>NC_140610.1:45158835-45191335 GCF_057381915.1 Diplotaxodon limnothrissa
TGGTCACACATTGGACTTGGTTTTATCGTATGGTCTATTAGTAATGTGCATGTTGAGGACCCTGTATTCTCTGACCACATGCCTGTTTTATGTGATAATCTTCCTCTTAATTCTATTGTTAAACAGGCTGCTCCTGTTCGTTGTTATCGTGCTTTTGTCTCAGATTCTGCTGAGCAGTTTTCCTTGCTGTATTATCAAGTCATGCCCTATCCTCCTTTTTTGTCCACCTTGGATGATTTACTTTCTTATTTTGATTCTGCTTGTAAATGTGTCCTCGATGTTGTTGCTCCTTTAAGACTCAGGCAGTGCCCAAGGCTAGTCCCTGGTTAACTGATCTTACCTGAGTGATTAGAAAAGAATGTAGGAGATGTGAAAGACGGTGGAAAAAAGACAGGCTGTATATCTCAATGGAAGCCCTCAAAGCTAGCTGGTTATCAGAGAGCAGTGAAGGTCGCCAAACACTCCTACTTCCCTCAACTTATTACTGCCAGCTCACATAGCCTTCGTGTTCTGCATAACACTATAAAGTCTGTACTTAATATTGAGGGCTATGCTTCCTTGCTGTCATCTAAGGCTTTGTGCAATAAGTTTATTAATTTCTTTGTGGACAAGGTTGCTAACCTGAGACCTCCAACTCTTGCTATTGCCGACCCTTCTCAGCATGTTTCCTGCTCATGTTAGCTTTCCGCCTCTAAGTTTCCTTTTCTAAGTACGATCTTGGAAAGGATTGTTTATACTCAGCTGATGGACTACTTGAACAACTTCCAATTGTCTGGAATTTTTCAATCAGGTTTTAAGCCATTTCACGGAGACAGCCCTTGTAAGAGTAATGAATGGTGTTTTGGTGGCTGCTGATCGTGGTAAATATGCAGTGCTGGTCTTATTGGACATGACCGCTGCCTTCGACACAGTGGATCACGATCTACTGATCTCCCACCTTCACCATTGTGTGGAAATTTCTGACTTGCCACTGTTGGGGTTTAAATCATACCTGTCTGACAGGAGTTTTAGCGTTATGTTGGGGCCGGTTTCATCCTCTGTGGCCCCTCTGCATTGGGGTGTGCAGCAGGGATCCATTCTTGGGCCACTTTTTCGCTATATCTTCTCCCTCTTGGCGTGATTGTCATTTAATTTATATGCTGATGACTGCCAGCTTTACTTACCTTTCAGTCATGCGGATACCTTCCCAATTCAACCTCTCCTTAACTGTCTTAGTGATGTTAAGTCATGGATGGCTAAAAATTGTTTACATTTTAACGATTGTAAAACAGAAGCTATTTTATTTGGCCCAAATTGATTTTCCGACCCTCCAGATGTTGATTTCACCAATAAACTGGACTGGGCTACAAACACCACAGAACTTTACAGGAAGTAGAGTCGCCTCTATTTTTTTGACTGAGGTCCTTCAACATCTGCCGGACAATGCTCAGGATTTTCTACGAGTCTGTTGTGGCCAGTGCGATCCTCTACGCCGTTGCATGCTGGGGGAGCAGGCTGAGGGTCGCTGATGCTAACAGACTCAAACTGATCCATAAGCAGTGTTGGGAAGGTTACTTTTAAAATGTATTCCACTACAGATTACAGATTACATGCCCCAAAATGTATTTTGTAATGTATTCTGTTACGTTACTCAATGAGAGTAACTATTCTGAATATTTTGGATTACTTAATATTCAATTCAATTCAATTCAATTCAATTTTATTTATATAGCGCCAAATCACAACAAAAGTCGCCTCAAGGCGCTTCATAGATACAGAGAAAAACCCAACAGTCATATGACCCCCTATGAGCAGCACTTTGGTGACAGTGGGAAGGAAAAACTCCCTTTCAACAGGAAGAAGCCTCCGGCAGAACCAGGCTCAGGGAGGGGCGGGGCCATCTGCTGTGATTGGTTGGGGTGAGAGAAGGAAGACAGGATAAAGACATGCTGTGGAAGAGAGACAGAGGTTAATAACAGATATGATTCAATGCAGAGAGGTCTGTTAATACATAGTGAGTGAGAAAGGTGACTGGAAAGGAAAAACTCAATGCATCATGGGAATCCCCGGCAGCCTACGTCTATTGCAGCATAACTAAGGGAGGATTCATCACCTGGTCATCTGGTCCAGCCCTAACTATATGCTGCCCTCCTCCCGGTGGGACATGCCCGGAAAACCTCACCCAGGAGGCGCTCAGGAGGCATCCTTGTCAGAGGCCCGGACCACCTCAACTGGCTCCTTTCGATGTGGAGGAGCAGCGGCTCTACTCTGAGCACCTCCCGGATGGCTGAACTTCTCGCCCTCAGAAGACCCTTATGAAGAAAACATTGAGGGAACAGTTTACCTTGCCTGGGGCAGGGTTACCGGGGCCCCGCCCTGGAGCCAGGCCCGGGGAGGGAGCCCGAGGGCGAGCGTCTGGTGGCTGGGCCTTAGTCCATGGGGCCCGGCCAGGCACAGCCCGAAAAGGGGACATGGGTCCATCCTCCCGCAGGCCCACCACCCACAGGAGGGGCCGTAGGGGTCGGGTGCATTGTGTGCCGGGTGGTGTCCAGGAGAGGAGGCCCTGGCGGAGTGATCCCCGGCTGCTAAGACTGGCAATTGAAAAACAATCCTTTATTTAAATCCTGAAAAACAGGATTAAAATACTTAGAAATTTCACTGGACATTTAAAGTTCCAGTTTGTTTGTTTGCATCTGTTTTTGCACACAATTGTCTTAATTTGTGACCATGTATAGTGTTTATATTATGTTTATATTATGTAATGTTCAGGTCTCTCCTAAATTACATTTCTATCAAACATGGAACAAATCTGCGCGTGTGTGCTGAGAGATAATAAATACTAAAGTTTTTTGTAAGCAATACAAATTATTCAGGAACCTTTGTTGGTTTTCCAAATTTTTGTCGACATTTTACATAATGAAATGTTACTCTATATTGATGCAAAAATGATGCAGGAAAAAAAATCACCAAAATGCAGATATACAATAAAATGTGTGTGTGTGTATATATATATATATACACATACATATATGTACGGTATACTCAAAATTTTTATTATTATTATTATTATTATTATTCAAAATTTCTGCTTCAATGATGTGCCTTGTGTTGTCAGTTGCCATTATATTTACAAAAAAAAAGATGATCTATTGTGTGCTCAGTTCAAACAGTTTTACATAGAAAGGATTCAGGCTGGAAGATCTTGTTTGCTGAATTAGCGTAATGTATAGGTTTGTTTGCAGGTGTTGCAGATGTTGGCAGCAGTTGATGAGTTGAATGTAAAGATTATTACTGAAACAGACCATCATCTTTCCCAAACTAAAGCCGTCACGGTCTAAACAGATAAACAATTGTTTCCACAGAAAAAGAAAAGTTTAATGACATTTAGCTCATTATTTGCAGAAAACAAATATTCGTTTTTTCCCAGAAACATTCACTATCAGTGTATTTGCAGCTTGCTGAATACGTAAATTAAAAATCTTTTTCATTACCTTAATACAAAACATAATCTAGTTGCAACTCTTCTTTTTGCCCTTGCAAATAATCAGATTATGTAAATGAAAAAATATTTTTTTGGCACAGACTTAATTATGTGGAAAAATTACCAATTAGCTTATTTTCAGTCTTGAGGCTGCTCTTGCATAACAGTGCATACTCTCTTATTGATGGTGGATAAGTGGAACAATTGATGCTTATTCATTTCTCTTAAGCTAAAAGCACACTTCAAGGGGAACACTTAAATCAATAAACTGCTTTTTGAGGACACGCGCTTAGAGTCTGAGTGTAAAGGAGTTTGTGAAGAGGCAGCTCTCACAGCTGCTAGTGCAACAGTCATGTGTTGGTTCTT
The DNA here is from genome assembly GCF_057381915.1 of Diplotaxodon limnothrissa. Lineage (NCBI taxonomy): Eukaryota > Metazoa > Chordata > Actinopteri > Cichliformes > Cichlidae > Diplotaxodon > Diplotaxodon limnothrissa. The sequence goes on from NC_140610.1 coordinate 45,162,662, forward strand.
CAAGGTGAAAACACACTTTGGGTTGTGTTAATGCAGCACCAGATTGTGTGTTTCCTACAGGTTAATGTTAGAGTAACTGATGATTCAACACTGACCACAGGCGTGTATTCAATTCAAAGTAAGTGCAAAGAATGAAGTGCCATTTGAATGTGTGAAAAAGGTGGCATGTAGTGTAGAGTGCTCTAAAGTGTCAACAGTGCTGGAAGAGTATAAATGCTTATGCAGTTGGTCTTTAAGTGACAAATACAAGCAGGCAACTTCTTACTTCACTTCAAACGTTCAGGTTTTTCATTGTCACAGGACTTTTAACATTAGCTGTACATCCTGTTGCTGAGCTTGGAAAAGCTGGATTTAAATACTTCATCGCCTTTAAACTGAATGAATGTGTGCAATGCTACTGCAACATTTTACCTACTTTGCACATTTGCAAATTTGGGCTTTGGGAGCTTTAGTTCAGACTGGATCAGATACTTTAGTTCTCCTGTTGTAGGCTTGAGCTGCTTGGGGACCTCGTGATTCTCTAAGCTCCTCCTCTCTCCTTTGCGTGGTATATGTATACGTAACCATAGCATATCATTTATTGTGTGTCTTATCCTACAGTTTGTGTTTCTCTTTCTCTGCTCCTTCCTGCAAGTAAACCAATCAGGCATACCATTAGGTGAAGTGAATAACACTGATTATCTCTTCATTGTGCCACCTGTTAGTGGGTGGGATACATCAGGGAGCAAGTTAATATTTTCTCCTTAAACTTGATGCGTTAGAGTAAAAAATAACGTAATGATCTGATGTTACATCATGTGCTCTTCGTGAACTACAGCTCAGCCTTTAATCATCCCGGACATCCTCATCACCAAACTGGTCACTCTTGGCCTCCCTCCTCTCGCATGTGCCTGGATAAAGGACTTTCTCACAAACCGGCCCCAGACTGTAAGACTCGGCCCTCTCCTCCACTCGCACACTGAGCACCGGCTCCCGACAGGGCTGTGTGCTGAGCCCCCTCCTGTATTCTCTCTACATCCACGACTGCAGTTCGACCCACAACAACAATCTCATCATCAAGTTTGCCGATGACACCACGGTAGTCGGACTCATCTCGAAGGGAGACGAGGCAGAGTACAGAGAGGAAGTCCTGAAGCTGGCAGCCTGGTGTTCAGAGAACAGCCTGGCACTGAACACTAAGAAAATCAAAGAGCTCATCGTTGACTTCAGGACACACAGCACCGACTTGGCCCCCCTCTACATCAACGGGGAGTGTGTGGAGAGGGTCCACACCTTCCGGTTCCTTTGTGTCCTCATCTCTGCTGACATCTCCTGGACAGACAACATCTCAGCGGTCGTCAAGAAAGCCCAACAGAGAGTCCTCAGGAAGTACAAGCTGAACTCCAACCTGCTGCTGACCTTCTACCGCTCGTCCATTGAGAGCCTGCTAACCTACTGCATCACGGTATGGTACGGCAGCTGCACCAAGGCGGATAGAGCGAGGCTTCAGAGTGTGGTCAAGACAGCACAAAAGATCATCGGCTGCCCTCTCCCCTCCCTGATGGACAGTTATTCCTGCCTCAGCAGAGCAGCAAACATCATCAAGGACAGCTCCCACCCTGGCTTCAACATGTTCAGCCTGCTTCCCTCAGGGAAGCGCTACAGGTGCATCAACACAAAAACCCACAGACTCAAAAACAGTTTCTTCCCCAAAGCGATAACCACCCTGAACTCACACATGCACCGATAACACAGCCCCCCCCCCCCCCCCCCCCCTTCTTTTTTTTCTTTCCCTTTTCTTCCCACTTCCTGTATGGACCACCACTGTGCAATACCAAGTCTATGTGCAATAACCCAACTGTATATACACAACACTATTTATTACATATTCCTTTTTGTTTTTGTTTTAAACCAGCTTGTATATTTGTACATTTTATATATATACATATATCTTTTCCCTCTGTTAATACTGTCCATATGTATATAGCGCTGCAGAACTGTGGAGATGCCCTGTATCTCATTGTACAACTGCACAGTGACAATAAAGGCATTCTATTCTATTCTATTCATGTGGATGGCCGGGTGTGTGTGTGTGTGTGTGTGTTGTTGGGGAATACGTTTTGCTACGGTGCATTATGGGAAGAAGACAAGCCAGCAGAGGCAGTGTGATGCTTCAGGCAACATTCTGCTGGGAAACTTTGGGTCCTGCCATCCATGTTGATGTTACTTTGACACGTACCACTTAGCTGAGCATTGTTACACACCATGTAGACCCTTTCATGGAAATGGTACACCCTGATGCCTACGACCTCTTTCAGCAGGATAGTGCTACCTGCCTCAAAACAAAGATGGTTCAGGAGTGGTTTGACGAGCACGACAAGTGTGACTTGGGCCCACATTCGCCATATTTCAATGTAATGGAGCATCTGTGGGAGGTGCTGGACAAACCAGTCTGATCCATGGAGCCCCACCGTGCAACTTGTAGTACTTAAAAGATCTGTTGGTGTCACTGCGGGTTACGCTAGTGTGTTAGTTTAACGGACCCAAGAGCAGACCCAAAGGAACTTGACTTGAATGTCTAAACAGAAAGCGAGTCTTTAGTTTGGCTGATCACATGGAATAAAAACAAAGTAACACAGACGATCCAACAAAGACTGAATGAAACACAGAGACTAAACACCCACAGGGATGATCAGGGGAGTGGAAACACACGAGGGCAAACAGCTGACACACATGATCCTGATGACGGGAAAGGGGAAGCAAAACTAAATACAATGAACAAAGAACACCAGACTCTTTCAAAATAAAACAGGAAACATGACTGAGGCAGACATAATACTGATTTGACAACATGAAAGGATCGAGATGAACAAGGGCTAAAGACTGAGCAACTAAGGAACTAGATGATTTAACATAAACAATGACAAAATACAAGAAGCTCAGATTATAATTGATTATATCAACAACCAGAACCTAACATATCTTCAGTAACATAAGGTAACAATACAAACGCGGACTCTTTTAGTTTCTCTATCATGGGCTCATCAACTCACAATGTAAAGTGTATGCACACGACCAGTTTAGTTTGAAACTACAAAATGAGTGAAACTTGTCTCATCTGTCGTATTGATTTTGTTGTATTTTTCTTCAGTTTCTCCTCATGTTTTGTCCCCATCATTTTACACTGAATATGTATATTTTACAGCCTCATATATAATTGACAGTAAATTCTAGCACTTTGTCATCCATTAAAAATACACATCTCCCCGTCTGGTAAATGTTGAATGAGCAGACGATCCTGGAGAGCAAAGTGTCAGCCTTCTGGCTCAGCTGCATTGACTGCTGTGCCTGTTCAATAGACCTTTTTTTAAAGCAGGCAATTTGACTTATCAGAAAAGCACAGGTGTGTCTGCTCTTTTACAGTGTCCAGGACAGTGTGACGGTGAGCCAACACCAACAATGTGAGGACCCTGAAACTGAAGGAGAAAATGGGAATCATTCTTATTCCTCACAGCCAGGTTTTCTTCTCACTGTCACATGCCGAGACAGAATCAGGGTTACATTTAGAAATTATGAACCAGGTTTCTGGAATACACCTCAGACACTCCACACCTGTATGTATACAGAGCAGCAACATAGTGAGGTGAAAATGTGTCCTCCTGTCTGTGTCCCCACACTTTGTTGTAACTTTTTCTTCCCTGTCTGTGTGTATGTGAGTGTGTGTCCGTCATTCTGCTGTGTGTTTCACTTCCTGTGCACCTGGCAGGGTAATCACTCACCTGTGTCTGAGGACTTCTCATCTGCTACTCAAGGCTGAAGATTCCCTTAGTTGATGCCAGATTGTCGTACTCACTGTGGTATTAAAGTTCAGCTCCCGATGTTCTGTATTTTGCTTTGTGAGAAATCTGTTTGGTTTCAACTTACCTGATTCTCTTTTGTGTAGATGCTTCCAACTGTCACCGACCTGTAAAGAGAAACCTCTGAAGAAAAGGAAATCTGTGAAGGGAGGTTTCATCTGCCTGCCTCCCTCGCTTTCCTCCCAGAAAGAAGACCCTCAACTAATTTACAAGTTGTATTCAGTTTGAAATCTGTTTAAAGTGCTGGTGCTAAGTAACTTGTAAAGGTTCTGTACGTAGCAGAGCAGCTAATCACTGCCATCTATTGAAAGTCAGCACTCAAGCTAAGCTTTTGTCAGGGAGGTGCCCCTCCCCGAGCGGGGTCAAGGATGGAGTGGCAGAGGGGGGTGGGAGAGCTCACAGGCATGCACCACATGTCGCACCGGGCAGCCTGTGCTTGGGGGGACGACGGCGCTTCCTGAAGGCCCCCTGCGACTGCCCTGTGACATGGAGGTCTCCGATTGATTGCAAAGTGACACACAGACAGGCGTAGCTGTGATCCACCGCTAAGAGTTTAAAGTCTGTTTTATTTTTAGCTTTAGCTAATGTTTGGAACCAGCTTAAAGGTGGCGACTTAAGTCAACCCGTATCTAGGGATGGGTACCAGTATCGGTTCTGACATAAACAGTAGTAACCAGACCGAAAAGCAGCGCACATTTTTCCTGAGCTGTGATACACTTTGGATTCTAGCCAATCATTTTACGTTTCCGAGGATAGTAGGCGGGCCCAGGTACGTACGTTCTTTTAGAGCAGAGCTACAGATTAAAAATGCCCAAGGCGAAGCGGTCAAAGTCTGGCTGTACTTCACAGCAAAAGATGCAAACTCAGCAGCAACAAGTGCTTTAAGCTGATACTGTGATACTGTCAAAGGAGGTAACACCTCGAATCTGATGAAACACCTGGCGACGCATAGCGGGTTTTTAAAAGCCCAGAAATGCGCCGTATTTGATAGCTTGCTGCGAGCCCTCACACCGAGCACATCTACTGCGGGTGTGGTGCCTGTTATCGGACCCGGAGTTAGCAACATCCCCCAAAAACCCGAAGAGGAGAGTCCTGGCCCCTAGCCCTGCCAGTGTAGCAGGAATGATGAGGATGATGATGCAGCAGCAGCCGTTCTTCTCTGCGTGAGGAGCTTAATGTTGTTCGTGTGTAATTTACGTTGAGTAGGCTAACCACGTTATTACATTAATGCATGTAAGGTGAACTAGCAAACATCATCATAGCTACATGCGGCTGTCTTCTTGTTTGATGGCAGATACTCCCTTCACCCTGGCCAAAAAGATTAAAATGACCAAAGAAAAAGTGGAAAACAGCTAAACATGAGAGGTTTTTGGACAAAGTTTGTGTTTTTTCCATTGTTTAAGCACTGCTTCCAGCCAAGAGTGATACCATATATGCCCCATAGCTGCAGAAAAGGCTAACATTGTTATATTTTTACAAAAAAACAGCTAAACATGAGAGGTTTTTGGACAAAGTTTGTGTTCTCCATTCTTTAAGCACCGTTTAAGCACCGGCACTGTTTCAAAAGTACCGGTTTGGCACCGGTATCGGATAAAACCTAAACGATACCCATCCCTACCCGTATCACATGCGAGTGGCGTGGGGGTTTGCACTGTTGCCGAGTCGACTACCACAATTCAAATACATGCAATTAGTTGGGTTAACTGGTGATTTTTTAAACTGCCCATAGTTGTGAGTGTGTGTTTGAGTCTCTGTGTCACACTGGCGATGTGTCCAGGCTGTACCCTGCCTCTCGCCCTGTGGGTGCCGGGGATAGGCTTCAGCCTGCCCACAACACTGATAAGGATGGATGGACATTCACATGGAAGGGACACTGTTTCCAGTGTTTGACCAATCAGAAAAAGCGATTGGTAATAGCAGCAGAGCAGCACATTTTATGATAAGCTGTGTAGCTTAGATGTAAGGAAATTGGAGGAAAGGGTAACATAATAGGGGGGGAAAGGAAAATAAACTGCAGTTAATTGCAGAGGCGCAGTCATACAGGTGAAATTGCTGAGAGCAAACAATTACCAAAGACAAGAGCAGACACACAAGGAAAGGGGTCAACAAAACAGAAACCCAAACACAGACAAGCCAGAATAAGTGGAATTACAGGTTGTAGAAGAAGAAAAATATATAAAAACTAGCATAAAGTATAAAGTACATACAATGAAATATGAAAATATGCCCCCATATACACAAAGTAATTATTATTAGCACAGTACCCCCTACAGCCTAATACCCTCACATGGTAAAGCTGTGATATGAAACTCATTATTTTTATTATCACTATACTGGTAGATCTGGACACGAAATGACACCTTTGCAGCTCAGTGTGGAAGTAATGAAGTGGCAAAGCAGTTATTAGCCTACATCCCTAATGACTGAAGGTCTCCTTCTTCAGATCATTACAAGTGCCATTCACACATCCTTTATTCTATTAGAGAGAGGAAGTCTGGGTTATTACAAATTTTCTAATAAACCCAGAGATGTGAGCAGTCGTCTGCTGGGCTGAATATGGTCACATCGGTGATACTGTATCAAATGCTCTGGATATAAATCATCAGCCACGGCCCAGTTTGTGTCAGAAATACAAAAAAGCAAACTTTGTTTCAAAGAGAAATTTGAAGTGTGTTCGTGCACAAGATTTGTTTAATGATTTATACAATCTAACATCAGAATAACGTGTTTCTGAGCTCCAGCCTCAGCGTTACAGTATTTTTCTAATATTTCTTACCAGCACTGCTGCTGCTGATGTTTCTTTGAAATCATTTTGAATAAAAATTAGATCAAACTCCTGGTTGTTTCACAAGCTCACTCTAACCATACATAATAAAATTAATAAATAATAAACTTTGGTCCACTGTAAGCGTTTCTGGCTGATGTACAGTGTCAGCAGCGGTGGTTTAGGCAGTGCAGCAGGTCATCTGCTAATTGGCAGTTGGTAGTTCAGTCCATAGCTGCTCCAGGCTGAATCCCAAAGTTACTGAACACAGAGTTGTTCCAGATGTCTTCATCGTTATAGAGAAATGGAAGATAGAAACGCACGTGAACATACAAAAAGTGTTTGTGCGTGTGTGTGTGTGTGTGTGTGTGTGTGTGTGTGTGTGTGTGTGTGTGTGTGTGTGTGTGTGTGCGCGCGCGCATGGGGGGATTGCTATTCTATTTACTAATATAAAATAAAACACAATGCAATACAGTAAGTACATTATGTTAAGCTGTCCCCGTATGAAAATGCACTGAAACTCACAACAGGAAGTGAAAGAGCAGATTTCTCTCCACATCACGATCTTTATCTAAATCTAATGTGAATAAAATCAAAGAAATAATATCATAGAAATTAAACTGCCATCGTTTCAGAGCCAAACTCAAGACTCCAAGTAAGACGGGGGAACAACAAACAACAACGGAGTCAAACAACCAGGAACTCCAAGAAACACACGAAGGGAGAAAAACAGACAATTAAATGTTATTTATACAGAGTCAAATCACAACAATGGGTTTGCTTTATATTTTAAGACATTAAAAAAATACAAAGGAAGGGGTCTTCACACACCCCCGTTCTCTACTAGCCATCGGGGCGGGGGGGCTGGGAGGAGATGTTGGCTGTCCGATGGGCCTCCCTGCTGCTGCGGAGCCTGGGACGGTCTGCTTGCCTCCACCCCGCGGGGAAGGGTAACATCTCTTGGGTCTGGGTTCTGTTTCCCCCTCTGAGGGCGAGGGTACCTGGACCCGGGGTATAGAGTATGTTTGGGGAGTGTGATTGTGTGTACATGTCCATTTATGTCAATCCTTACGTTGGGTGAGTGCTGAGTGTTTGTATATGTGTGCATGAGGGTTCTTGGTGTCCGGGGCTGGGCGCTCAGGTATGTACCAGCTCACTCCCAGTGGCTACTTGGCGGGGCCTGGCGCCTGTTGCTCGGTCAGGCCTCCTCCGGGGTGCGGGGGGCCCTCGGGCCTCCGGCCTCTGGGCCTGCGGCTCGGTTCACTCTGGCACAGCTGGCTGCCGGCAGAGCCGGCGGGCACGCCGGTGCAGCCCCCTCTAGCTTCTGCTTGGTGGCTACTGGGTGACGCCTCGTCTGGGGATCCTCAGCCCTTCCCATGAGGGTGGCACGGATGCCCCTCCAGTGGTCCTCCTTGGGCTCTCGCAGTCTGGGGCCTCTGGATGTCTGGGGCCTGGATCTCCTCCATGCCTGCTTCATGCCCTGGGGGGCGGGGCTATGGCTCTCTACATCCTCTTGCAGACCATTACATGTGGAAACCTTTTGAATACAAGCGCACTGATCCACACAGGTGTGCACACGGGTGTTCACTGTCCGTAGACTTAAATTACACCTTTCTTGGCTGCTACTTCAAAGCACATTGTCTGTCCTGCGTGCTGCACAACAACATTGAATATTTAGTATTTACTGCTGTTTACACTTAGCTAGATTAATGCGATGGTGTTGTGTTTAGTATGTTGCTTTGGTTTTTTTTTGCTTGTTTTCTATTCTTTCTCTCAACAGGTGATCCAGGAGATTTTTTTTTATTTATTTTAATTTATTTTATTTGTTTTTTCCCTTTCTCACTGTCCCTCTCCCCTTCTGTTTTTCTTTTCCTTTCTCTTTCTTTCTCCCTTTCCTATCCCTCACTCATGTCTGTCCTGTCTGTAACATCTGAAAATAAAATATAATAAATAATAAAAACAAAGGTCGATCAAATGGACCAATACGGCAATGCCACGATGATCCATTTGGCAAAATAAATCCATTGGGTATCCTTGTTGGTCTTCAGACAACAATTCTGACGGCTAAAGAACCAAATGGGACAGGCAAAAAAAAAAATACAAAGGAAATCCCAACAATCAGGTGACCCCTGAAGTAAAACTCAAAACATGACAGGAGACGACTCCCACAGTTAAACTGGAAAAACTAACAAACAGAAAGATGAACTTCACTCAGGTGACAAACACAGTGGAGGGAAACCCTGAGGGGACTAATGAAACTAAAATCCTGAATAAAATATAACACACACTCAGAAAAGTGGCATGAACAAAATCAAATGTCAAGCAAAAAACAACTAAAGTATTCAGAAGTCCCAAACAGGTTCACGGTCCCCTGGTGAACCCCTCGCCCTCTGCTCTCCAAGTGTTGCTCTTTAAAAGAGGTTCATTGCTGCTTTACGTCTAATATTCCTGCAGCCGTAGCATCATTGCCCCAATGTCAAACACTCCTTGTCTGATTGTGCCATCAGCACCAGACAGAATGGGAGCGTTCAACACCCTGGGATGAGAACGGTTTGGATCTACACGTGGACAGATTGTTCCCGGACTTTACTGCTAGAAATAGTCCAATACAACATTCATGTTAGATATATTATTGAAAACAAAAAGCTGAATTCATTTTTTATTCTTCCACTCAAACCAACCTTGTTTCTCTTTGGAAAACAGGAATAAAACATCTTATCCAGCCCACAGAATCCACTGGATTATAGAGATGCTCTGTTTGCTTTTAAACCACAACCATCTGATTCCTGGCTGCAGACAGCAATCACTGTGACCGCTGTGAGTCATATGAAAGGCTGGATGAAAGTCACTGATATCCACTGAGAACAGAGACATTCAGAATGAAATTAATGCGATTGCATTTGTCTCTAACCATCGGGAACCCTCACGTTAACTTTTATCCAGTGGAAGAAAGTTAGCGTTCATCCTCCAGCTTCACTATGTTTATGCTAACATAGCTGTGTGACTAGCCACCACGTAGCACATCATTATATACCAGCTAGCCCAACTTCAGTAACCCTACAAACGTCACTGCTGTTTAGTTTTCTGTCTTCATTTATGTTGGAAGTGACAGCAGAGCTGTACGTTTGAATTTATTCAGAAATCTCTGTCAGAACATGCTATATCATGTTTAGGTGGAAGCTAGCGAGCTAACTTCCTGCTAACTTCTAACTCTGTTAAATGTAATAAATCCTGTTTTCATGGATGCCTGGATGTTAAACTTCATTGTTACACCTGGTAAAGCAGCAACGCTGATGATTTTATTAAAGATGAAAGAATTTACAGTTTTTAACTCCCAGTGATGCTGCAGTGTTCGTTTGAGTTTATAACCTGCAGCAGAGTTTGGGCCTGACACGGCTGATGACGTCTGACTTAAAGACCAGATAAGAATATAATCTGTAACATGACAATCAGCTCAGTTCACAAAAGGTGCCTAGAATGAACAAGGTATATGATTTGGCTTATTCACAATAAATGAAAAGTATAAATGTTAATATGTTCTTCAATCTTTTAAAGAAATGTGCACATGAAAACAAAGATACAATTAAAATCAGTCATTAGGCACAGAGTGGTAAGTGTACACAAAGTATATATTTAAAAATTGGTCAGCAAATTGGTCTTTGAAAATGAAAGAGAAATGAATGGATCCTCAGAGATTTGTACAGCTGTGTACAAAAGTGCATCGTTCTTCTCTGTGCTGCACCTGTTCTCTCGTCACAAGGGCGACATTCTCTTGTATCACCTTCTTTTGCACAGCAACATATGCCAAAATATCCCTGCAGTTCTGATTTCCACAGCCCATTGTTCTTTAGTTTTATCACCACTTATTTTTCACACCCTGAAGCACATCTGGGTTTTTCGTACCTATGAGAGCTGTTAATGCACTCTGTGAGGGGAAGATTCATGTCTATGTGGTCCACATAGATCATTTATCCAGTGATAACGTTCTTCCTACTCTGACATTTGGGAAGCACCATCGCTTCTGATGTTCTGTCAGCTTTCATTTTAAAATATGTTCAAATGTAATTTTGATCTGCTCTAGGATTTTTACTAAAAAACTATTTTTCATCAATTGATCAATATTTTTCATGATCTGGTAATCACTGGTATTATGCAGTCACTGTCTCTCAGACCTGGCACAAGCTGATGTGCTGCTGCAATTTCAGTTTCCATAAATCTTTGTCCCATTTATTTATCACATATGAACACGTGTGAAGTGCCTGAACAGGATTTAAGCAGAAAGCAGAATAAAAAACTCTGAATTTGTCACAGTACTGTGACCCAGTATTTGTGTTTGACTTTATAATTATGTTCTTTGATTATTGTTGTTCGTGGTTTTGGTTTTCTTTAGTTCTCAGTGACCTTTGTTCTCCCTCCCATCACTGTTTTTCCCAGCCTGTATCTACTCTGTGCTTCTCCTGTGTCCCACGTTTCTCCCCACTCACTGTGTTAAGTCTGAGTTTCGGCTGTTTCCTGTTTTATTTTGATAGTCCTGGTCCTGTGTGCATTGTAGTCTTGCGTCCCTGTGCCTTGTTGGGTCTGATTTGTCTCAGCTGTGCTTGTGTATTTAAGCCCTGTGTTTTTCTCTAGCCGTTGTCGTGTCGTACTCTCACTGTGCTCTGTTTCCCAGCTCTCAGTTCCTGGTTTATTTTATGTTTTTTTAGTTTAATTTTGTATTTGACGTGAAGTTTTTCTGGAAACAAGGCTGCTGTTTTGAGTTTACTCCTTCGTCTTGAGTCCTGCATATGCATCCTCATCCTGCCTGCCACACAGCAAATTCATGACAGAATTCTTAAATAGTCAACATGCATGCAACTTTTCGAAAGGTACATAAAAAAAAAAAATAATAATAATAATATCTGTGTTGCTACCCCAAGGAGAGAAGCTGAAGTATGTTGGGGTCTGATGGACCGGCACAGTGTCTGCAGTGACCTTAGAGAAAGGATGATGAACTCTGAGTAGAGCCCATCCTGATAAAGCCAGCTGAGAGGTTTCCAGGGTGCCTCCTGGATGAGGTGCCTGGAGGTACTGAAGTGATTATGTCTTCTGGCTAGCCTGGGAAGGCTTCAGTATTTGCCCTGAGAGTTAGAGGGAGCAGCCAGGGACAGGGAGGTCTGGGCATCTCTGCTCAGACTGGTGCCCTGTGACCTGGATGCTGATAAGCTGCAGGGTGGGTGGAAGGTTAAATTAAGTTGATTTTGGTGGAAAAACCCAAACTTGTGAAAGGTGAAAACTGCTATCTCTTTATGAAGACAAAGAGGTTGTTTCTTTAAAATTTGGTGGAAAACGAGAAAATGGTTTAAATATATTTTCGACAGTAAACACAGATATGCACGTAGATTTGGGGATATCTGGACTGTTTTAACACAAAGAGGATCAGCACAGGCGGTCTACAGTTTATTTAGGAAGCCCACAGTCCAATTAAAATGAATTGTCAAAACTGAAGCTATAGATGGAGATAATATTTCAAATGGTTTGCAACTTTAATCACTTTATGCCAAATTTCTTTAGTTTCTTATCCTCCCCCAATATTTCCCTATATGCAAATATTAACAATACAGCTGTTAAGATTTGACTCAGTGTGTGAAGTGCCCTGTTGGTTACACCTGGTGACATCTTTCACGTGTCATGGTGTATTTTAGTCAAAGTTATATTACTGGTCTCTGAAAAGTGTCTGAAATTGAAACATCACAAATGAGGAAATCTGGAATGACAGTTGGGAGGGCAGAAGGATCCCTGTGGATATCAAAGAGGTTCATTCTGACTAGAAAAAACGAACCGCTGAGTTCTCCAACATCGTTCACTCTGGTTATTAAATGTTAAAACAGCCAGTTTCGTTTTACTGTTCTACAGTTTGACGTAGTACGAACATGACTGTGAATGGCTTTAATTATGATTCTGACCAGAAATGCTGTGACACAGATTTCCAGTTAGATTACAGACGTGAGAGTAACTGATTAAACGTTTAAACAGCTCGCTGTGACTACATGCAAACTGTGATTCATAATCTTTTTAAATTATTTAATTTTTGCTTTTCATAATTATCACACAGATTTGTTTTAATACCATAAAGCACAAAAACGGTCTTTGATCGTTGTTGTTATTTTGTATATGCCCAGCCGTTGAGCTTTATTTGATTTATTCCCTTTGAACTGTTTTATCTGTCTTTAAATTCTAATTGTATAAACAACATTTGAGCGACTGAATAAATAAACTGTGATCCGTGTGTGTGTGTGTGGGAGGGGGGGGGGGGGGGGGGGGGGTGGTAATGTGATAATTGTAACATATTGTAATATATATATAATATAATATATACATACATCCCTCAAAATTAAAACAACTATTTCAATCACTTGCGTGTTAGCTCTCCAGGTCAGGGCCACATTGTTGTTTTATGTATCTGAAAAAGCTGCGCACACACACACACACACGCACGCACACACACACACACACGCACGCACGCACGCACACACGCACGCACGCACACACACACACACACGCGCGCACGCACGCACGCACACACGCACACGCACGCACACACGCGCACACACGCACATACACACGCACACACACGCACGCACACACACGCACACGCACACACACACACACAAGCACACACACGCACGCACACACACGCGCACGCACGCACGCACGCACACACACACACACACAGCAGGCCAAGTGTGTTTGTCTAATTGTGTGAGATCTCAAGAGACGGCCTGAGCCTTTCCATTTTCTCTGCTCTTGTGCCTGTGAGCTTGTGGTTGGCTGCTGGGGAAAGATACTGCTGATGTGCCCTTGGGCCTGGTTAGCAAAGACACTCTGTGTGTTTCGCGTCGAATTGGAGATAAAAGGCCAAAGGAGGAAGAAGAGGATTTAAAGCTGTCACAGAGAAGCTGCTGAGGACTAGACTGTGGCAAACATGCTGAATGCCAATGTGGGGATGTATGTCACTCTGTCACATGACTGTGTTCAGCCATTCATGCAGGCTGCAGTGAATCTATAGAAACAACATCGCTTTTGCCAACCCGCTGATCCTGTTAAGGTGAAGTGCTGCCTATTTATCATCCATTATGGCAGGTTAAACCATACGAGTGCATTACACTGGCAACACAGTGAAACCTGCTCGTGGTTTAAACAGTTTCATGTTCTGAGGCTCAGTACTCGGGAATGTGGGACACACAGGAATTAGATGAGAGCAGGATGAGTCTCACTGACAGTGGAAAAATCTATTATTTCAAAAAATGTACAATAAAAATAATCTCTGTCATTTATTAATTAAAGTTAAAATGCTTTTATTTTCATGGCATTGTTTAACCCTTCCCCAAAAGCAACTGGAGTCAAATGAAACAGATTTCATTTGCTGTGCAACAGCAAACCTCACTCTGAGGCCAAACTGACCATTCAGCTGGTGGAGTTGTGTCAAGCTTCAAACTTGGATGAGGTCGAGGAGTCTCAAAACTAGAGATGGGCTGATCCGATATTACGTATCGGTATCGGTCCGATACTGACCTAAATTACTGGATCGGATATCGGAGAAAAATAAAAAATGTAATCCGATCCATTAAATATCACGAAAGCACCTCATAAAACTTGCAACACGCCGTAACTCACCTCAGAACGTTAGCAGTCGGAGCAGTATGCATCACGTGATAGAGCAGCTGTGGCATGCGGGACCTGTCGGTGGTCTGGATAGCATTTGGAGCTTCGCTAGCAACCCGGCATTTCATCTCCGACAAAGTTATCCCCGAGAGAAGTAAAGCAAGTGTGTAAGTCCATCTCTGAATGTTTGTAAAGCATTCCTGCGTTAAGCTTAACAAGCGACTGCCTCTCCTGCTGCTACTTCAATCATGAAACTGCTTAACGATCAGCTGATCGGCTTTTCTGTCGTGAGTCCGTGTCTCTTCTTTGTTTTTGGCCCACTTTGCACCAGAAAGAGGAAACCAGCGGCTGAACAACAGCAGCACGTTTAAGCTTGATCAGCTGTTGTTAGAATGTATTTAATATTACTTTCTACACCAGGATCTTTTTCTACGTAGCTGACGGCTGGTAACTGTGCAGGGGCGGATCTAGCAAAGTTTAGCCAGGGGGGCCGATAGGGCATTAACAGGGAAAAGGGGGCACAAAGACATACTTTTCTTTCTTATTCTCATTTAAAATGTCGAGCTTTTAATAAATAATTATCTGAATCTTACACCCAAAGTTTTAATTTGATGCAAAATGAATAGAAGTCCATTACTGCATATAGTAACTATTAAGTCTAATATATATACCCTAGTAAGCTATAGTACTTTTTACTTTGGGAAGGTACCATCTGTGCAGTCTGCAATTTTGTTGAAGAAAGATGTTGAATCTATTTAATATTTCTTGAAAAATAATTGATTTCTGTGCATTTTTTTTCACACTGCATCAAATTAAGGTTGATTACGTCGATTAAGCATCATGAGGTGGAGCGTGAGGGGTGGTTCCCTATTTTTTATTTATTTATTTTTGTTGTTGCTGGGAGTTGGAACCCTATTAGTTAGGTTGCTTAATATTTATGCTAAGTACTCTTTAAAATACCAGAATAGGGAGGATGGTGTAGGTCTAAGTTTATTAGATTGATCAGTATTGCTGAACTATGAAATATTTTTTTTTGCATACAGGTATAACAGAATAGCTTTAGTGTAGTTGTTGTTTTAAACTTGAGTATGAACTTATACAAAATGCAGCAAGATATTTAAAAAACAGCTTTGTTGATTAAAAAACACTATATCGGATTCATATCGGTATCGGCAGATATCCAAATTTATGATATCGGTATCGGACATAAAAAAGTGGTATCGTGCCATCTCTACTCAAAACATGTAGACATTTTCAACATGTTACGCCTCGGGAGTGAGAACGGGCTGGCATTTTATTGAAATTTAAATGTATGTTAGCCTTTAACTTTTTGAACTCCTGCATCTCTGCAGTTTATATTCAAATGTAAGTACTTCAAACCCAATAAATAACCTTGAATGGTTAAAAGGGTAAGCAGCAAACTAACAAAGTGAAAAAAGTCACTAAATATGAAGTGAAATGTGAACCATGTCATGTTTTACAGAAAGCAGCCTCGGTGCTCTTTAACTAAAAAACCACAAGATCCTGTGATCTGCAAGCTTCAGCGTCATCTCCTTGTGCACCGCTGCATCGCTCTGGCATTGCTCGTACACTCCCTGGACGTCCTGCACACAACACTTGCTTGTGTTAATGTTTGTGAAAACAGCTGCAATGTCTGCTGTGTTTCATCTTTTTCATGCCTGAGAAAATATCTGTCTTTGTGAGACGACCCAGGTTAGTTATGTTTTGGAGTTGAATCCACAGACGGCAGTATATCACCCTCTCTGCTGATTTCATGTTCAGGTTTTAGTGTTCTGGAAAAACCTCCTAACTTTTTAACAAAGTGCACGGCTCATTGTTACCTTTAATGGTGGTTTTACATTGTGCAAGTATTTCTGCCACCAGTTACTTCTTGTCATGACACACACTTATCATGGTTGTTTTAAATGCAACAGAGGACATTTTAGTGCGATGAATCATTTTAGCCTGTTGTGTTGCTGTGTGACGGTGTGAGGCCTGTTGTGTGCTGGTTCCCTCTGAGAACACACGTGGACACGTCTGAGAGCAGTTTATTGTGCGGCTTTACTGGCAGAAGTTACAGGAAGTTCTGAATACTGTGTTGCATCTGTAGCCGCTTATTAAACACCAACATCAGTGCTTCCAACTTTGGGACCCAGGAATTTTGTTATGCTGTGCCGGTGCCAGCTTTTCAGCATCAGCGTCTGTGCCAGGTTGTAGGTGAAAAATTGGTAATAGCGTCCTTTTGGCCACAGCAGGTAAGCTCTGATAAACCTACTGCCCAACTAATCAACACTGTGGAGGGTTTAGCTGCTAGAAAATTGTTTTAGAACGATGGAAAATGAAGCCAGGGGGATAAAAACACCAATCCAAATGCTGCTTTGTGCCCACTGGATGTGGAAATATGCAACAGTTGGCTTATTTACACAAGTGACAAAACCTTTAATTAAAATGTCATTGATCTCTTTGACCTTTAAGGTTTGGATGAGCCGCCTCTTTCCAAAGGCAGAGTCCAGCCTTCTGAGCGTCTGCGTGCTGGTATGTGGGGGTTTGATGTTTAACTCACTGGAAAAAAAACATCCAAAAATTCTTGTTTTCCCATAATAAAAAGATAAAAACATGCAAAAACGTTTTAATTTGTAATCCAAATTACACATATACAAGGATTCAAGATATTAGCATGTCATTTTCAGAGACCACAGCCAAAAGAACAACAAGAGAAAAATACAATCTGTACATGTTTCAGTTTACAGTGAGTAGCCAGTTGAAGAGTACCAGAGAACACTAAGGCAAATCATCAGCAGACAGAAGAAAACATTGCCTTTTTAATCCACCACAGCAGAGTATCAAGAAGTATCTTTGCTACAAAACAAGGACTGATGACTTCCTTTATTAGCGATCAGCTGCATACGTTACATCGTGATAAAAGCAAAACAAAAAACAACAGAAGGTATCTATCTAAAGTCTAGCATTACTGTACATGTCTTCTCACCAGCTTTGGAAAATCAAACTTGCAAAAATATCCAGCTCCTCTGTGCAGCTCTGGGTCTGACCAACCTTTGTTTCAAACAACATCAAAGGAACGATGTTACTCGTACAGCTTCACCAAGATGGCACGTCGGTGCTGAGCGTGGTGCGCCCTGCACTCAATTTTACAGGTGCAGCAAACTGTTTACTTCAATTACCTGGTAATACTGGAAATCGGCTTCAAAAAGCATAAAACTGGACCTTTTATTAAAGTTTAGAAGTGAGACACTGATGTCCACGGCTACGCTTTTTTGGTTGTTCGTGTCGCTAACATGCAACTTCATCAAAGCCCTTTAAAAATGTTGAGTTTGGTGAATCCCTGGAGCAGCTTATGATGGCTCAGCCTCACAGGCAAAAACTAGTCCTGATGAGTGAAATCAAAAAAGGGCCCGAGGACGTCGATCACCAATGACCACTGTCACAGGATGGAGCGTGTGCTGTCACACAAAGTCACTTTCATTGTCTAAAAAGCCTGAAAGCAACGTGGGTGAGTGACAGAGACACATTTAAATAAGCGGAGGGCGTCCTGTATGAAGTGTGCATGCTTCTGCAGTAAGAATTAAAAAGTATCCAGGTTAGGTTATTTGGTCATTAGTAAATTATTTGAATAAGAGACTGAGTGAGGCTGGTGACATGTCCAGGAGATCCCACCTCTACCCCTGTGACAGCTCCAGCTTTTCACTGATGGGCTGGGCTGCAAAGTAGCTTGCAGAAGCAAAGAGAATATGAGAAGGCTACAACAGCTTCAAGCACACATTTACCGATGAACCGAGCCATCAGCTGATGTAGGCTGGCACTGAGATCAGCTGAGCTGCCTGAACTTTGAAAAACAGATGCTGTAAAAGAGGCGCGTTCTTGCAGTGAACTGTGAAGTCCCATCAGCACCGAGTGTGGAGCAAAATCCATGCAGCTGATGCAAATTTGTGCAGTGTGGCGTGAACAGAAACTAATGCGTGTCTGAAAGTTTATGAACTTTGTAAAAAGGTGAAATTCGCTCACAGACAGCAGCAGGTTTACACTAGTGGGCAGGATTCACTCTGCTCTTAAACAGAGAGACGACAAACAGGAGAAGGCTGGAGGAAGCCGAGTGAAACCACAGGAGCTCCTGATAAGCTCTGATCATGTCCTCTTTCTTCTGTTGGTTCTTATGAAAAACAGAGTAATGGGAGGTGACACGTCACCGTTTCAGCTTCTGTGGGACACAAACGACCTGTTGACTTAGTTTTGGTCCTGAATGCTGAGCAGCTCCTAATGTGTTTGCTGTGTGTGTCTGTAGCTCTGCACAGACCTGCTAAAAGGGCAAAGGTTGGTTGGATAGTACGTGAGACACACTACCATGTTGTTGTTGTCTTCGTTACCACTAGGTTTCCTGTACCTTAAAATTTCCTTTTGTACAACTATGCATATCCAGGCTGTCGAGGCTGAAGATCAGTCAGCTGCTTTATATTCTGTCCACAACCTGTTCATCAAACATAAATGCTCACCTGTAAATAAAAGCTCCATCCAGAGTGCGTCTGCTCAGCCCAGACACAGCCCCACTGCTGCATCTCTGTCATATTCATTAAATATTTCATTACTCAATCCATTTCTTTTATGATGGGAATTTTAATTTTATCTGTCACTTCCTCCAACAGCGGCTCAGCAAACAAAAACGCTTGAAATGTTTTTAGATTCCAGCTCCTTTGTTTGTGGCCTTGATGCTTTGTTGCCGTTTTTCTTTCTTTTTCTTTTGCTTTCATCTGCACAAACACCCAAATGGAAATTATATTTTATCTTCTTGTTTTTCACTGCTTTGCTTCAGTGTTTTGTCATCCTGCAAACAAGCTAAACTGCATCCCATTCTGAATTCCCTTTTGTGAACGCACAGCAAGGACATAACCACAACAGTTTAACTGCACCACAAATAACATCGTGTGTTTGCACAAACCTCACAGATTCAGAAACAGTTGTTTAAACTCATTTTGGCCAACTAAATGTTCTCGAGCATGTAAGAGTGAAAGCCAGACGAGGCAACGTTCCTGTTCACTCAAAGACCAGGACGGATACTGAATGCGTGCGAAGAAGCTCTGAGAAAATGAAAACTTCTGAGCTTGTCCAGGTTTGTTGATGCAGACAGTCACATTAATACTAGAGCACTGTGAAAATGAGCAACCACTGCCACCAAGCAACACACGCAGCTGCGACTGCAACTACAATGTGTTGCATCAGATCCAAGTCTAGACGTTTGATGCGGTAGGCCGAGTGAAACCCAGAGCTGCACACTGAAGCCATGTTTTTGCTGGTAGGATCATCCAAGGCATCTCATAGTAGGCTTTGCCCTTTAGAGTATCCATCCAGTGTGTCTCTGTGGAAACGGTTTACACTTGCTCGCACACACACACACACACACACACACACACACACACACACACACACACTCATTAACATGGCGCAGTGCTCCTCCAGTTGCTGCTGCAAAACACCAGGAAATTTAAAGCAACAAAAAGAATCAAGACTGAACACAATCAAAAGAATGTACAAAAGGCACATTTGACCCCAGTGCTGCTGTACTGTAAGATTCAAGTGTAAATGAGCGTCTGTAGCATGGCTGTCGAAGCTCTCGACCATCACAAAGACAACATCCTCTCTGAGAGCATTGTTCTGGCTGCGTGCGTTTGTTAGCACCGAGGCTAACGCTCAGATCATGTCAGCTAGCCTGAATGCTAGCCAGTGCCAGGCCTTGCTAGGCCAGGAGTCAGCATGGCCCCTAGTGCCATCAAACTGTCCTTAAGAGGCAGCGAGTCTCTTTACAAGCTGTCCCGCAGAAATACAGAAGTGCAGATCCAAACCCCGTGTTTACCCAATTTCATCTTTCTTTACCCCACCCGCCACCTGAGCTCCGAAGCAAGGGTGGGGGGCAGAGTGGCCGTTGTTAGTAGGGAATGCTAATCGTCCCCTCCGCCGTACAGGTCGGCCAGCTTGCGGAAGCGCGGCCCCCAGTCGCCCAGGTAGTCGTAATCCTGGTCTCCGCAGCTCGAGGAGGAGTGCAGGGAGCTGAGGGAGCCGGCGGTGGAGCCGCTGCCTTCATAGTCAAACACCAGCAGGGAGTCGTAGGGAGGAGCGGTGGGGTCGTTGTCTGCTGCCTTCAGACCCTGCAAAACAAAGAGGGGGAGCAGGAAGGTGAGGGAACAATACTGGAAATAAGAGTGATAGCGATTCAAAGAGTTGGGTGTTCGTCTTGTAACCAGAAGGTTGCCGGGTCGAGCCCCGGCTCGGACAGTCTCGGTCCTTGTGTCCTTGGGCGAGACACTTCACCTGCCGCCTACTGGTGATGACCAGAGGGGCCGATGGCGCGATATGGCGGCCTCGCTTCTGTCAGTCTGGCTACACCTGTAGCTGCCTCCACCAGTGTGTGAATGTGAGAGTGAATGAATAGTGGAATTGTAAAGCGCTTTATAAAATGCAATCCATTATTATTATTATTATTATGCGAGCTTTCTCCGAGATGTTTCCTACACTGAGCCCTCGGTCATCGCCTGCTGGACGTGGAATGTCTAAAGCAGTCCCATGACACACTGTAGTCTATGAGGCCGACCTTTGTACTTGGTCAGAGTGCTTATTTCATACCTCATCCATGTTCTTCCCTAGCAACAGCTTAGTCCTAACCAAAAGGAGCATTTCCAGTCTGAAGTGGACCGTTTCATGCTGGGTGCTGACTCCACTCACACTGTCTGGGGTTCATGCCTGCAAATGGCTTTAGGCCAGTCGTTCTCAAACTTGCCTGAGCCTGAGGATCGTAGCACCACCATGTGCTTCATCAGACCTTTTGGAGACCACCCAAAGTTTGGTCTTTTATCCCCCCTGTAGACAAGAACCTGCAGCACATCACGGGTTCTAATACTGACACTCTGTTGTGCGTTACTGTTAGTAAATGAGTGGGTCAGTAAAGGTTTCATTTCCTTTATCAGTGGTCGCTGCAGCAGGGAGTGATAACACCTCCCACACACTGTTTTCTGTGGGTTAAGAACATCCTGACACAGGTTAATCTGGGAACTTCCACACTCATCACTTCTAAACCACTGAAGACTGTATGGAAAATCTCTGCTAAGTAAACTTTCAGCTGATCAGGAAGAGCTACGTCTGTATTTATACCAGAGGTTTTCCACCCGTAACAACTCCAGAGAATCTCAGTGACTGAGAAAAGCACAATTTATAGTAGAGCAGCTACAAGTCTGACAGTATTAAGTAGAGGATTATAGTAATCCTACATTTCTATAGTAACTGTACAGTAAGCGTGAGGGTATTATAGAAACCTATGTTCATGCTTGAACACAGGCGCTAAAAGTTACAAGACCAAGTTAAAACCGCAAAAAAGCCCAGCTGATGATCTCTGTGGATCCACCGAGACCATCGTCAGGGAGCAAAGCTCGCTTTCCCAACCAACTGGGATTTGAAATGTCAGTGTTCACTCCCACCACTACTTCAGTCCCAGGAGAAGAAGAACGAGCACTTTGGATCAGAGTAAGGTAGAGGAGGGTTGGAGGGCGAGGCAGGTCCTTGTATTCTGGATGAAGTGGGGACAAACTGTTCATGCAGCTGTGATGGAGAGACTGAGGAGGAGCTTCTTCCTGCAGGCGATATCACACCCCCACACAGTACTGACCCACACATATAGTTCCTACACACACTGGACATTCTGGACATTGTTTTCACTTCATCACTTTAAGCATATTTGCACTGCACAAGACATTAAATAATAAATAACACTGGTCACTATATTCTTCATTTCCAGTTAATACTGGTACAGCTGCTGTTATTGTGTATATAATATTTATATTTCTTCATACATTCTTATATATTTCTATACTGTGTATTTTGTTGTACAGTTATTTTGTTTTTTAACTTTAATGTTTATATTTTATTTTATTCCTTCCTAGTTAAATTTACCCTTTTTAATTTTCATATTTATTTCCTATCTTATTCATCGCCTTTTTTTCTTTAGGTCACGAGCAGTTGTGTAATCATTTCACTGCATTTCGTACTGTGTATGACTGTACGTGACAAATACAATTTGAATTTGGTGTGGGGACCATGGCTATGCAACTCCTCATAATTAGGGTTGGGGTTGTGTGTGTGTGTGTGTGTGTGTGTGTGTGTGTGTGTGTGTGTGTGTGTGTGTGTGTGTGTGTGTGAATGGGTTGAGATGGACAGTATGGAGGAAAGAGGGATTATGGAGTGTAGGAGAGAGGAGGATTTGGGTCATGCTGGACAGATGCTGCCTCTGTCTCTACGAGGAGATTGAAGAGATTACTCAGGGTGGCCTGAACTTAAAACCACCAAACCCCTCCTACATACAGGAAACATACGTGTTTCACAAACATGCACTATTTTTATGAACAAAAAAAGTCTGTTCAAATGTGTTGCAGCAGGAGTCCTTTTCTTCTGCATCTCGCTGTCACTCAGGACGCTTAAACTGAAAGAAGCAAATCTGATAAGCTGTGAAAATGTTTTGTGGGCCCCGCCTGTCATCTGACTGAAGACACTCCTGTCACTCTGAACTCAATGGAAGGAGAGAATTAACGCGGAGAGGGAGGGGCGGGATCAGCTTGCATCAGCTTGTCATGTCTGTAGGATTAAGCTGTCTAGATCAGCTTGCCATGTCTGACAGCTCCTGATCATTATTCATAGCTGTGCTTGGCAGATGTCTTTATGCAGCCCAACCACAGACACACACACACACACACACATGCAGATAATATGGATGCAACTACTGCAGAGACAGCAACATGCATCAGCTGCATCAGTACAGATAACTTTGTGCTTGAGATTATGATGTCAGCTCTGTTGAAGAAAAAGTCTCTCTGAGATGCTTCGATGGGTTAAGACGACTCTGTTATTTCTCTAAGCGAGTGTGCTTCTGTGAGGAAGAGTCACACGTGTGGCAAACACACAGTGACGTCACAGTGGGTCATTACTCATTCACAGTCGAGTCAGTGCTGCACAGTTTGTACATGAACTCTAACGAGAACCTCGTATCCACATGGACTGAATGCAATGATTGGTCAGGTGTCTTTACATGTGAGCCTGTGCTGTGTGTGTGCACATCTGATTGTTCTAGAAGCTCTTCATTATTAATTGTTTAAACTTAAATTACAAGTTTGGGTTGTGATGAGTCGAGGCCAGCAGTAGTTACACTACAGACGGTTTAATGTCTGACAATATTTTCACGGACCGGCCTTTAAGGTGTGGTGGATAAATACAACAAAATGAAACGATACAGACAAAGACAAAAACTGTGGTCTTTTGTAACAATAAACATGAATTCACTGTGTAATTGTGTAACTTTATTAGCAGCGTCCTCCTGAAAAGCGCCAACAACACTGAGAGTAACATCCTCCTCTCTGCCCCTCAATGCTCTCTGGTTGCTATGGTAAATAGTTCTTTCAAAATAAGACACAACTACAACACGGGAAACGACCCAGGGAAACAGAGTTAACGATAAAACCCCCTGAAAACCATGAACGTCACATCCGAGCCTCAGCTCTCGTACCAAACGACTCACGGACCGGTCCACGGCCCGGGGGTTGGGGACCGCTGCTATAGAGCATCAGAATCCCAAACCGCTCTTCAAACAGATCAAATATGAACCTGATGATTATAAATGGCCTGTATTTGTCTTTACTCAGTCCCTATGGACCCCAGAGCGCTGTGCACTACACTGAGTCATCCACACAGTCACACACTGGTGATGGCAGCTACACTGTAGCCATGGCTGCCCCGGGGCGCACTCACAGAGGCGGTGATTATAAGAAGTTTCATTTGACATAAGAAAGGCCGCTGCAGCCTCATGCAACACTGTGACCATTAATATAAATATGAGTTCTTCTACAGCACTGTGCAAAAATCTTGAGCCCCCATCGTTTTTCAGATTTTGCTAGAAACATGAGAAATAGGTGCAGTAATTTACTGAAACATGTATGGGAATGACAGTACTTAGGGCAACAACTTGTAACAAGCTTGACAGTCAATATCTGGTACGACCACTTTGATCCTTCAGCACAGCCTGGACTTTTCTGATAATTAGATTAACCGGTCTTCAGGAATAATTCTGCTTCTCTAAGGATCGATTTTGGATGTTGGCTGCAGTTTATTCCACTTTGTGCCGAGATGACCCCACGCTGCTTCGATAATGCTGAAGTCCGGGCTCTGGCGAGGCTAATCCGTGCCTGAAAGTGTTTCATTGTTCTTTCATCCAGGTTTGTTTCTGTTGGTCGTGTGTTTGGGATGAATGACATGCTGAATAACAAGGCTGTTCCAAATTAGACGCCTTCCAGGTGTTGTTACCTGCTGGATCACAATCTGACTGGACTTTTCTGCATTCATGATCATTTTTAACAAGAATGCCAACATCACTGCTAAAATGCAGCTCCTGACCGTAACAGCTGCACTTTTACAAACACTGTACCCTTTCCGAACTCCTCCATGCAGGTTGTTGATAACTTGATATATGAGACCTGTTTTCAGCCGAGTTCTTGTATAATTTGGCTAATCTCATCCTTTTCTCCTCTCTTCTGGAGATCCAGCTTTACACTGAGACCATTTCTGCTGAGGCTGTGCAAACAGTAAATGGATAAACTGAAGCACCAGATGTATCTCTTCCACTGCATGTCAACTTTTTTGTGTATTTTTTCCTGTTTCCTAAAGACAATGCTTTCACTCTTTATCTGCTGTAGACTCTTGTCCTGACAAAATATGACAAGCAAAGCTCTTCAGGAATCACCTCGTTGGTTCAAAAACACTTTTTCTGTTATCTTTACCATTTTTTTTTTAGATTCAACTAAAGAAATGGGCGAAAAATATTTGTTCTTGCAACAGGCTTCGAGTAATAAAGTGCATAAAGATGCAATTTAATATCAGTTCTTTACTAAACCCTGTTAAATGTTATATAAACACTGGTTTATCTCTTGATTTAGGTGCATCTTTAATACCTGATTCATACGTCAGTGTTAAGCAAAAAAAAGAAGAAGAAAATCCTGTGAATGTCCAAAGAAACAGCATCCTACAAAAAGCCAAGAGAGTCTAACTCACTGGAAGCAAAATATAAAGAAATGAGAAATAGCTGAAAACGTTTGCCCAGTAAAACAATCAAAGTTGGATTTCCCTAAACACTCAATCAGCCCTTTAAGGACCCTCAGCTGGTCTGTGGGATTAACCAAACGTTGTGGATTTACCTCCAGTTTGGTAGCCAGGCTGTGACCACATGTCAAGCCAGCAAATCCGAACCATTAGCAGAGCTAATTAAGAATCAGCCATCACATCTCTGTGTTTTTCTAAATGTCACCTGCTCCACGAAGTGCTTCCTTCTTTCTCTTCGTGACGCTCACAACTATCATTTCCAACAGTTTGATCAAAGATGCTTAAAAAGTGTGAGTCTGACATTTATTTGAGGGAAATGTTGTAAACAGCAGAGCCTAGAATGAAATACAATCTAAATGTGAATCAGTTTAGTGATGATTAATGTGAGCTTCCCTTTTTAAATATGCTCAGCTTTCAGTTTTAAATAGCCGCAGTCAGAACTGTTGAAACGGGCCCGTTCTCACACTGGCAGCTCAGAATACCTCCACAGAGCTTTAAACAAACTGTTTGAACTTGAATATTTTAAATCCTTTAAGGTGGTGAGGTAAACTGCACACATCCTGGACGCTCTTTGATGCTCGACACCAAAGGAGGAAAAAAGATGAGGGAAGCAAAAGTAACTAATGTTGGCAAATCCAGCTTTTTATGGACACAGTGTTCACTTAGTGCTGTCAGACAGACACTCTGTATTTCACTGAAGCTGCGATTCATCACTTCCTGTGTGCTTAGAAGTGCATGTGTACAACACTGGAATTTAATCTGGGAACAGTCTGAAGTGTGTGCGGCTGGAAGTCGACTGAAGCACACGCACAGGTTCGGACTGACATTTTACACAAAGATGTTGTCATCCAGGTCTGTATCCTCTCAAAGATGCTGCTTATTGCCGTACCTCGTGGATAAAGTCGCCTATGTCTCCTGGGTGGGGGGCTGCGGAGCGGAGCGGGTACTGGTGGTCATGGTGGAGGGGCCTCTCATCCAGACGTCTGATCCCCACTTTGACGCACTCTGGCTCCAGGGCATCAGGCTGCTGCAGCTGGCTAAGGTCATAGTCCTGCACACCCACACAAACACACAAATGTTGGCATTACAGTGAGTCACACAGCCCTGCATCACAATCCTGCCTTAAAGGGCTCTACAACCTGTGCAGCACTCAGAGTTCTCAGGACAGTCCATTGATGATTAATGCAGCATCCCATTGCTTCATAAGGATAATGTGTTATATTATGTATTAAACTGCTGTTTCCTGTTGCTGTTGTGTGTAAAGTTTACATGAATGTCAGAGTAATGTTGGACTTTACAGCACATACCTCAGACCAGAAGCATCGGCAGGTTAAAGCAGCTCAAACAGACCCAGTGTGAAAAGTGCCTGAAGCAGGTTATCAGCTGCCGTTGGCACTGAGATCAGCCAGTTTCTGTACATCTGAAACTATTTATGCTCAATTATACCAAGTTGCTATAACCGTTCAGCTGCTCACTTTGTGTTTTATCTACTCTCCTGTTAAAATAGCAGAGCTGTAAGCCCAGCAGTGAAGTGGGTGGCTGTGCTATTGATTTGCTGTGTGGCAGCACAGACAGAGGTGCGCAGGGATGCTCTGCTCTGAACAGAGAACAACTTCTTTGGATTTCTACTTTGCTGTTGCTTATTCAGAGTGAAAAATGAGTATTGACCACAATTAACTGTCAACAACTGCAGTATTTAAGGTGAGATAATGGAGCCATATTACTCATGTCTGCCTCCAGTAATGGGATTACACTGCTGTTTTATCCAGGAGCAACATCTCAGGGTATCATTTTGTGTTGTTGTGAATTAAGAGCACTCTCTTATATACTCTACTGTTATGTGCGGCTGTAGAGTCGTTACATGAAAGTCCCTCTCTACACTCTGCACAATGCTGCAACAGCTGTGGCCACAAATCTACCTGAATGTAGTGAAGACTCAGAAACGCTGCATTTCCTGTACGGCTTAAAATGTCTCGTTACTATGCACGGAGACACGGCGACCTCCAGAGTGTCCTGAAATATGAATTCAACTTCAAACACTTCCACCTTAAAAGAGACAGAATATTTAAGCTGCCATAAATTCACACTTCAAGCTAAACGAAAAAAAATTAGTTCCTGGCCAACAATCCTCGCCATCATTGAATAATAATATATTCTCACTAATCGTAGCCTAATGCCAGGTACTCTGCAAGCCTGTGGCAGTGGAAATACCAAAAGGATTCTAAAATTCATAACGAACTTGACAGATTCATGAAAGCAGCAGTCTCCCACTCAGCTAATGGACTTATCTGTTTTAGCTGTATTTAACAGTTTCAGTGAATTTCACCCAGTCAAATGAGCACAGTTGGCTCTCGTGATGCAATGTCTACCATTTCTCCCACATCATCCTCGGGGAAAAATGAGAACGACCCTAAAGCAAACTAATTAGCATCCACTTAGAGAGTCGCAGCTCGTCTTTCACCTTCTCTCCTACAGCGTGGATACAATCAGAGGAGCGTCACAGCCTGCTCATGGTGAATGGTTGTGTCTGAGTCACCGCAGAAACCTCCCAGAAAACAATTCATGCTTTCTGGTTTCCAGGGAAAATCGACTAAAGGCTGTGGACTGACCTTGGGCTTTATTCACAATAACGACCAATCAGAAGAACACTGTGACTGAGAGCCCAGCGTTAACCTGCCAGGCAGCAACAAAACGATCTTTGCTTCTTTTCTTTCTATACTTGCCATGACCTGATTGAATGAATGTTTCATTTGAGGACTGTTTTTACAACAATGCCAGCACATTTCTGTTGAAAAGATGTAGAATTCTTTCTACACGACACGAATGACTTACAAATTGGAGACGTGACAGCTTTGTCCCTGTTCTGACGTTTAGAGGTTTAATAATAAGTGTCAGCATTTCTAAATTCAAGGACGGTTCAACTGAACGCAAAACTCATTAACCTCCGAGCATCTGCCAGGCTGACGCTGTCAAGTCCAAACCAAAGCACGACACTCGAGGACTAACTAGTAGGAAAAACAATAAAAATGTCAACTCGGTTCAATTAAAATGTATCACAAAATTGCAACAACAGTCGCCTGAAGGCGCTGAATATTATTAGGTATTGTCCCAAATCCTGGACCAACAAACCTGTGAGGAGAAACCCCCACACAGCGCATTATGGCTGTAATCACCCCGCGTAGCAACGCTGCTACTTTGTGTCTTTACAGACTGGTCGCAGCAGATGGCCCCGCCCCTCCCTGAGCCTGGCTCTGCTGGAGGTTTCTTCCTGTTAAAAGGGAGTTTTTCCTTCCC
>NC_140610.1:45196335-45198835 GCF_057381915.1 Diplotaxodon limnothrissa
TCTGATGCAAGATTTGAATTACCACTGCAAAGCCCCTGTTATCTCCTCAAGTACACAGTCACAGTTCAATACAAAATAGCTGCATGTTTCACTCCATTCTTTAAAATACTTGCTCCCCTACGCTGGGATTTCAGCTCTTATTTTGAGACAGCTGGTGGGTTTTAAAAGTCAGTGTGAATCTCTCTGTCTTACTGATCACATTAATCTGGAGGGATTTATGAGACAGCTCAGGGTGCGCCTGCATTCATGAACCTGCACCAATGTACCTGCACAGGCCAAAACACACGAGGATGCTGAGAGAAATTCTAAATGACAACTGAAACCCCAGAGAGCCGATAATGTCACCATTAGTAACATTTCTCAGTATAACCATCAGCAAAAGCTGGAAGCTATTCACTCAACTGCCTTTCAACAGGACACCAGACAACACATCCAGTCTATTTAGAATGCAAATCACTGCTGCTCCACAATTTACATAATCCCATAATGTGGGAAATGTTCCTCAGTCTGAGACCTAAACTTCCCATCTGGAGGTGTTCAGGCCCGGGAGCTGGTAGATGTAAAGACACATGCAGCTTTGCAACTTTCTCTGACAAACAGATCAAACTAAGGAGAATAGTTCACACCCTGGAAAGTGCTGCACATTACCTTTGGCCACCAAGGTCACAAAATATGGAGTTCTGAATTTGGCCAAAGAAGCACACAAAAAAAGATAAAACATGGCCGTTTCCATATAAACAGAAAATCATGGGGCCCAGCTTGTCTACAGCCTGACTCTATTCAAAATACAAGAGACATTGATGCACTTCGTTTTATTCCAAAATCATAAATAACCCAGGCTGCTGGTTATAAATGGTGTTGGTACCCAGTCATATGCAAAGTGTTCAGACCAAGGGACACATTTCAAGAACTGTAAATTCAGGTCAAAGTAATGAGAAATATCTCAAAATAACTAATTTGTTTTTTATATAAATAAATAAATGTATATAAACAGGTGACCGTAACTGTACATGACTCCCCTGCAGTACCGTCACGGCCCACCAGGGGCCCACACTATAGCACACATTATATCCTGATATAATATGATTGAAAAAAACCCCTTTAAGTTAGGCATATGTGTGCTTGTCAGCTACACATTTAAACACTGCTGCTCCTCCCAGCTGACCAAAGGAATCCCAGCCAGTTAAACGTATATTAATATACAACTGAAGTTCCAACGCCAGCAGCCCTGACAGGCTTCTTCGTCCCCCTCCTCTCTTTCTCTCTGTGGATGGAAACTGAAACCGACTGAGCGAGTAAACGATGACACCTGTGCTAACCCTTAGATAAGCATGCAACCAGTGATGTGCAGCCACACTTTGCTCAGGGTGTGGCTACGAGCATTAGCAAGGAGGGCTGTGAATTTCATTTGTAAAACCAAGGAAAGCCATAAAGTGTCGAGATGACATGAGCATTTAGTCTGACTGGTATCCCCGTGGGCAGTTTCTTCTGCTGCTCTCTGCTAGCTTTAGCTTAGCTTATCTGTGCTGTTTGTGCCTCTGAGTATTTGCAGTTACCTGACAGGTGACGCAGCGTGCTGCCTGCCCAAGACGTTTGTGCTTCAGTGTTGGTGAGTGAAATTACAGCAAGTCCTTTACTCAGCACCAGTTAGCATGTTTGTTTGCACCCATACTGTTTATGAGCGTAGTTTGCTGGTGTTCATTTATAAGTCGATGCTCCAGCCTTTCATCGACTGTAGCCGCATGTCACAGGGCTGCGGGCATCTTTTATATACAGTCTATGGTCACGAGCTGATGGCATTATTTAAAATAAAGATGCATTATAAAGATGGTAATAAACATACTGACAGTTCTCTGCACAGCCCTGCTGTCTTTGCTGCTACACAAAAGCATTTGCAGTAAAACACCAGGAACCTTCATCTTTTATCAGAGGCTGAAGCTGCTTTAGTGGTGGACACTTGAATCTTCCCCACATCAAGGACTTCATTTAAACTGATCTGACTTCACTTAGCTCTAAATCTGAAACTCCTCACTGTGATGTCTTTCAGGGCTCAAGCCTCAGTTCAGTATTTGCTCTTGTGGCTGCTTTCGTTGTCCCTCAGTTCCTGAAGCAGGTCCATGAAAGGCATATTGATGTGCTGCTCTCCTGCTTGTGGCTGTTTCCTCCGACTCCATTTGACCTCCTCTCGGCACAGCCAGACTTTATCAGCGGCGGCCGTCATAATGATTTGAATGCTTTGTTCATGCCTTGTGTAACTTGAGGTGACATTACAATTTCCAGTAAGACTGCAGTTATTAAAATATAGTACAGCAGATTTCATTAAAGCTTCTCTGGCCCTGAATGTCGCCTGCTGCACTAATCATTTTTCTGCCACAGCTCACTGTAGCCTGCAGAGCTTTGGCGATGGCTCTAGTTTAAAGTCTCCTAGCTGGCCCAAATGCCTTTATTCTAACTGGCTAACTGGGAAAAGGCACGGTCAGGATACTGTTTCTTGACTTTT
>NC_140610.1:45206335-45228835 GCF_057381915.1 Diplotaxodon limnothrissa
CAAAAGGGAGACTTTGGAAATCGTGCACTAAATAGGCAGGAAAACATCTCCATTAGTAATCAATGAGAGTCCTGTGTCCACAAGACCGTCTGTGTAGTCCTACAAGAGGTGAAGCATAATTGAATAAAGATGGAACAATCTGTTGCTCACAGGGGAAGATGTGTGTCCACCGCAGGACAAGGCCGAACTCTGTAAACCACGGGCAGCATGCTGAAGCAGTTTCACAGGCTCTGTATGTGACTGGGCATCCTGCTGGCCTGATGTTTGAGAAACAGTAACTATGATGAATCAAATACAAGATTACTTCAGCAAGAAGTGCCAAAACACGCAGTCTGTCCCTCAAGTGGCTTTAAAAGTGAATCAGTCCCCGCGTGAAACTAGCCAACTTTACAGCAGAAATAAACCTGTTTGTAGCCTGGGTTTGAATTTCCTCCATAAAACTGTGCTCTTCTAATAAATAGTGCACCTGACCATATTAAAGTTTATTCTTCGACGTATTCATTCGGTTCGTGACAGATGGGTGCAGCTGATTTTCATGCTCTTTAACCTGTTGGCTAATCTGCTGATGCCCAGCTGCAGCCATCTGTGCCTATGTAGCAGTAGCTGGTGTTAGTCCAGTGAATCCACTGCCCTGTGCATAGACAACAGTTGCCCACAGTTCACCTGAAGAAACAGCTTCAGCTGCTTACACTAATTAGTGAGTATCCTCGTCACTGGGATGTACCCATGCAGCCTACTGAGGTCTTCCTCCATCTGGGAGAAATGTATATTCCCTGACCTGCTGGGAAAAACCGCCTCTGAGTACTGTGGTCGCTGTCACGTCGTTTGCATGGAACATCTGATTTATTCCCAAACACTCGCCAACTCTTCCCTGAGAGGTAACTGTGAACAGAAGCTGTGTGAACCAAATTCAAACCATTTTCACTCTGAACTTGAACATTTTTCATCTTTGGTTTTTGTGTTGCACCTTTCCCAGGAGTGTGTAGCAGTTAGTGAATGTTTGGACACAAACATGCAAACTTCATGCAAACTAGATGCAAACTGCAGGCAACCAGAGCAATCATAAAGTTTTTGATGCAGCGCCCTCTTTGCAACCAAGTTTGCTTAAAAAGTGGGTCCTAGCTCTGGCATCAGTCTTTGTGACTGCTCCGACTACACCATCGAGGAACATAGCGTGCACTTCCTACATACTCAGTAGTGGGAACACTGGTTTTGGGGGGTTTGAGTGTGACAGACTTGTGCTACCGACTGTAGTTATCAAGATAAGGAAGATGGAAGCCTTTTTATACTAGCAGGTTAGTTATATTAGTGGTTTAACCACTGTAATGTTCTCCAGCAGTTATTTATTTTACACAATTCAACAAAACCATGTCATCAGTGATGCCAAAAACCTGCTATGTTAACAGTTTGTATCGTTAGCTTTGTTACTTAAATATCAAACAGCAGCTCGTGGCTGTTTCCATGTAGCACTTCCTGCACCAGGAGCTGCACTGTGACACTGACTCCACAGTGAAGCAGCACTAGTGCAGTTAATGAAAGAGCACTGAGGCACAGTGAACACAATCCACCTCTGTATGTGGGGGATGGGTTACTGCCGGACAGCAGCGCAGCCTGTGTGTCTCACCGTTATCAGATGCCATGAAGGTAACGTTGTAGTGATTGTTCTTGATATATGGAGACTCTCGGTCAAGAATGGCGATGGTGGAAATCTGTCCGTTAGCCGGGTTAATCTCCAGCCAGTTGGCAGGGTCATACATCTTGGAGTACCTGTGTTCGGTGAGAGAGAGCCAGCATGAGAAGCCACCACAGAGAGGCCTCTTTATCTGCTTCCCTGGCTGCACGCCGAGCAGCCACTGGGAGCTGATGTATGGGGACTGCGGCACGCTCTCTCAAGGCAGCCACAACTCATTCATTTACTCTCAGGGATGAATTCAAACGTTAACTCTCTTAAAAACGATAAAGAACGACTGTTAGTGAAAGAATGATATATTTACTGGAACTGGAAACAACCAAGGAGAGACCAATAAAAGCTCTGCAACTTCCTGCAAATTGTTGATGAAATGAATTCATGTAAGAGACTCGAGTCATGCATCTGCATTGCTGTTAGCATAAAGTCATCTTTCAAACACTGCACATGGATCAAACGGCACAGCTTCAACAAATGAAAACAGGTCAGCCAAAAAGTCACCGTGAAGCAGGCATGAAAGGGAACACGATCCATTTGGTATGTTCGTAACTGGCGAGATAAAACGGAGAGCAGCACAGATGACTAATCGAGGAGCACGCGCACAACAGAGAGCAACAAAAGCAAAAACGTTCTGCTGGGCCACTCCACACACAACTCGCTGTGTGTGTGTGTGCGTGTTTTTGTGAGCACAGTGTGCGTCCACTATTGGCTGTTGCTAGGCTACAAAGACTTCAGCACTACATTTAGAAACAAATAGTGGGATGTAAAAGAAAGAAGGATCGGGACAAAAGCATCAGTCCTGCAGGCTTTCTGCTGTGCTGAGCGTTTGGATGAGTGCTGCAGCATCTGAAACCTGCATCTGCATTCATAACAAAATCTAGCTTTTATATGAAAACGGGGACGGCAAAGTGGCCTGAGATGGAAGATGCAAGTCTCTTAATGCGTTTAAAATGAAACCTGACCAGCAGAAGAAAATGAAAACTGTCACAGAGGAGGAGCGGCTGCTCACGCCGACAATGGTCACATTCCTAATGCCTCACAAACCTCATGCTGAGACAGTAACATAACGTCTGTCATGTGGAAACTCAGAGTTGTTGCTCGCTGAGCGCTACGCTGGCTGGTGCGCGTCACTGAGCAAGAGCTGTTTCACAAAAGCTGTTAAAGTTGGTAAATCTTCACACAGTGTTCAACCTATAATTCTGAAATCTGCATCATCAAATTACCTCAGAGGTTTTGATTTCACACACAAAAACCACGTTTTCATATCTGTGTGGGGACACGATGCTTTCTCTCCAAATGAACGCCTACGCCGAACCACAGCCTGACCCTGACACTACAACTAGGCCTTCAAACTGACGGGACGGCATGTTGTCCCACAAAGATATGCAAACACAGACACGCGTGTGCGAGGTCGAGATGATGGCTGTGCTTGGACTCTGGATGTATTTACAAGTAAAATGATTACTGAGGAAGAAGGCTAGAAGCAGGGCTGCGCCTCCTTTGTTCTCTCACATGAACACGCCCTCCACGTCTCTGCGACGACTATGCGAGCAGCAGCAGAGCA
Organism: Diplotaxodon limnothrissa; assembly: GCF_057381915.1. NCBI lineage: Eukaryota > Metazoa > Chordata > Actinopteri > Cichliformes > Cichlidae > Diplotaxodon > Diplotaxodon limnothrissa. Next base: position 45,209,587 of record NC_140610.1, read on the forward strand.
AACAGCAGCACAGACGTGCTGATTCAGTCTACGATTGTGTCCAACTGGAAACGTTCCATGAATTGTGCACATTTTATAAATTCTCAGTTTCACACGAGACGCACTCGACGAATCTTCTCTAAAACAAGGTGAAGAATGAGCGCGTCAGGTTCTGCTTTAATCTCACTACAGCACGCCATCGACATGCAGACGTGCACTGAATAAATGTAGAAGAATAGGTAAATGTTGGAGGGTGAATTACATTCTACTCAGATTTTAATTTCCTTTCAGTGGCACATTTTTCAATGACAGTCGCTGATTATTCTAATAGATGTGAGACTAATTTAAATAGTGAAAAGGCTCCACATATTTAAATGTTCTTCTTATCAAAATGCATTGACGCATACATTCACGTCTCTACTCAAACCCGCTCAACAGTTTATTGTTGCATTACAAACTGTAATTATATATTGAAGGATTGTTTTAGTGCTGTAGTTCGACCTCACTGGCACAAATGAAAGGTTTCTGAAGAGCTTCCAGGAGTTTCTGACCTGATAGTTTGTCTCATGTAGCGGTCGGGGTCCTGCGCAGTGAAAGTGGTGAGCATGGACCCGGCCGACAGACCCTCCTCCAGTCGCATGGATTTCGGGTTTGGGCGAAACTCCGGGCTCTCGTTCAGATCCAGGATTCGAACAGAGACGGTTGCCGTGGACTGACGAGGCAAGTGGATGCCGCGGACCAGCGTGACCTCGTTCTCCGCTTCCACAGTCAGCATGAAGGAACGGGTGCTCTCGTAATCTATGGGCTGCACAGACAAAGCGAAGGACGACAATGATGCCCGACGTCAAGGACATTCAGCACGTGCAACCTTAAGCATCATCTCATCGTGTTTCTCTGGAACATGTCAGACAGTATAAACATCGCGATCACAGGGATCTTCTGCTCTCTGGATGTTACAAACCGACCACACTGAGAGTCGAGCACAGCTGCTGCTTTTAGATCGCTCTGTGAGAACATTACTCGCCAGGCAAGTCTCGAGAGTTAGCGTTTTATTCTCGTGTGCATGTTGTGCACATCCAAACCTCACCTTGACCACGGTGAGGAGGCCCTCGTTGGTGGTGGGGTCAGTGGGGATGGAGAAGCGTCCCGTGGGGTCCCCGGCGATGATGCGGTACACGGCGCTCCAGGCCGGAGTGTGAGGCTGGTCTTTGTCGGTCACGGTCAGGTTAGCCACGATCACGTTCACCCTGTTCTCGTGAACCTCTCCGAAGAACTGAAAGAGCAGAGACTGGATGACTCCACACTACACAAAGCTGTGGTGAACATCACACACAAACAATGCTTCGCCACTGCAAACAGTTCCCTGTCACGCAGAGCCGAGCGCAGTATATCTGAGAATAAAGAGCACATCTCCACAAACACTGCTCCTTCCTGTCCAGCCTGTTCAGCTTTACTGAGGAGGATAAACATATTGGATGTTTCATTGGCTTTTCACTCCTCCACCATCTGCCTGCTGCCAATAAAAGCTCAGAGAGCTTTAGTGTCGTTCAGACGACGCTGCCTCGCCCGTTTGCTGATGCAGAGCCAGCACGCTGTGTGTGTGTGTGTGTGTGTGTGTGTGTGTGTGTGTGTGCACCTACTGTCTCTGTGGTGAACTCTGGAGCATTGTCATTGACATCAGTGATCCTGATGACGGTGGTGGCAGTGTTGGAAAGGCCGTAGGTGGGATTCCCCTCCATGTCCGTGGCCTGGATGATCAGGGTGTACTGCGTGACTTTCTGGAATCACAGAACAGAAAGCGTCACTTATTCTGCAGACTGAAGTGTCCCGCTGCGCATTGTATGACTTGGAAATAAATCTAATTAAAACCGTTTGACAAGGGGACTGTCATTTTGTCTAATCACCATTACAGCTGATGATTTAGTCAGTGCTACTTAAAAATAATGTTCCGAGACATGATGAGTGGTTCACACTCCGTGCTAATGTAAGACCGTTTCTGCTTTCCAGAGCACAATCATCCCATTTTAGGGCAGCCCACTGCTGATCCTTTTTCTAAGACTGATTGCTAATGCACGTCAGGCCTTAATTACAGAAGCCGCTGCTCTATGACAACACTGTGACTGAGCTGCAGACCACCTGACAGAGACGATGTTTAGACATTTAAAAAGCATAAAAAGCTGCTGAGATCTTCACATGTACACTTCATTCGACCTCATCATGGCTTGTTGACCTTGTTTACTTCATCTGCCATTTTCTTCTTTGTGCAAAGTTGGATTTTTCTGCTATTTTTCAGGCTTTTAAAATCTTCGGTCGTTGTTTACGGCACATTTTCCCTTTTCTGTGATGATGCTTTTATTCTGTTTTTAATTGCTCTCTATTATTACGCTGTCTGTGTTATCTCATTATCAGCTCGTCAGTCACCTATGAAAGAGCAACCTGCACCAAAGCTGCCACACAAATAAAGTTTGGTTGATTGACTGTGGACAAAAGACGAGTGCAGATTACTTTGTCAGTTACTGCAGGCTTTTTTGTACTATAATAGCAGCTGCAGCTTTAGCGCTGATTGATGAATCCCCCGTGTGCCCAGATTCAGTTTGCCCTCCAGTTAAACTATTAGTTTTGCTTCTTATATCAAACGTGCAGATTTTGCAACTATGACTTTTAGCTACGATGGAACTACGATTCAAGATTTTATCACATCCAGACTGTTTCTGCTCCACGTTGGACTCAGTGAGGCACGAACATCACAAGAATTAGAGCTGGTTGGAGACGCAGCTGCGACCCTGCCTGGCTTCCTTACACCGGCTCCCAGAGCAGTTCACTGTTTGTGGGGCTTCCTTCTGAAATGCCTCCATTAGCTTATCGTGCTACATTTTTTACATGTGTGTCATTTCAGCACTTTTCATGTTTGCATTTAGATGTTTGCTCCTCATTGTTGCATCTGAAGGTGCAGCTGCTGTGATTTGGTTGCACTGACGATGACGGCTTCTGGTTCCAGATCATAGCTGTTGCAGCTTTTTGCCCCGTGCAGCTTGATTAGGTCAGAAGCTTCAGTTTAAAGTTCCAGTTGCAGCTCGGAAACACTGGAACAGCCTCCCCAGCAGTCACATCACAGAGAAAAACAGACCTCTGCTTCTTCTTTTGGAAACTTTTTGTTAACAACGTTTCAAATGCGACACAAAAATATATAATAAATATATAACAGAAATATATACTCCACAACATGATAGAGCAAAAAAATGGTGTGAATTTGTTATAAGGGTTAATAAATGTCTCAGTTCCAAAAAATCTGAATTTTCTGGTTATGTTGCGATGGGTTGGGTCTTACAGGGTTAATAACTAATATCAGTGACGGTGGGTGCTACAGATAGAGGTATCTCAGCCATGCAGGTCTGGCTGTTGATAACTCAGCTCACCTGCTTTTATAAGGTAAACAGGGTTAATCTGACCTGCGAGTCACAGACGAGCTAAAATACAGCGCTGAGTGAGAACAGTAGGTACCTCTAAAAACAGACTTCATCAGTGACTATTAATGCTGGCGTGCAGATAGCACGGCCTCAGACAGATGGGATTCAGCTCTACTGACGTAAGACTTTAAAAAGCTGTCTTTATGCTGCAGGCTGGACACACACTCTCAGGCCGAGACGCAGCTGCTCCATATGGATTCAGATATGAGCGTTAGAAAATGTCCACATTTAACACACACACACCTCCCGATCAAGGCCTGCCGCCACAGTGATGATGTCACCAGTCTTGTTGTTAATGGTAAACATGTTGGAGGAGGGGCTCTGGGGATTCTGGGAAAGGATTTTATATCTCAGCATCCCGTTGGCAGTTTTTGGATCATCCTTGTCCACTGCTGTCACCGTCATCACGAAGGATCCTGCAGGGAAGCACACAGCAAGTCAGCACACATATGCCAGGGAAGGAATGATGTAATCCAAAGGTTGTGTGTGTGTGTGTGTGTGTGTGTGTGTGTGTGTGTGTGTGTGTGTGTGTGTGTGTGTGTGTGTGTGTGTGTTGGTACCAGGCTTGGATCCCTCGGGCACGGAGCCATTAAAGATGCTGTGAGTGAACTCTGGTCTGTTGTCGTTCTGGTCGATGACATTAATGACGATGTCGATGGGGTTCTCCACCTGATTCCCATTCAGGTCCACTGCGTGGGCTCGCAACTATACACAGACACACAAACATGCACACACAACTTTTATTACAGACAGGTGAAGACGGTAATAAACTGCTTCCTTCCACTGAGACTAATTACGAGGGTTTAGTGCTCTGAGAGACCTCAGGAGATAAACGAAACAGCCCACAAGGTTAAAGGAAGCACAAGTGCACGTATAGCATGGAGCTGAGCTAACAAATGGATCTCAGGCCCCTGTGAGTCACTTTATGAACAAAGAGCTCACACGCAGTTTAGATTGAATGCTGTTACCGTGCAATCTTATATCAGTTTTATCTTGCAGGGGCTAAAAAGTACAACTGTGTCGCCGAGAGGTCGAACGATTTGCCAACAATCTGACAAAACTGGTGAAAACTGCTAAACTAGAAAATGTTAAATAAGATTGCAGCAGAGTCGTACACGTGTATGGATGAGGACAAACCCTGCGTGGTGAAGAAAATCCCTTTTATGGCTGCAGAGTAAATCAAGACTGCTGTGCAGGATTTAGACAGACATGTTTCTTTGTTAAAGATCAAGCGAAGACTTCAGGCTCGAACCTTTGAGGATGCAGCACACGCACAAACCCCATAACAAAAAACAGAACCACTAAGGCTAGGTTGTGGTTTGGGCATGCATGGCTGCCAGTGGATATCCCACACCCACAAAAGCAAGCAGCTGAATGAATGCAGAATTATACAGAAGCGTTGTGTTTGTACACATTAATTCAAAGGCATAAAACCTTATTGGAGCACATTTCATTGGTCAGCTGGGCAGTGATCCTAAACAAATGGATAAAACAACCAAAGAGCTTTTAAGGTGGAATAACTTGGCTGAGTCACCTGTTCTCAGTCTGATTAAACTGCAGTCTACCTGCTGTGTTTCACAGCAAAGACGCAAGGAGCCTAATGGGTTTCTATGGACCCCAGACTTCAGGCAACCATAAATCACAAAAGACTTTACACAAAATATGAATTATTATTATATTTATAACAGGAATGGTTCTCCCACGCAGCTCTTTTAACAGTGATTCTGACATTTTGTCACATTGTGACAAATATTTACTGTGTACTTTGGAAAAAAATGTCACAATAACCTGAAAGCAATATTCCAGTCTCAGTGCATCAAACAGTCCCACACTGCTTTTACAGCTAGGGCTGGGCCACCGCTCACGGTAATACCGGTATAATGCTGGGCAACGATAAGAAAGTGAAATATCATGATAGAATATGGCAGAAAAATCATGGCAGCGACGCAGAATGAGGAGGGCGAGAGCGGATCGTTGAATGAAACCATGAACCAGAACTGGTTTGTAAAAATGCTGCAGCTTCAGTGGTGTGGAACTGGTTTAGCTTCGTCCATCAGATACACAACAAAGCACTATTTTTGGTAGCGCATGCTAGCGGGCCGTCGTTATTACCGTGTTGTTTGGAAAATACGGCGCACTTAAAATCAATCCTTTGATTTTTCTGAAAGTCGACAGAGCCCCTTATAATCCCGTGTGCCTTATGTATGAACTCTGGTTGTGTTTACTGACCTCGAAGCGATTTTATGTGCACGGCGCTCGAAAATCTGTCAGATGTTTCAGTACGACTTTGCTGAGCTACGAAGCCGCACCGCTTGATGGATTGTTGGAGCATTACGGCTGTCGTAGGCGGAGCCTCGTGAACACAACTGGGTAGCTGTCACTGTTTTGTACACCATTAATGTGGAATGGCTCATCTGAATTCAAACTATGATTTTAATAAACTTGACTGTTTATTTTAACTGAAACATGGCTGGGCTCGGATGCACCAGTTGTTCTCACTGAGGCCTCCCCACCAAATTCAAATTTCTCTTTTTCTATTAGAAGTGGTGAGAGAGGTGGTGGGACTGCATCTTTGGCCAACAACACACTCACCTCCAAACACATTTGATTTGATCATTTTACCACTTTTGAATTCCACGCTATTGTTTTCAGCAGCCCTCCAGTTTTATCTGTCACAGTTTACAGACCACCTAAAGACAGCGCTGCTTTCATCAAGGAATTCTCTGAATTTTTAACAAACATACATTCAAAATATAACATGATAATTCTAACCGGTGACTTTAACCTGCACATAGATAATCCTTCTGACCCTGCATCAAAAGAATTCTTAAACATTCTTCACTGTTTGGATTTTACCCAGCACATCACGCAGCCGACTCACAACAGAGGACACACTCTGGACCTGGTCATCACCCATGGGCTGTCCACCAGCGTGTCCTCTGTTGTTGGCTTGGCTGTCTCTGACCACTACTGTGTGTTTTTTAACATCACCGGTTTTATTCAGCGGTGCGAACTGTGAGGAGGCGCTATCTAACCTCTGAAGTGGCTGCAAATTTTCCCAGGGTTTTAGACGAATGCCCCCCTGTGATTCTACCTGCACCCTGTGATTTTATTTTTAATCATTTTAACAGCAAACTGAAGAAAAGCCTTGACTCCGTTGCTCCACTCACCACCAAAAAGATTAACGTAAAACATGCATCACCCTGGAGAAACGAAGAAGTCAAAACACTCAAAAGAAAATGCAGGGCAGCAGAAAGGAGATGCAGGAAAAATAAAAATGTAATTAACTATCAAATACTTTGCGAGCAACTTAAAATGTACAATAATACATTAATAATCCCAAGGTCCTCTTTTCCACCATAGATCATTTATTTAACCCTGATTTTAACAGCTCCCAAAGAAGCCCACAGACTCGCTCTGTGAGCAGTTTGCAGACCACTTCAGGGGAAAAGTCAGCGCCATCAGATCTGATATTTTATCCCCTCTTCACTTTATGGATTTTTTGAGGCTGAGCTTTTATACATGATGAATTGCTCTCTTCAGTTGGGTGTCTTCCCTGCTGCCTTTAAAACGGCGGTGGTGAGGCCCCTTCTGAAGAAGAGCAGTTTGGATTGTAATGACTTTAATACAGACCTGTATCCAACTCACCATTTTTAAGTAAAATTTTAGAAAAACGTGTTTTTACTCAGATTAATGACTTTCTGAATGATAGACAGATCCTGGAGATATTCCAGTCTGGATTTAGGGTGAACCACAGCACAGAGACGGCTCTCCTAAAGGTTTTAAATGATCTTAGATGTAACTGGGACGCCCAAAAGCTCTCAGTCCTGGTGCCGCTGGATCTAAGCGCAGCCTTTGATAGAATCGCTGCACTGGCTCCCCGTGTGTTTCAGGATTTTAAAGTTCTTTTATTGGTTTTTAAATGTCTTAATGGTCTTAATGGTCTTCTTATCGCTCACATCTGCTTTTACCATATGAACCCTCGCGGACCCTGAGGTCCTCTGGTACTGGCCTTTTGATTGTCCCTAAAGTCAGGACACATGCTCACACTCGCACTACACTCACACTACACTTACACTGCACTCTCACTACAGTCACACTGCACTCAAACTACACTCAAACTACACTCTCACTACAGTCACACTCGCACTACACTCGCACTACACTCACACTACACTCGCACTACACTCGCACTACACTCACACTACAGTCACACTCGCACTACACTCGCACTACACTCACACTACACTTACACTACTCTCACACCTCACTTACACTATACTCAAACTACACTCACACTACACTCACACTCGCACTACACTCGCACTACTCTCACACCTCACTTACACTACACTCGCACTACACTCGCACTACTCTCACACCTCACTCACACTACACTCGCACTACACTCGCACTACACTTACACTGCACTCTCACTACAGTCACACTCGCACTACACTCGCACTACACTCGCACTACACTCTCACTACAGTCACACTCGCACTACACTCGCACTACACTCACACTACACTCACACTGCTCTCACACTACTCTCACACCTCACTTACACTATACTCAAACTACACTCACACTACACTCACATTCGCACTACACTCACACTACTCTCACACCTCACTTACACTACACTCGCACTACTCTCACACCTCACTCACACTACACTCGCACTACACTCGCACTACACTTACACTGCACTCTCACTACAGTCACACTCGCACTACACTCACACTACTCTCAAACTACACTCACACTCGCACTACACTCACACTACTCTCAAACCTCACTTACACTGCACTCAAACTACACTCACACTCGCACTACACTCACACTACACTCGCACTACACTTACACTACTCTCACACCTCACTTACACTATACTCAAACTACACTCACACTCGCACTACACTCACACTACACTCGCACTACACTTACACTACTCTCAAACTACACTCACACTCGCACTACACTCACACTACTCTCAAACCTCACTTACACTACACTCAAACTACACTCACACTCGCACTACACTCGCACTACACTCACACTACTCTCACACCTCACTTACACTACACTCACACTACACTCGCACTACTCTCACACCTCACTCACACTACACTCGCACTACACTCGCACTACACTTACACTGCACTCTCACTACAGTCACACTCGCACTACACTCGCACTACACTCACACTACACTCTCACTACAGTCACACTCGCACTACACTCGCACTACACTCACACTGCTCTCACACTACTCTCACACCTCACTTACACTATACTCAAACTACACTCACACTACACTCACACTCGCACTACACTCACACTACTCTCACACCTCACTTACACTACACTCGCACTACTCTCACACCTCACTCACACTACACTCGCACTACACTCGCACTACACTTACACTGCACTCTCACTACAGTCACACTCGCACTACACTCACACTACTCTCAAACTACACTCACACTCGCACTACACTCACACTACTCTCAAACCTCACTTACACTGCACTCAAACTACACTCACACTCGCACTACACTCACACTACACTCGCACTACACTTACACTACTCTCACACCTCACTTACACTATACTCAAACTACACTCACACTCGCACTACACTCACACTACACTCGCACTACACTTACACTACTCTCAAACTACACTCACACTCGCACTACACTCACACTACTCTCAAACCTCACTTACACTACACTCAAACTACACTCACACTCGCACTACACTCGCACTACACTTACACTACTCTCAAACTACACTCACACTCGCACTACACTCACACTACTCTCAAACCTCACTTACACTACACTCAAACTACACTCACACTCGCACTACACTCGCACTACACTCACACTACTCTCACACCTCACTTACACTATACTCAAACTACACTCACACTCGCACTACACTCACACTACACTCGCACTACACTTACACTACTCTCACACTACACTCGCACTACATTGGACTACACTCACACTACACTTACACTACAGTCACACCTCACTTACACTACACTCGCACTACACTCACACTACACTTACACTACAGTCACACCTCACTTACACTACACTCGCACTACACTCACACTACACTTACACTACTCTCACACCTCACTTACACTATACTCAAACTACACTCACACTACACTCACACTCGCACTACACTCACACTACTCTCACACCTCACTTACACTACACTCGCACTACACTCGCACTACTCTCACACCTCACTCACACTACACTCGCACTACACTCGCACTACACTTACACTGCACTCTCACTACAGTCACACTCGCACTACACTCGCACTACACTCACACTACACTCTCACTACAGTCACACTCGCACTACACTCGCACTACACTCACACTACACTCACACTGCTCTCACACCTCACTTACACTATACTCAAACTACACTCACACTACACTCACACTCGCACTACACTCACACTACTCTCACACCTCACTTACACTACACTCGCACTACTCTCACACCTCACTCACACTACACTCGCACTACACTCGCACTACACTTACACTGCACTCTCACTACAGTCACACTCGCACTACACTCACACTACTCTCAAACTACACTCACACTCGCACTACACTCACACTACTCTCAAACCTCACTTACACTGCACTCAAACTACACTCACACTCGCACTACACTCACACTATACTCGCACTACACTTACACTACTCTCACACCTCACTTACACTATACTCAAACTACACTCACACTCGCACTACACTCACACTACACTCGCACTACACTTACACTACTCTCAAACTACACTCACACTCGCACTACACACACACTACTCTCAAACCTCACTTACACTACACTCAAACTACACTCACACTCGCACTACACTCGCACTACACTCACACTACTCTCACACCTCACTTACACTACACTCGCACTACACTCGCACTACTCTCACACCTCACTCACACTACACTTGCACTACACTCGCACTACACTTACACTGCACTCTCACTACAGTCACACTCGCACTACACTCGCACTACACTCACACTACACTCTCACTACAGTCACACTCGCACTACACTCGCACTACACTCACACTGCTCTCACACTACTCTCACACCTCACTTACACTATACTCAAACTACACTCACACTACACTCACACTCGCACTACACTCACACTACTCTCACACCTCACTTACACTACACTCGCACTACTCTCACACCTCACTCACACTACACTCGCACTACACTCGCACTACACTTACACTGCACTCTCACTACAGTCACACTCGCACTACACTCACACTACTCTCAAACTACACTCACACTCGCACTACACTCACACTACTCTCAAACCTCACTTACACTGCACTCAAACTACACTCACACTCGCACTACACTCACACTACACTCGCACTACACTTACACTACTCTCACACCTCACTTACACTATACTCAAACTACACTCACACTCGCACTACACTCACACTACACTCGCACTACACTTACACTACTCTCAAACTACACTCACACTCGCACTACACTCACACTACTCTCAAACCTCACTTACACTACACTCAAACTACACTCACACTCGCACTACACTCGCACTACACTCACACTACTCTCACACCTCACTTACACTATACTCAAACTACACTCACACTCGCACTACACTCACACTACACTCGCACTACACTTACACTACTCTCACACTACACTCGCACTACATTGGACTACACTCACACTACACTTACACTACAGTCACACCTCACTTACACTACACTCAAACTACACTCACACTCGCACTACACTCACACTACACTCACACTACTCTCACACCTCACTTACACTACACTCAAACTACACTCACACTCGCACTACACTCACACTACACTCACACTACACTTACACTACTCTCACACCTCACTTACACTACACTCAAACTACACTCACACTACACTCACACTACCACTTACACTACAGTCACACCTCACTTACACTACACTCAAACTACACTCACACTCGCACTACACTCACACTACACTCACACTACACTCACACTACACTTACACTACACTCAAACTACACTCACACTCGCACTACACTCGCACTACACTCACACTACGCTTACACTACACTTACACTACTCTCACACCTCCCTTACACTACACTCAAACTACACTCGCACTACACTCACACTCGCACTACATTGGACTACACTCACACTACACTTACACTACAGTCACACCTCACTTACAATACACTGAAACTACACTCACACTACACTCACACTACACTCGCACTACACTCACACTACATTGGACTACACTCACACTACATTGGACTACACTCACACTACATTGGACTACACTGCAACTACACTCACACTCGCACTACACTCGCACTACACTCACACTGCACTCACACTACAGTCACACTCGCACTACACTTACACTACACTCACACTACTCTCACACCTCACTTACACTACAGTCAAACTACACTCGCACTACACTCACACTCGCACTACATTGGACTACACTTACACTACGCTCACACTACACTCACACTCGCACTACACTCACACTACTCTCGCACTACACTTACACTACGCTCACACTACACTTACACTACGCTCACACTACACTCACACTCGCACTACACTCGCACTACACTCAAACTACACTCACACTCGCACTACACTCACACTACAGTCACACTTGCACTACACTCACACTACACTCACACTACGCTCACACTACACTTACACTACGCTCACACTACACTCACACTCGCACTACACTCGCACTACACTCAAACTACACTCACACTCGCACTACACTCACACTACAGTCACACTTGCACTACACTCACACTACACTCACACTACATTTACACTCGCACTACATTGGACTACACTCAAACTACACTTACACTACACTCACACTTGCACTACACTCGTACTACACTTACACTACGCTCACACTACACTCACACTCGCACTACACTCGCACTACACTTACACTACGTTCACACTACACTCACACTCGCACTACATTCGCACTACACTTACACTACGCTTACACTACACTCACACTTGCACTACACTTGCACTACACTTGCACTACACTCACACTCGCACTACACTCACACTACAGTCACACTTGCACTACACTCACACTACGCTCACACTACACACACACTACGCTCACACTACACACACACTACACTTACACTGCACTCGTACTACACTCGCACTACACTCAAACTACACTCACACTCGCACTACACTCACACTACAGTCACACTCACACTACACTCACACTACACTTACACTACGCTCACACTACACTCACACTCGCACTACACTCGCACTACACTCAAACTACACTCACACTCGCACTACACTCACACTACAGTCACACTTGCACTACACTCACACTACACTCACACTACATTTACACTCGCACTACATTGGACTACACTCAAACTACACTTACACTACACTCACACTTGCACTACATTCGCACTACACTTACACTACGCTTACACTACACTCACACTTGCACTACACTTGCACTACACTCACACTTGCACTACACTTGCACTACACTTGCACTACACTCACACTCGCACTACACTCTCACTACAGTCACACTCGCACTACACTCGCACTACACTCACACTACACTCACACTGCTCTCACACTACACTCGCACTACACTTACACTATACTCAAACTACACTCACACTACACTCACACTAGACTCGCACTACACTTACACTACGCTCATACTACACTTACACTACACACACACTACACTTACACTGCACTCCCACTACACTCGCACTACACTTACACTCACACTACATTGGACTACAGTCACACCTCACTTACACTACACTCAAACTACAGTCACACTACACTCACACTACACTCGCACTACTCTTAATAAGTGATTGTGACCATTTTGTTTTGCTAAACATTTCACCTTTATGAACTGATTTATTTCAGAAATGCATGTACACACACATGCACTTGTGCCTCCAGCCCAGGCTGCACCAACCGCGCTGTGCACAATACAGTTTGTACACCTGTTACATAAATACTCCTTTCCTGGCAATTTTAATGTATTTTGTTGTTTCATCTTGGCAAAACTTTTTGCACCAGTGTGTGAATCATATGGTCCTCTCGAATACCTTAAAGAACAATTAATGAATGAAATAGCTAACAGTGATTATAGCAGAGGCAGCTGTGGTTCAGGAAGTGAGTTGTGCTTGACTGCACATAGCTATTGCAGTTCAAGCGCACTGTGAGTTCAACTAAACCACGGCCCAGACTATCCCTTGAAGCAGGACGGGGTACGTGCACTGTAGCCTAACACAGTCATGACACACGTCAGTGGAATTGGACTTTGGTGATCAGCCATGGTGTGGACCACCTATATACTGAAAGAGGACCCTTAAACTGCTTATTATTCTAATACTGGTCGGTCACGGCACATGTGCCAAAGACCAAACTGTGCAGAATTTGGAGATGCTCTGGAATGATTACTTTAGAATAACATGTATGCAGCCTAAAGTTTATACCAGCACCTGCAGAAAACATGCTATATGCCATTTGTTGTGTAGTTGAATGCATCTCTGGAGGTTTCAGCATAAAAGCTACAAAACAGTGCTTTGTAATTAATATTAAATAATCTGCTCAAAGATCAAAACCATCAAAGCTAACACAAAACTTTGGAAAAACAACTTTTCAAGGAACATACTCCCACTTTGAAAATCAAACATCTATTTTATTTTTGATGGCCTTAGTTTAAATCAGGCGCATATGTGATGTATTTATTCAGCATAATGTGGTCAAAGATGCTGAATATAGGTATTGATTGGCCCTGATAAGTCATTCCTTTACAGTGCATCTGTATGAGGCTCTCAAAGAGCCAAAGCCTCCCTCATGAATAAACATGCAGGCCAATCCCAGCTCCTAGCTCTGACAACTACATCCAATCACATGAATATTCATCACACAGCTTAAATGCAAATCAACCTGCTGCGACTCCAGATTTCCACTCCCCCGTGTGAGTTGTGTGTGCATTCCTACAGATCAAAAGGTTAGACTCTGCTCTCGGAGCTGTTTGTGACGGTAGCAGATATAGTAAGCAAACACCAAGTGGCTTTTTTAAAGGAATGTCTTCATCATCTCTGCATGAGAGAGAATAAATCCAGGAGAGAGTGACAGCACAGATATAACATGAAAACGCGAGGGACGACACAGAGCAGCGTGCTGACTGGGAGCAGACTCATGCCTCCAGAGGCAGGTCCTAAGTGTTAGGGTTGGTGTTAAACCGCACTTTATGTAATCTAAGGTGAAACTTTTAGTACTTTTAAAGTTACTTAAATAGAAAGAGCCCATCTTTGGCTGGCCACAGAAAACACTTTGAAGAGCACACACTAACGCTATGACATATCTACCATGCAAGAACGCTCAGTGCAACAAGGAAGAAGGAACCGAGACGCAACGCTGCAGACGTTTGTATCGCATATTAACCACAGACCTCGGTTTAACATGCAGCCAGAGGAGCTAACACACCGATCACTAAAGCATTCATCATTTGCTCCGTCTTTGACCTTCGCTGGCACGCCCACAGTCTTACGTGGAAATTGGAGATGTGCTCTCTGTCCAGAGGCTTGGTGACCGACAGCTGGCCTGAGATGGGGTTAATGATGAAGATCCCAGTGGGAGGCTGGTCAGCCCCAGGTCCCGTCACACTGTAGCGCAGCATTCGGTTCTTATCCCGGTCTGAGCGGATCTAAATAACAGATAGAAACACAAAGGGCACAGGAAGTGTTTACTACAGGAAACGCAGAGCCGGGAGAACAGTGGAGGTGGTAAATAACATCAAATCTGCATTAAAAAACAAACTTTCTATGTTGAAGTCGACATTCTTTGTGAGCATCTGCTGCTGTCACAGTATTCTGGGAGCTGCTTCTTTCTGCTGAGCACGACTGCCATCTTTTCTTAAATGTAAGAATATAATGAAACCAAAAGTGGAGCTACGTTGTGAGTTTGACCTGGATGTGTCTTGTGTGTCACGATGACTTTAGGCTTGCACAGGCAACACGCAGCAGGAGCCTGAAGCAGCTCAGGAAAGGAAATGTGGTGAAGCTAAAATAAACTGTGATGTCTGGAGCACCTTCAATATTCTGCACATTGTCCACATCATCACGGCATTAAAGAGCGAGGGGGTGCTGCAAAGATGCTCGACATGCACACACACATGTTTACAAGTCTCAGAACAAGATGAAGACGTCTCCGAATTAATGCATTTATTTGGAGATACTGGGCGGAGCCAGAGGGTAGGCTACGTTTGAAAACACTCAAACAGAAGCAAAGAATAAATGATCCATGTACAAATCAAATTCAGTCTGAAAGGTAAGCTGCCTCTTTCTCCATCTGCACGGCTCATTGTGTGCTAAAGAGCACAGATATCTACCTGCCGGAGCTTTCACAACATGGACTGTTTCTTTTTTCCTAAAGTTACATTTAGAAATGGACCAGCACTGACATGTAGTCTTATATTCTGCAAAGGCCACATATAACTGTGCAGCACTGTTATATGTGGCCACACAGCTCCAAACAGTCAGTATGCCAAAGTTGCTGCTCTTAGGTTGAATGTGCATTTGGTAAGAAATAATGTTGACATTTGGTTGTTTTGCTGTTTGTGTTCTGCTTTGAAATATTAGAACAGACTTACAGTTCTTTACACTTAAAAAAGTAGATTATAGATCCACGTGTCTGGCTCCCTGAGGATCAAACCAGTGTGAGTTTGAGACTCCTGCTGGATAAAATAGTTCTTAGCGAGGCTAAAGCTGCAGCTGCATTTGTCATTCTCTACCTACTTCATCTCTATTACAGCAGTCACAGCTGCATAACTGGTTTCATAATAATTACGTATTATGTGTGGAGGCTGTTTGCTCTGCAAGGCTGCCATTGTTAAAGTAACTAAAGTGATTTATTACATGTGTACTGTGTCAGAAGAAATGTTGCCAAAGGTTTCAAAGGTCATCGGGTTACAGGAAGCACGTCTGATTCATGAGGAACACAGAGAGAGCCTCATGTCTTCCTGCAGCCCACAGAAAGTGTAAGTGTAGAGTTTACATGATGGATGCTGTGTCTCTTACTAAGCTTTGGGAGTTAAAGAAGTGATTCATGAAAAGAATGTAGCTGACTGTAACGTGAAGTCTAACATGTAGAGAAAGCACTGCTCATATCCCGACTAAACCACTGAAACTATCTCTGTTGATCAAAATTAAAAACATATTTTAAATGAAAATTCCTTTAAAAAAGAACCAGGTTTATTTGAATATGAACAATGGTCCACCTCTCCAACCCACGTGTAGCTCCCTGCCTGCACCCTCTGCACAAACACAGCTGAACACAACACTGGTCACTATATTCTTCATTTCCAGTTAATACTTGTACAGCTGCTGTTATTGTGTATATATTTATTTATATTTAGATTTCTTCATACATTCTTATATAGTTCTATATTGTGTATTTTGTTGTACAGTTATTTTATTTTCAACTTTAATTTATATATTTTATCTTATTCTTCCCAGTTAAATTTACCCTTCATTCTAATTTGTGTTGTACAGTTATTTCATTTTTAACCTTAATTTATATTTTATTCCTTCCTAGTTAAATTTACCCTTTTTAATTTTTCATATTTATTTCCTATCTTATTCATAGCCTTTTCCTTTTTTGTTCTCTTTAGGTCACGAGCAGTTGTCCAAGCATTTCACTACATATCGTACTGTGTACGACTGTGTACGTGACAAATAAAATTTGAATTTGAATTTGAATTTGAACCAGCCCGACAGAGCCGAATCCAGCTCCATGTGCTGAAGAACAACGGTTTCTGAAGAATGAAGAAGGCCAGCATCAGAATTCGTTTAGCTTCTATATATTTCTACGTGGACCTTGGTGAGCAAAGTTTTATTTTGTGCTTTGAAGGCACAGATACGACTCATTTTTCACAGCACACTTATCTAACTCAGCAGTAGTAGTATTTTATCATCATATTTGGACTCTTCATAGATGTCATCATTAGTATTGAGTTCATTTTTTATTCATAGGTGCATGTCTGCTCTAAAATTTACTGCATGGTCTTGCTCTGCTGTAAATCTCTGATTGGCTCTGAGGTCACTGGATGTGACCCTTTAAGTGTTTCAAGTTTCCAATCGCACTGAAAAAAAGGGATTGGCCGGCTCTTGGATTTATGTAAGCATCGTGTCTTTAACACAAGTGCCTCGGGCTTTAAAGTTAAGTGTAACTATATAGTGTAGAAACTACATGATATGCAGAGCGGGTAGATTAAATTGTTCATATCATGTTCGAGTGAAGTAAGTCAATAATATAGCAGTGTTAAATCTCGCATGGGATTTCAGTCTCGCGCGCTTTGGGTCGTGGTTTGAGGAAGGCGTCCATCTCAGTCAAGTCGAGCAGCCGCCTCTACTTCTTTTGGTTTACTGAAAAAAGGACACTGGGTGGTCGTTATATTAAAAAAGTCTAACTTGTAATTTGAACACAAACATTTTACGTAATTGAATCATGTAGGATCTGTACGAAATTCAACAACTTCATTTGTTCTTGTTGAGATGACCTGATACAATCTAGTAGGAGTGGTTAGTTGCTGGACTCACGAAATTCACAAGACCACACGAGATTTCACACCACAGGAAAATCACTGGAGGCAGACACTACACACCCCGTGCATGCTAGCGCTATTTATTGTGTTTAACCTGTCAAGGACAAAAACGTGGCCTTGAAATCATAGCTTTCCATTTTAGATAAGCCAGGATTGGTGGCGTGGTGGTTCGTGCTGTTGCCTCACAGTAAGCAGGTCCTAGGTTCGAATCCACAATCTGGCACAAATGGATGTTTGTCTCTATGTGAAAGACTGGTGAGCTGTCCAGGGTGTAACCTATCGCTCTGGGGTTACGCCCCTGCAACCAGGCTACAGACAGGAGGACAGTAGTTGTTGTAGATCCCTTCAACTTTTATGTTAACTAGACTTTGCTGAACATTATGTAATATGAAGACAACATGTGGTTTTTAAGTGACCAAGTAGTACTGGGGTAAAAGTTACTGAATAGTGTTGAAATAAAATGACAAAATTATGAAGGATTAAAACAAGAGTTCAACTTACTTCATCTAAACTTGTTTCAATCGCGTTTTCAGAACACAAACACACAGGTTTATTGAATATGAATACGTTGTGTTGATTTAACTCATTTGTTTAAGTTTCTGCCAAAGCAAAACATTTGTGTGCATCCAGTGTCCACTGAATCCAGTAAATCCAACATGGCCTTGTTTCAGGGCACGCTGCAGCATTCGGGGCTGAGAAATGATTTCTTGTTCTGGACCAGTTGAGGTTGACTCACAATCCAGTGATTCCACACAGACTCTTGTTAAAATACTCTGTTTGAGACCAACTTTTACCTTTTAAGACAAAGTCCATGAACATATTTGGTACGTTTGTGAATTAATGGTAAACTTCTCTACGATCCACCTGAAAGCTGATGTTTTTGGGGCTGCTGTGACAGATGGCTGCCATCACAGTCCACACCTCAGCTAATGTCATGTAGTGTCAGTCACTTAACTGAAGCTGCTGCTGCTTTTTGCATATTTAAATGCAATTATGTGAGAAATGTTACAGCTTGCTGCATGGCTGATTGTACGGACTATTCAGTC
>NC_140610.1:45233835-45258835 GCF_057381915.1 Diplotaxodon limnothrissa
CAGGTGGCGCTAGATTCCTAACCGTACAGAAATGTTGGCCAATCAGAAGTCTAGAAGCCTCGGTGGGAAAAAGTAAACAAAGCTGGGGCATAGAAGCAGAACCGAGTCGTATGTGTGGAGGGACAGTAACTGTGTGTATATGTAAGCATTTAAACACTGCAGAGAGTAGAATTAACAGTATTGTAGAAATTCATTTCACCGAAACAATAACGTGGCGCACACTGTGACGCATGCACCAGTTTATTGTATTTCCAGACTTGCTTTCGGCACAATTTACAGTGCACGCTACTCTGTTTTTTGTCAGACTTGAAATAGCCGAAATACCTTCACACTACGGAGCTTCTATGGCTCTTCCGTTCGACAATCTCTCCGGCGTTGGAACCATCATCTGTTTTCTCTCCGGTCACGCTCGGTTGATTTTTCTAGTCGGCACACTCATTTCCTCCATTACCTGCTGGCTGCTTCCCAAACAAACACACGTGCGGCTTGGCACTTGTGCTGTACGTTACAAGTCACGTGACGTGACGCTGCGGCTGTGATTGGTTCGGCTCTGCGCTACTGAATTTGGATTGGCTGATTTTTTTATTTTTTTATTTTTTTAAGAGGACAAGAGCGGCGAGGTCTATCGCGATAGCTTAATTTCTCTATCGAGTAAAAGTTATATCGCGATACATATCGTTATCGTTCTATCGCCCAGCTCTATGCTCAGGATATGTCAGCCCATTTCTACTGGAAATGCCCTGTTTGCACTGTTACATTTTTATAAAGCTTTAATGTACATAAAAACCAGCTTCTTGTTTAAGTGAAAATAAATGGAAGGTTGTCTTTTTGCGCTAGTAATGTTGTGGAGTTGTATTTTGTCTCGCATCAATTATATCGTCGGTTATATCGTTATCGCAAATTTTCAAATATATATCGTGATAAATATTTTTGGCCATATCGCCCTGCTCTAGTGTGTGTGTATGTTTTTGTGTGTGTGCGTGTGTGTGTGTGTGTGCGTGTGTGTGTGTGTGAGTGTGTGTGTGCGTGTGTGCGTGTGTGTGCGTGTGTGTGTGATTTTGTGTGTGTGTGTGTGTGTGCGTGCGTGTGTGTGTGTGTGAGTGTGTGTGTGCGTGTGTGTGTGTTTTTGTGTGTGTGTGTGTGTGTGCGTGTGTGTGTGCGTGTGTGTGTGTGTACGTGTGTGTGTGTTTTGTGTGTGTGTGTGTGTGTGTGTGCGTGCGTGTGCGTGTGCGTGCGCGTGCGTGTGTGCGTGTGTGTGTGTTTTTGTGTGTGTGTGTGTGCGTGTGTGTGTGTTTTTGTGTGTGTGTGTGTGTGTGTGCGTGTGTGTGTGTTTTTGTGTGTGTGTGTGTGTGTGTGCGTGTGTGTGTGTTTTTGTGAGTGTGTGTGTGCGTGTGTGTGTGTTTTTGTGTGCGTGTGCGTGCGTGTGCGTGTGTGTGTGTGTGAGTGTGTGTGTGTGTTTTTGTGTGTGTGTGTGCGTGCGTGTGTGTGTGCGTGTGTGAGTGTGTGACAGCCAACTGTGTGCCTGTCAGTTCTTCATCTACCACGTTCCTGCTCACTCTTCCTCAGCATCATTCATGGCTAACCTCACCAACCACTCGCCCAGCGACATCACGCCGTCACAGCCTCCTGTGTGACGCTGGTGGCAGAGAGGTGCACGGTAGCAGGACGGGTGGTGCTCTGCTCAGATTCCACACTGTAACTCCACTGGTGCAATTCAGCATATTTATATGATACTTATGTAGCTGCTGTTCTTCGGGCTTCGTGTGAGTCTGCCACTGTCTGAGCAGATCTGTATAACACGTCACTCTATAATTTGTTCCTCTGCATCATTTTCACCGCTGTGATATTTGATGTAGGTTTCTCTTTCTATGATCATTCAGCAGAGGTTTCCAGGTGAAGCAACAGAAGAAGGGATGCTGATGAGTAACCCCCCCTCCCCATCTGCTGATTCACAACTTCGTCTTCGACTCTGTCAGCTGACCTGAATGAATACGGCTGCTTATCCTTCTTAGTCGGACAGCTGACTCTGTGGACAGCACAGAGTACTGTTCCCTGTTAAGTCCCTGATTATTCTGACATCTACTGTAACGTTGCAGGGATTACTAAACACGGCGATGTCTAACTTTTCCAAAACAAGCAAAGGTCAAAGGCTCGATTTGCAGCCATGTGGAGCCTGGCGAGCTGCAAATGTGACGCCTGTTTGTCTCACTCCACACTTCCATTGGATAACAACCCCGGTCCTGCCTCTCAGCTGAAGGCCTCGATGCTGACACTGCTGGCAAATGACTGGCTGTTAGCTGTGATGGCTCGTCCTCATGAGTCTTCCTTACGAAGGATTGTTGACAGCTTCTTTCACCCTCTGCGATTCTCCTCGCCGACTGCAGCGAGTGATTCTGATAGCAGCTAAAGCATATGGCAGCCAGCTATTTCTGGGCCCTGTTTATAAGAACAGCCAATCAAAGCTGCTGCCTTGTCTAAATACATGCAGAGGGCCTTATTATCACTGTTGTACATGAAACAAACTAACAGATGGCTGTTTGACTTGCTTTGTCTCTGCAATCAGCACTTGGCCAACCTCAGACGCCTGCTGGGCTGCAGAAGCTGTGATTTTATATGTGTTCATGCTGAAGCAAGGGGGAGATTTCTCTCACATGCTGGCTTCCTCAGACGTGCATACAGGTATGTGTTAACACTGTCGAGTTCTGAATGTGTTAATTAAGTCATTATTATTCAAAAAGGGACTGCGATCCTGCTTTTCTGCCTGTGTAGATGAAGAACTTTCAAACTATTCAATAAAAGAATCAAAACTAGAGATTCGACTGTCAGCCTGCTGTGATACACTTAGATCATCGAGCTTCAAACACGTGGTATATTTAATATGATGATCGGCGCTGAGGCGCATGCATGTCATTGCTTTGCGGTTGGGCTGCCTCGGCTTGGTCATGGTGATGCTGGACCAATCATCTGCACAGTTAGCAGAGCTTCTCCTTTATTGGTTTCCTAAACATTTTGTTTACCTGGTTTAATTAGACCTAATTCATCTGTGGGTGACACGCTGGCACAGACGGGCTCCAAGCGTGAGTCAGGCCCCATGTGTACATGTTTACAGCCTGGTATAAAAATAGTCTTGTCCTTTATGGACAGCTCCCGTCTTCATAACTGGCTAACAGCGTTCCTCATGAGTCTGTACAGTCAGATGAGTCGGCCTGTCTCTTATCAAAATATAAGACAAATATGAGAATATCAAAAACATGAAAACTGTAAAGTTTTAAGAAGGCCTTTGAATGCTTTTACCTCCGTTTGAGTGCTGTTGCTCGGATGAACACGGAGATGAATTCTGGCCTTCCAGACCTGTTTCGTGTGCAGGTCATGGGCGTAGACCAGCACAGCCTTCTCCTTTCCCAGCAGGTTTAGGTGGTGCAGGGCGTAGACCCCACCGTCCTCATTCACACTGAAATCATGTTTATCTTCAACCTGGAACCAGACTTCCCCCCCGCCGCAGTCCAGGAAGCTCACTGTTGAAGAGAGAAGACAGACACCGGCATCAGCGATGCGTGCAGGCCAAGACAAACGTTTGTTTCTCTGCAGCAGCTTTTGTCCCACTGAAACAGCTCGTCCTGTACAGACGTCACAGACGGTTTTATCTCCAAAACTTTCCTTAGTTTTTGCTGAAATTCAGGCTTTTCACTGTGACCGTTTTATCTGTATTCAGACGAACAGCATGAATAACTCATGTGCTGACACAGCGACACACTTTTCTCGTCCAGTGTGGGGCTGTCAGAATTTCACTGCTCGTTAATAACTGCTGTCTACACTGTGCGTGAAACAGGTGATATTTTATTAATCAGTTATACTTTCTGCTTTGTCTATATGACATTTGTGCATTTTGCTGCACATTCACACCAGAGCTGCTTAATTATGACAGCACATGTAATCAGCGATGTCGATACTGTAATCTGTGGGAAAGAAGACGCCTCAGACTGGGGAGGATCTGTGGTCATGAAGCTCGTCTGCCGAGGGCCCCTGCTGGTCCCTGCAGGCCCCCAGCTTTAGATGTCTGTGGGTGCAGAAAGGAGCAACACGAGGCTTATGCAGCACTGGCCTGGCACCCTTTGAGGACCTGAATGGTTTCCACAGGCAGGGCGATGCAGAGCTGCAGCCAGCAACCAACAGACAACATCAGTTAGCCTGCCGTGCCCACAATCTCACCTCCAAATAGCTTTTAAAACTTTTGCTCCTTCGTGATAAAGCTTGTTGGCTCTCCTTCCATCAGCTGGGCTCAAGTTAAACTAAACTGTGACTTTTAGAGAAGAGCCGGCGTGCGACACTGTGAACGAGAAGGCTTGATCTATAACGGGAGAGCTGAAACTAATGCACAAAGGGAATGTTTTATCCCAATTATGCTGTCTTCGTAAGTATTAACAACTCAACACTCGATGAAACCTGGACACAACCAATCACAGTGGCTTTTTTCTTCAAAGCCGCTTAAGGAGAATTTCAGAGAAGAAAAAAGTAACGGAGTAAATTGATGTGAAACCTGAGTCGCATTTAGATGAGCGTTTGAGGAGAGACTGGTGGACCTGGCCCGAGAGTTTATCCAGCCTGTAAATCCCAAAGCTGAAGATGAGATTTGCAGGAGTAAAGCAGAGATGGGAGCAGCTTTCTGCAGGAAGACCATGCAACGCTCTCCTCTTTGTGTGCTTGCCAGCTTTAGCGCACCTTCGCAGAGGAAATGGCTTCTGTGATGCCCGGGGGAGGCGCGCAATGCTGTGACTGCATTTAGCCAGAAATCAGTGCAACTCTGTTGACAGTGTGACGTGAGCAGACACAGCACACTCATGCGGAACAAAGCTATCAATGGCAAATGTCAGCTCATCACAGCTTGCACATTAACAACAAGTCAGTGCATCCAGAACAGCTTCTTCCACCCCAGCTGGGGGAGAGGGGGGGCTGAGGCTTTGTTTCTGTCCAAACGCTGCTTCTGACAAGCACTGAGAAGCCAAACAGGCCGGTGGAGAGAAGGAATGTGATAACACAGAAATGTGTTGATGTGAAATGTTGTTTGCCTCTCCCACAACAAAGTTTCTGTGATATCTTCAGTCAAGTCAGCGTTACACACTTTTAATGACTCACGTTTCTGCTAATGATGGAACATGGTCCAAGCCGGCCTTTTTAAACTGCTTGTTTAATCCCGTCACAAACACATTTTATTACATTTCCTCAAAAATCATCTGGAAAGAAGAACGTGGAGCTGCTTTACTGCCTCGTGGGTTAAAGCGCATCAACCATCTGCCAGGAATAAAGTGCGTGTGTCACTGTTGGAGGGTAATCACAAAGCATCTCTGGGAAAATGTAAACAAAGCAGAATCGTTCAATTATGTTCAACTGTCAACATGTGAAAGTTGCTACATTGTTCCAACTGCAATGTAAAGTTTTGTAGCTTCGACGTGAGAACACGGTGAGCCAAAGAAGACCCGACTGCTTTTATAGAGCAGCGTCTCCGTAACAGACACCAGGATGTGGAGCTCATTCACCAGGCACCAGGCAGGTTGTGGCTCTCGTCCAGCCATAATCAGCACTGATTTCATTTCCTTTCTCACAGGTTACAGTGACAATCAGTGCAGCTGACTAACGTCAGTGCCCTGCACTGTCTTGGATTATCAATGAGACTCATCAGCAGGTCTGTGGGGCTGGAGACTCTTCGAACCTCCGCTCGGCTCTGCCAGTGAACAAACACAGACACTGATGGGGAGACTCGCTGGTAGCCCTGAAGGAAAAGTCAGGGGATCACTAACTTCAGTAGAGTTCATGCCTCAGTAAAATACTGATCTGCTTCCCTGCTGTGAGGTAAATGCATTAAAAATTCACTGAGTTTTTTTAATTTCTATCAAAGTTTAGGAGTTCCTACCCAACAGTCCTCAGTGTATGAAGTTAGAACATTAGACAAATCTGTGTGTGACATGGAGCAAAATATGCAGCTTATATTTCACATTCACTGTTAATTAATTCACTTCTCAGCTGACAGAAACACGTTTTATTTTTACTGGTGTTAGAGGTAGAAGGTGTTTGACGCACTGACGACGAGCGAAAAATAGCAACCGATGAGAGCTACGAGAGGCGGCTGTGACGGCGGCAGGGGAACGGCGACGACTGCGTGAACGAGCGTCTGCTTGTATCCTGTCAGTAACTGTTGGTAAATCTATGCACGCACCCACAACATTTACAACATTCGTTGTTGTGTCGGACACATTAGAATACAGCTTGAGTGGAATCACATACATTTGTGTTTCTGAAGCCTGTGGCTGTTTGATCTGTTCTCCTAACTATGAACCATTAACAGCTCCATCTCTGCTGCGCCGGGCAGAAAGGAGTATAACACAATGAATGAATACAAACTCTCAATGCAGCTTTATCATGTCCTCAGGGTTTAATGACAACCTTGTTTCAAGGGACTTCAGAAAGTAACCAAAGTACGATTCGCCGCGCTCTCTATCACGGTGGGGAGAAAAACGAGACTTAAATGAGTCGTTTTGACCTTGACCAGTTTTGGGTTGAGGTTAAAGAGAAGACAGGAAAGAGGACAGTAGAGAGACCACGGACAAAACCAAGAAAGTCCAGCAGAAACTTCTCCCTCCATCAGAGGAAGAGCAGCCTCACCACACCGTGGATCGGTGCCTTTACAGAGCGAAGCTCAACACTTCATCTTAAAGTAAACTTAAACTGTCAGGTCCACAAAACATTCAGATGCTAGGAAGGCTTGAATTAAACAGTCTTCTCTGTGCGTGAGATCGTTATGGGACTGCAAACACGTGTCAGTGTTATAAATGCACAGCATGTTCCTGACAATATGAAAGGCTTCTCAGCCTCCAGCCGTCTCTGACACTCAAACAAGCTAAAAACAGCAGAACGATCTTCTGTACGAGCTCCTCACCAACAACGCGGTTGCTTTAAAGCACATTCTTTTCAAACTTTATGAAAACTGCAGTAAATATCTATCACACTGTCTCATGTCCATCAGAAAGAAAGACACGGACTGAATTTAAAAGGGACAAGTTGTGCTGATGCACTCACAGGAGTCCTGCGGGTCAACATATGAGGAGGAAAATCTCAACGCCATGTTTGATCCTTCAAGAACAGAAACGTGACAAACTGCTGCTTAAAACAGCCACAAAACTGATTCATTGGACAAAGACAGGAGAGACGCTAACAAGCTTCTCACAAATACTCTGCAAATGTAGTTTTACAGTGTTTGATAGTCTGTGTCCCTCAGCATGTTAGCTTTCACACTAAACTGGCTCATTAACCAAAAAGGAAAAAAAGCATCAACAAAGTGAACTTAACCGAACTGAAACTAAGAGCTAACTGTGCCAACCTTCATCAGCAGTAAGTCCATCCCAGCTCTTGAGGCAAAAATGTTTCTTTTAACAGTCTCAGAGTTCATGTTTCCCCGAAGTTGGAGTCTCACCCTGACCCTTAATCAGCAACCATCCCCCAGCATCAGACTGCCACTGCTCCTACACTTCACTGTAGATGTACTCTGGCATCATGTTTGCCTCTAGTATGACTGTGAAAACCTCGGAGTCATGTTTGACCAGGATGTGTCATTTAAACAGGCCGGCCTCGTCTGATCTGCACAAGCTAAAATCATGAATTCCTGCAGACTGATGCTCCAAAGCAGTCCGTGCATTGGTTATTACTGCGCTAATTACAGCTGTCCTTAAAGCTCCCTGAAAGGCCTTCAGTTAATCCACAACGCTGCAGTAGAAGGCTTCATTGCTCACCCACCCGCTTGATGAGCGTCTGTCTCGCGGTGCAGAGGGTGGAGTTAGTGGAGTTAGCGGTGAGTCACTTTTGGGAAACTTCATTTTTCTTCTTCATTGGTAGATAACGTGTCACACATCTGCAGCAGCTCTGTAAGCCTTCACATGGATGCACTTATTTTGCATTAGCCGTACTTTGGTCCTGCGTCGAACTTTCAGCTGAAACCATCGTTTTAAAAACCGTTTATTGAAGTGTTTGATTTAAGACTGCTGGCTGCAGTCAGACCTGAATGAGTCGACCTGGCAATTTATGTACAGCTAGTTGTTTTTAGCACAGATACGCGTTTGCTTCATTTTTTATGGTTTGGTTTAAAATTGCATTTTTAGTTTGAAATACATTCTAAAAATAGAACAAACTGGGAATGTGTCGACTCTGTTTGCACAGAAACGTACATTGTTTTGAGATTTAAATGTTAAGGTTAAGGACATTAGTGATCTAAACCTTCTTATGTGAACGGCAGCTTGCTTTAACATGAAAACGAAGCTGACAGACAATCACAGCTTGTTTTCCTGTTGGCCTCTGAGGTGGTTGAGATTCTGCTCTCTGTCTGATGGTCTGTACCTGCTTGGTGTAAATGCTCATACATTATCCATGTCCAGCTCACAAACACTCATGCTGCTACATGATTTTAGAGCCGTGTGATTTAACACCCCCATCCTCCGACTGCACAGAGGGAACTGGAGCAGAACTAAGCGTGGGGCTTTTAGATGTAGCTGGGCAGCAGTGGGTGATTGCCCAGTTCAACCACCTATTTTCAGACAGAACATCAACATAGACAGCAGGGAGCAGCAGCCTGAAGCTGCAGGTGTGCAGAAACAGCAGATAATGTTTCACAAAGTTTTTTGGTTTTTTGAACTGAAGCATCCACAGCATGCCGTGAACCTGCCTGCTCTGCAGCTTCTGTCGTGTCCTGTTTATGTCACTCTAAGCTCCTCCCACAGATGGCTGAAACTACCACTGTCATTCACAGTACTCACTCCAAGCGATTGCCCTGCATGCCCTGAGATGGAACCGCTGCTAAGTCAGTACTCGCTGACCTTTGCACATAATTAATTCTGTAATTAACCAGCTGGAGTTCATAATATTGCTGCACAAGTCCTCGGCTTTTATTTTGTATTTTCAATGATTATTTGTGCTTGCTAGTTCATCATGTATAAAGTGATTACATTTTAAATTGAATAAAATATGTTGACTTTGATCCTGAAATAAGAGTAGCAGTGTTCATTACTATAATTCTCAAGAACCCCTCTCAGTCCTGAATGTGCCACACAGGATCAATGCGTTACTGGCGTTTAATCGATACCTTTGCTGGAAGCAAATGATCCCAACTGTAGTAACCCCTGAAAAGTCTGGCATGCACTCTCCTCTGCAATAACAAGGAGGCACAGGGAGAGACACCAGGACAGAGTACTGTTTGGGACATTTCCTGCACTCTCTGTTAGGAGTCACAGCAGCCCAGTGTTTTCCTCAGGTTGTTAGTGGGGTCAGAGTGAAACGCTGGAAAATCACATCCTGGGCCACACTGGGACCCCCAAACTCTCCACTGACACAAACACTAATGAAACAGTTTGAGGGCTGGAAGCGCCTCAGGGCATGTGAGGGCGATTCATTACACGTGTGCCTGACTGCAAATCCTCCCACAGCAGCTCCAATCATTTCACTGGCTGTCACACATTGGACAGAGAAGAAGTCTGACCGAGTCTGCCAGCCTAACTAACGTTGTTCAAGTAGAAAAATGCAGCTTCAGGTATCGTTAGCTAAAGAATGATGTAATATAAGAATTATAGCACTACTATATGGTTACCTAAACATTCAGGGAAAGCGTTCGATGGTTGTCTGGGTTTAAATACACAGTCAGATACAAACCGCTTTGAACCATCCGTTCATCTTGCTCTGCTTATACGGTCTCACAGAGCGTAGCTCTCAGGTGATGCTAGCAACCAGCTGGCTTGGTAAACTCTGTTAAGTTCGTTTACCAAGAAAACTCAGCTACAAGCTTGACAAGACACAAGTTCACAAGAGTTACGAGTCCAAATACTACAAAAGTTAAAAAACGTTAGTTAATAGCTTACTGTTATTCATTAACAGCAGCAGGGCTGATTTTTAGTTCACACAGACTGTTCAAGGCAAACAGTGTGTTAGTGTCATGTTTGCAGGACACACAGACCTGATGAGACCACTGTGATTTTAGATGAAAGATTCAGATCCTGCATGGCAGGACTAACAGTCAGATCAGAAATAAACACCAAAGCAAACACTTTGGTGCACCAACGTAACGGCTTCATGAGCATGCACTGAGAGCCGCCCTGTAACAATATCGATGCACCGAGAAGTACAACACTGTTTCTCCCAGAGAAAAACGAACCAGGACTTTGCTTTGATATGACAAACACGTGCGGGGTTGTGCACCAGGAGTAGCCAATTACGTTTCAGTGGGAGCAGTGCCACCCCTTTAGCCTCGCCCCTGCTAGTAAAAATCAAATCCTGTCCCCTACAGCAGCGGTCCCCAACCCCCGGGCCTCGGACCGGTACCGGTCCGTGAGTCGTTTGGTACCGGGCCGCGAGAGTTGAGGCTCAGGTGTGAAATGTCTGGTTTTCAGGGTTTTTATCGGTTTTCAGCGTTATTTTGTTATCGTTTTTATCGTTAACTTTTTTTCCTGGGTCTTTTCACGTGTGTTATGAATAAATCTTCTTTTTTCCGGTACCGGTACTAGTTTCATTTTGTTGTATTTATCCGCGACACCTTAAAGGCCGGTCCGTGAAAATATTGCCGGGCATAAACCGGTCCGTGGCGCAAAAAAGGTTGGAGACCGCTGCTCTACAGAAACCAGTTAGACTGAAGACGCACCAGGGTGTAACAGGCTGTCTGATGTCAGCCTGCTGCGACTGTTGATTTAAGAAAGCGTTCCAATCATGATCAATGCGAGCTTGGCCGGCTTTGATGAGCTGTAGCCACGATTTCATGTTCCAAACTCAGCATAAAAGTATTAAAGATAAAACAAACAACAAGTCAAACCCAGAAACCTGTGACACGGCGGCCTGACTGAACACACATGGAGATAAAAAGGACACACAAATGAAGGCTCATGTGAACCTACACACACACACACACACACACACACACACACACACACACACACACACACACACACACGAAACTCAAACAAAAAACCAAACAGGATTAAATCCTCACTAGTGAATCATCCAAAGTAACTTTCTGTTTGCTGAATACTCACAAACACTGCTGAACTTTGAGGCTGTGTGTGTGTGTGTGTGTGTGTGTGTGTGTGTGTGTGTGTGTCTCAGCCCATGGAGGCAGGAAATATGGAGGGCATAATGTTTCACGAATTTAAATTAAATTAAGAGGCTCCTTCTATGGAACGCCAGGACTGCCATAATGAATTAATTAAATACACCATTAAATAATTAATTAAATGTGTCAATAATTAATTAAAATTGGAATTAATTAATTAAATAAATAGTTATGACACATGTAATTAATTAATTATTGACACATTTAATTAATTATTTATGTATTTCACATTTTAATTAATTATTGACACATTTAATTAATTATTTATGTATTTCACATTTTAATTAATTATTGACACATTTAATTAATTATTGACACATTTAATTAATTATTTAATGATATATTTATTTATTTCATTTTGGCAGTCCTGGCGCCTGGCTCTCGTCATGAAATAATTTTATCTGTCAGCCTCACCCATCAAACTCAGGGGGCGGGGTTAACGCTGCCCATGCAGCTTCTCTAACATTTGATTGGTTGCCGTGCAAAGTAAGTCAAAACAGGTCGATCCTAGATAATCGATTGCTTGTGTAGACTTGGGGCAGCCAGTTATCCCAGAATGCAGATCAAATCACAAGCAGCAATGGTGGTGGTGTAGTTTTAAAATACCCCGTTTTTCTGTCACCAGCTACACTTTTAACAGTGTTTTAGCCGCGAATGTCGCGCCGTATGTCTGGTCAGGTTGTCAACATAGAACATGTTTGCAAAAGTGCTCAGATGTTTTCAGAGATTTCACTAGCTCTGCTAACAGTTAGCATGCAGAGTGCACCGAGGGGGTACATTAACCGGTTTGTTTACATATTCCACTCTCCGTGTTCCACATGTTGCATTCGCAGATTCTCATTTTCACCGAACGATCGTCTCTTTCCGCCTGGTCTTGTGTCTCTGTGCTTCTGTAACATAAAGAACGAGCTGACATTTTTCTCACGAAACCAGCGATCAGCTCAACAGACCCTCAGTTTACCTGCATGCATCCTCCTCCTCATCTGTCAGCTGTTTAACACCTGCTGCTAATTCAAGAAACACGCCTAGTTACCTGGTGATAGTCACAGTTTAACTGGGCAGCCGGTGCTCGATATAACGCAATGTCAGCGCATTTTTCTGCACAAGATAAGTAAATATAGTGTTTTCCCCGAGCGCAGAGCTGCTGGAGCTCGTTTCCTTACAGAGCACTTTATAGGCGAACAGCTTTATCAGCGGCTGATGTCCAATCACCAGCACACAGCTTTCAAACCTCAGCTGAGTTTTAGCTCTCAGTGGTTAAACGCTGGACTTCATTCACTCAGGTTCTGTCTGTCGGGTCACGTTTACTTCGCTGTTTTATTTACAACTGAGCAAATCGGTTTGGCTGAGGTTAAAGTTACGTTTCATAACTGCATAGTTTCACAGACGTTTAATGGTTCACTGGCACATGTGTTAGACTGAACTATCATCTAAATATCATCTGTTTTTTAATAGTTATTCAACTGTATTCTAAGCACCAGCTGTCTGTTAGAATGTGATTTTTTTCTCTCTCTGTTGGCAGAGGTATAAAAATGCGCAGGAAAATCTGACATGCATGGCAAACTTCACCGACGATATTTAGGGAGGAATAAACACACATCAAACATAAATGAACCATTTGTCTGTCTCCATAATTGAGAGCATTTTCTCTTCTTATGTCAACTCTCTCTCTCTCTCTCTCTCTCTCTTTTTTTTTTTTTTTTTTTTTTTTTTTTTTTCGGTCATGTTATGTTTACCTGTCAAAGGTTTGTTACAAACTATGAAACACATTGTGCAGACTTCTGGATGTTAGAAGAAAACTAATACTGCTCATGAATGAGACTAAAGGCAGGAAGGTGTCCTTTAAAACTAAACATGTTAATAGGACCTCCCTGTTTATATCATAGTTTATGATATAGCACGTGTATTTCAGTAATAGCCTGCTGAGGCCACTATACGTGCTGGCCTCATATCAAATGTGAAGGCAGACTGAGTCTATGTTTGACGTTTTTTATATCTAATCTTCCTTTTCAAACATTTAAACAGCAGCGAGTCTGCAGCTGAGGGAATACAAATTCAAATTGTCGGAACAGGTTTGCTCGTTTCTTGGATTCATTTGGTGATTTATTAAATGTATAACTGTTATTCTAACCTGCTGCTGAGTCTCTTACACTTTTCTTTATGCTGTATATTTTCACGTCTCTGGAATAGTTGGCAGTTAGATAGTCAGCTGGGAAACTTTGTGTTAACTCATGGAGCTGAGGATATCGTGGATATGCTGACCTCGCTGCGTGGTGTACAGAGCGAGGTCAGCATGATTAATATTCACAATAAAAATATTAGCCGAACATCATGAAGTCTGTATGTGTTTCATAGTGTCGAACAACCTTTGTACAGTTAAAGCCAGCAGTTACTACATTACGGAAACACCAACGTTATCTCTTTTATGCGTTTATACACAGGTCACGCTGATTACTGAACAAAAACCCAAAGATCAGATGTTAAACAGATTTATTTGCTCTCTCTCCTCCTTAAACATGTTTTTAATGTTAGTTATAATTCAGAATTGGCGACTGAAACACGTAGGACACATAAGAACATCAGGAAATAAAACACCGATAAATATAACCTCAGTAAAAGAAGTCAGCGGGGGTTACTACAGCTGTGTACCGGGGCCTGCGCTTTGTCGGTGGGATTGCTTGCGAGGCGAGCGGGTCTATCCCACGCTTTGCCGTGAGACTGGGCAGACATCTCCGAAATCATCGAAACACTTTTGCAAAGAGGCTGTATCTTGACAAACCGACCAGACACATGAAGATTAAACCACTACATTCTCGGCTAAAAAAATATTAAAACGGTATTTGGTAACACACAAACAGGGTTTTTCAAAGCTCAGTTCTGTTAGCTTCCACATGCCGGTTGTTGTGTGCTAGAAACAATGGCCACCAGGCCAAAGCAATGGTTTTGACTCGATCAGCGTTAACCCCGCCCCCTGAGTTTGATGGGTGAGGCTGACAGATAAAATTATTTCATGATGAGAGCCAGGCGTCAGGACTGCCAAAATGAAATAAATAAATATATCATTAAATAATTAATTAAATGTGTCAATAATTAATTAAATGTGTCAATAATTAATTAAAATGTGAAATACATAAATAATTAATTAAATGTGTCAATAATTAATTAATTAAATGTGTCAATAATTAATTAAAACGTGAAATACATAAATAATTAATTAAATGTGTCAATAATTAATTAATTACATATATCATAACTATTTATTTAATTAATTAATTCCAATTTTAATTAATTATTGCCACATTTAATTAATTATTTAATGGTGTATTTAATTAATTCATTATGGCAGTCCTGGCGTTCCATACCTGCTGGGCCAACAACTTATCAAAAAACATCAGAAAGTGATATGTGGCCTTTTATGCACCAAATTCTGGTTCATCTCCTGTAAAAATGAACAGTTTCTAGATCTAAATGAACTGAATGGTAACAAAGTGTCTGCATTAACCTGTTTAAATAACTAAACGCATCTTTTTCTCCACAGTTTCCAAACATGGAGGATTTCACCCACAGTGTGTAAATACAAAACCTTCGTGGATTATTGTGCACAGTGGAAATGAAAACGTCTCTTCATCAGCTTTACTCTAATAAGCCCACCCAACACATGACGTTACGATAAAATTGCGATTTTAGTCATTTGGTTTTAGTCGCGTTTGTTGTTAGGGGCTTTCTGGAAACACAGCTGTGCTCTCTAAGGCTGTTCTCCTCGGATCAAGTTTTGTATAATTATAGGCGGGGCTGCTTGGAGTAGCAGGTCGTTGTTGGCTAGGTTGCTAGCTGGCTGCTGCTACAATTCCCTCGCATACTTTGATGTAGGGCTGGGCCATATCATACCGTTCACGGTAATACCGGTGTCATTTTGGGCAACGATAGGAAAATGAAATATCGCGATAGAATATGGGTAAAACGCGCAGTGCCTTTGTTTACATGCGCACATGGCGGCGACGCAGAACGAGAAGAGTGAAAGCGGATCGTTGAATGAAACCATGAAGCAGAACTGGTTTGTAAAAATGCTGCAGCTTCACTGGTGTGGAACTGGTTTGGCTTTCGTCCGTCAGATACACAACAAAGCACTATTTTTGGTAGAGCATGCTAGCGGGCCGTCGTTATTACCGTGTTGTTTGGAAAATACGGCGCACTTAAAATCAATCCTTTGATTTTGTGAAAGTCGACAGAGCCCCTTATAATCCCGTGTGCCTTATGTATGAACTCTGGTTGTGTTTACTGACCTCGAAACGATTTTATGTGCACGGCGCTCGAAAATCTGTCAAATGTTTCAGTACGACTTTGCTAAGCTAGGAAGCCGCACCGCTTGATGGATTGTCGGAGCATTACGGCTATCGTAGGCGGAGCCTCGCGGAGTGATACGTGCTGTGCTTCAACATGATGTTACCGTATTGTGTGTGTATAACCTCTTTTTAAGTGTTGTGGATGTTATACATGGTGATGCTGAGGATATGTCGGCCAGTTTCCACTGGAAACGCCTTTTGGTTAAACTGTCAGCGAGGAGTTTGCACTGTTACATTTTTATATAACGTTAATGCAAAAAACAGCTGCTTGTTTAAGTGAAAATACTTTTTTTTTGCTTTGCACTAATAAAGTTGTGGAGTTGTAAAGTATTTTGTCTCATGTCAATTATATGGTCAGTTATATCGTTATCACATATTTTCAGATGTATATGGTGATAAATATTGTTGGTCATATCGCCCTGCTCTGATGTATAAATCTGGAACGAACATTCACTACCTTCTGGAAGCTTCAGAAAATAAATTAGCATCTCAGTTAATTCTTGTGATAATTGTTGATGAAGTAATTCATTTTATGTTATGTCTAATCCTTTCTTTTAGTTTAATTTACACAAGCTAGTTTTCCTTTCTGCTTTGGTAAGCTCTTTGATCATGTCTTTTATTGTCTTTTTCCAGTTTTTGCATTTTTGCTTAATCCTGCTGTATCCATTTAATCTCACATCAAGTATCTCTAATATCTGATTTTCTTCATTTTGTATGTTTTCAGAAAAAAAAATTCCCTCTGTGGTTCTCAGGTCGTCTAACTAGGACACGGCTTCCTTTTCCAAACCACTTTCCTTGACCTCGACAAAAAACATCATCCAAGACTCATAAGAACTTTGAAAAAGAGAAAAGCGGAGTGCTGAGAATCCGAATGACATCACACTGCTTACACTACCCTCCATAACAATGTGACGCTGGATGTCTCCCAATATGAAACTGCAATGTGCAGAAGAGGGACTGCGAAATGCAATGTAATGTTCTTACTCTGTTATTTCATGCAGGTCGTTTAAATGAGAACATCCTGTGAAAAATAACACTTCATTGCACAGACTGGAGTTTGAAAGAAGAACATATAGGACCAGATTTACTAATGATTTGCAGCAGCGCATTTTCTTTTTCCATTTTCATGAATTGTTGGATGTAGGGCTGCCACGATTAGTTGACTAGTCACGATTACGTCGACTATCAAAATCGCCAATGACTAATTTAATAGTCGGCATGTCGTTTGAAGCTTTGTAAGATCCTGAAAGACGCAGGAATCCGGTTGTTCAGTGATGACGCGACGAATCCTACTTCCGGGTCTAAAGTAGTCTGCGTTTAATATGGCTTTTGTGTTGTTAACATGTTTAATGTTTTGTATTTTCTTCTATTTGATCTCAAAAAGCTCCTAAAACAGTCAGTGATCCCTGTTGACCTCCCTCGGCTTTTATTACCGCTAATCATTTATTTAAGCTCAGTTTTTAAAACCTTAGGATGTAACTACAGCCCAGCCCATGAATGACTAACCTCGTATTGAGGATGGATTATCTCAGTTGTTCTCCTGGCTGAAGTTTGGTCCTTTTACAGCATCCTGCCATGCGATTACATTTGTTCCTGACCACCGAGAACACTCACATTAACTTTTATCGAGTGGGAAAAAAGTTAGCTTGTTTATATTATGCTAACATAGCTGTGTTGCTAGCGGTCACGTAGCACATCATTATATACCAGCTAGCTAAACTTCAGTAACCCTACAAACGTCACTGCTGTTTAGTTTTCTGTCTTCATTTATGCTGGAAGTGATAACAGAGCTGTACGTTTTAATTTGTTTCCAAAACCCCGCAGTCAGGACATGCTATATTGTATTTAGATAGAAGCTAGCGCGCTAACTCCCTGCTAACTTCTAACTCCGTTAAATGTCATAAATTCCGTTTTCATGGATGCCTGGATGTTAAACTCAATTGTTACACCTGGTAGAGCAGAACGCTGATCATTTTATTAAAGATGAAAGACTTTAGACAGTTTTTCAACTCTCAGTAATGCCATAGTGATCGTTTGATATATGGACCTGCAGCGGAGTTTAGACCCAGACACGGCTAGTGACGTCAGACTGAACAACCGGATAAGTAGCATTAGTATAACGGACCGAAACAGTAAATGGCAGCAATGAATCTACAAGGATGCCAGCTGCCGTTAAATACCCAAGAAGAAGAAGTATCGTATCCAAATTCATAGGCTGCATCCTGCTGAGGCTGCATTTGTAGGCAGATTACGTCACAGCAATGCAACGACATTCGTAGACTCCTCAAAATGCGTCCTCCTCTTCCCCAGATTTGAAGGATGGGTCCGGTGTGACCTTTGTGGCCCAACCTATCCCAGAATTGAGAGCACAGCCCAGCCAATTACAGGTTCCAACAATGGCGGCAGCTACTTAGTTTTAATATTACTCTTATTATTCTTTCTGGGTCACAAAATAAACGTTTAACATATTTTCAGGTGAGAATGTAGCTGTGTAAACCTCAAATATCTGCTCAGTTTATCAAGACACCACATATTTGCATAAGTGCTCTGACGTTTTCGGAGACGTCAGAGCACTTATGCAAATATGTGATGGTCCTTTGACAAAAGATGCTCCAGTGTGCTCTGAGTTATAGGAGGTAAAAAAAGGAAGCACTGTCACTCGTTTCCAAAGCATTTGGACAATTCAAACAGCTCTTATTATGGCTGCCATGGAGCTACTTCTGGCTCACTTCTCCCAGCTAGAAGCCTTCATAAGCAAAATAGCTTATTTGAATGTACGCAGTGCTTTCCTTTTTCCTCTAGGGGTGGGACTGAGTGACACAGCCCCGCCCCCCCCAGACAGAAGCTGCTAGGAGAAGCGTGCAAAATCAATCAGCTCCAGCTCTGAAAGGCCAATAAGTTGCTAATAAACACACAGAGTGAGTGAATGCTGAGCCGCTAGTCAGACAAAAGCAGTCATCACTCTGTGGTCCCATACCTGCATTACACACTCTGTCAGGGTATTACCATGTGAAGAGAGCACCGGGCTGATGGATGAATCACCAGGCAATAAGAGCTGCAGCCTCTGAGAGGCCGCGGCTCAACCACTATCATCACCTGCTGTTCACAGGACCTTCCATTTACTGACCCACCATGTCTTCCTGCTAAACAGCTGGCTGACTCGATGCACTCGGATATGTGTTGAAGGGAAAAATCTCTCCTTAAACACACTTCACACATGGCTGCAGTCCAGCAAACAGGCAGCTTTACAAAGAAGCCGGCCTGTTTTCTGTCGCTGCTCTTCATACATTTTTAATCAGTTTGGATGCTGTAAAGCAACTGCAGTATGCTTAATGTAATGAAAGGGTTTTGTTCTGGCATCCTTACATGAAAGGATTTATATTTCTAGCTTTCAGTCATGTTTTCTCTGTTCTCTCATTTAAACAGTGGGCGATGTATGCTGGCTTTGTGTATTCTTTTCATGTTAAAATTCAGAAACGGTGTCTAAATGCCTCTCACATCATAGGCCCCTGAGATAGCTATACCATACTGAAGCTAATTCCTGTATCTGTCTGTACTGTATGTTTGGTAACAATCCCATCTCTTACACCAGCGTGCTGTCTTTTCTTGATTCTGTTACTGCTGGTGTTCTGGATCTGAACACCTTTCCTTGGGGGTCAAGCCAATTTTTTTAAATCCAGTGTTTTGTTGGTGGTGGGGGGGTTAAAGGCTTGGTCTTAAACTGCATCATCGAGGCTTTGTTAGCATACAAACAGAACTGGCCTTTGGGATGGAGACACCTAGGGGCACCAAAACCCCACATTTTTAGGAATTAGGTTCATTTTTGTACTACTCTGCATGCTACTACTCTGGCTGTAGCTCAGGTGGCAGAGCAGGTCAGCCACTAATCAGAAGGTCGGTGGTTCGATCTCAGGCTGCCTCCTGGCTGCCAAATATCCTTGAGCAAGATACTAACCCCGTGTTTGCCTACTGGTGGTGGTCAGAGGGCCCGGTGGCGCCAGTGTCCGGCAGCCTCGCCTCTGTCAGTGCGCCCCAGGACAGCTGTGGCTACAATGTAGCTGCCATCACCAGTGTGTGAATGAATGGGTGAATGACTGAATGTAGTGTGAAGCGCTTTAGGGTCCTTAGGGACTAGAAAAGCGCTATACAAATGCAGGCCATTTACCATTTAACGTTTGTATTCGGGGGTAATGGGGGAAGTGTGTGCTGAAATCTTGCCCTGAATATCTGCTGGCTCCAACAGAAGACCTGATAAATTGGCCATTGCTCCCAGAGGCTAAGTTAGCCAATGGGTTACAAAATTGTAAAGCCAGGTGCTTTTTCCAGCATGGGATTACTGAAGCTGCCATGTGCAGTTTGTTCCCTGCACTGTGCTTCCTTGGGTACTTGGAGTCGAAGAAAATAATATACATAATACCGTATTTTTCAGACCATAAGGCGCATTAAGCGAAACAAAACAGTCAGATAAGTCAAACTTTACTCAACTAAATCTTGCTTCCTCCTCCTCTGTACCATTGATTCATTAATGCTGAATCCTCTGGCAGCTGCTCTGTTCCCATGTTGTTGCAGTATATTAATGACTAACCTCGTATTGTGGATGGATTATCTCAGTTGTTCTCCTGACTGAAGTTTGGTCCATTTACAGCATCCTGCCATGCGATTGCATTTGTCTCTAACTATCAGGAACCCTCAGGTTAACTTTTATCGAGTGGAAAAAAGTTAGCTTCATCCTCCAGCTTCACTGTGTTTATGCTAACATAGCTGTGTGGCTAGTGATCACGTAGCACATCATTATATAGCAGCTAGCCCAACTTCAGT
This sequence comes from Diplotaxodon limnothrissa, assembly GCF_057381915.1. Classification (NCBI taxonomy): domain Eukaryota; kingdom Metazoa; phylum Chordata; class Actinopteri; order Cichliformes; family Cichlidae; genus Diplotaxodon; species Diplotaxodon limnothrissa. The sequence continues at coordinate 45,254,131 of NC_140610.1, forward strand.
AACCCTACAAACGTCACTGCTGTTTAGTTTTCTGTCTTCATTTATGTTGGAAGTGATAGCAGAGCTGTACGTTTGAATTTATTCAGAAATCTCTCAGTCAGAACATGCTATATCATGTTTAGGTGGAAGCTAGCGAGCTAACGTCCTGCTAACTTCTAACTCTGTTGAATAAAATAAATAAATAAATAAATAAATCCTGTTTTCATGGATGCCTGGATGTTAAACTTAATTGTTACACCTGGTAAAGCAGCAACGCTGATGATTTTATTAAAGATGAAAGAATTTAGGTTCTAACTCTCAGTGATGCTGCAGTGTTCGTTTGAGTTTGGGACCTGAAAAGGACGGAGTTTAGGACCCAGATTACTCCACGAGGCTCCCGAGTACGGTAGCTGTAATGCTCCTACAATCCATCAAGCGGTGCGGCTTCGTAGCTCAGCAAAGTCAGACTAAAACATTTTTGACAGTTTTGAGCGCCGTGTACCACATAAAATCGGTTCGAGGTCAGTAAGCACAAACAGAATTCATACATAAGACGCACTGATGATTTTTGAGAAAATTAAAGGATTTTAAGTGCGCCTTATAGTGCGGAAAATACGATATGTTCTTAATATATAAGGCTGGGAGGTGAGGAGGGCTCAGTCCAAACAGCAGACTGTTCAATTAGAACCAATTTGAGTTGATTGGAATTTTTATACAGTTGTTGTAATTTGTGTTTGAACATTTTTTTGATTTATGTTTTGTTTCCTTTACAATATAATTTAGTATATAATATTGTAAATGAAACAAAACATCATTGTCTCTTTCAAAACATTGTTCTCTTTTTTTTCGGGCTACTTAAATTTATTTTGGGCTACCAAAAACTGAAGAGTGCCTGCCCGAAGGGCTACCAGGGGTTTGAAATTTTGCGAGCCCTGTTAGTGAATTCTGCAGTGGTGCATTAGCATAAATTAACACTAACACTCAATCGCTGACTTGTTCACTGATATAAATCAGCTTTATGACTGTGATATAAATCTGCTTTACGGTGGCTTTTCCATCATTCACACACAGGCACACACTGAGTGAAATGAGGAGAGCTTGCTGCAGAGTGAAGTGGTTTAAGGAAAGCCTCATCTTAACCAGAGCTCCCATCTGTTATTCCTACAGTGTTGGACAGACAATCGATATCTGTAGCGCAAATCTGCGACAACTGCTGATTGTCTTGGTGGACTCTCACAGCTAAATGAGATTTACTTCATTATGCTGCTTTATTTAATTGTAACAGCGCCAGGATGGAACCACAAAATAGCCTCGGGAGAAATCAGGCTGGTCACTGGACCTGCGGTCAGAGAGTGTGTTTTCCAATTCGTTTGTAATAGAGCGATTCCAGGAACTGTCCATTTATAACAGCACAACAGGAAAACCAATTACTCTGAAGCTGAATCATATTAATCATCTGCTGTCATTGTGCTTTACAGGTGTTTTCACTGCCTTCAACAGTGAGTCAGGACCATTTGCTCGTCTTCAGGTCCTTCGTTCTTTTTATTGTGATTCAGTTTAAACAGAGGTGGCTCAGCTCTGCTGTGTGTCGACTGAGACAAAACCAAACCAGCGATCACATGAACTCTCCATGTGAAGGCTGTGATCAGTGCCTGCATTGATCAGACACACACGCACACACAAATTAGAAATGCAAACAGACAGATTAGCCGAGTGGCTTAAAGCAGAACACGCAGCCCTGTTCAGGCTGATCCACCCACTCGGCCTCTCGTTTCTAATAAACCGGAGCACGGACGAGTGGCTGCAGCGTCGGGACAAACACTGGAGAGTCACTGGAGATAGTGGGGACATGCACACTCATCCTCAAGCATATTTACCTTAGTGGACTATAATGACTGCCACCCTTTTGCTATAAAATGACACAGTTTTCATACATAGACATATACACAGACATATAGATATAGAAACTGCCTAAAAATGGTTACATTTACTCATATCGGTAATCTTTTTGTTTTAATGAGACAACAGGTGATTTAGACTCGTGTTTATTAGGGCTAAATGCCACAGCTTAATATTTCATGGTTCAAATATTTTAAAACTCGTTGTTGATCAGATTCTTCATGATCCGTTTCTTTTGAACATACTAGTTCAGATCATACTTCCTGGCTTTATTCAGGTCCACTGCTTTTCCTTCTCACCACACACAGGTAACGGCAGATGGCTGCCACTCCCTGAGCCTGGTCCAGGATTCATATTTAAAAGTGAGTTCGTCGTCACGTGGTTACTCACAGGTAACATCTGGACTCTCTCTCCAGTATTGTTGGTTATTTACATGGAAATATAAAATGTCCCCTGATGAGTGCTTTTAATCTGGATCACAATGTTAGCGTCACGCAGTTAAATGATAGTGAAAATGTGCTCTCCACCAACAGTACCCACAGCAAAAGCAAATCAGCACCTGACCACATGCCTGCGTTTGCCAATTACAGCTGTTCCCTGCACTGCACAGCATGAAGTTCCCTACATGTAGTGTTCAAAGAAAGATAGACAAAATTAAAATATCTGGCACAACAGAAAGGGACGAGATTATCCCTTGAAGTAGACCATCACTCGTTGTTTGGAAAAACTTCTAATTTACCACAAATGATGTTAAACAAGAAGAAATCCCGCGTGGCTGAGAACACAACCAGATTACAGGATAATTAATGCACTAAGGCCAAGAAAAACAATGCAGTTGTTATTATCATGAATCATCCAACATTAACTCCGTCATCCGTCAGACTTGGCCTTAAACAAATAAAGCTATTGCTTACATAGCTTAAGAAGCTCTTGGCTTGCTTTCACAGTATGTTTGGGTCCTTATTAAACTGAACTGTGAGTCAACCCCAAAATACAGCAGGTGACCCCGCTCCATTAGTAAATTCACATATCGTCACATTGCCTCCACCATGTTTGCCACATGATGTCCATCATCCGGACCACGAGTCCTGCCTTTCCTTTCACGTTCTTACAATACAATTTTATTTATATAGCACATTTAAAAAACCACAGGTATGCCAAAGTGCTTCACAGAACGAGTTAGAGCAATAATAAATACAAATACAAATAAAATATACTAACAGGCGAGTGACATAACTAACCAATAATACACCAGGTATAGTAGGCACAACCCGAAAGGCTGAAGGTTCAAACATTATAAATATTAATAAAGCGAAAAAGATAACTTACAGTACACCAAAAATGCGGGCTCGAGGAGGCGGGGAAAGCAAGGCTAAACAAATGCTTTTAATCGAGATTTAAAAGATTGAATTGAATCAGACGCCCGAATAGCTAGAGGGAGGTTATTCCAGAGGTAGGGTGCGACAGCGGCGAACACGCGGTCACATCTGGTCTTGAGCCGAGATCTAGGTCGCACCAGGAGCATTTGGCCTGCTGATCTAAGCGCTCTCCCAGGGGTATAAATGAATAATTCTATCAGCTTCTTCGCTTTTCCATCCATTCTCTTCCACTTATCCTTGTGAGGGTCGCTGGCGCCTATCCCAGCAACCACAGGGCGAGGGGCGGGCACACCCTGCCAGGTTGCCAACTAATCCCACAAATCGCACGTCTTTGGCCTGTGGGAGGAGCCTGTGTCCGGAGAGAACCAGCGTAAACTAGAGATGGACCGATCCGATATTACGTATCGGTCTGATACTGACCTAAATTACTGGATCGGATATCGGAGAAAAATAAAAAATGTAATCCGATCCATCAAATATCACGAAAGCACCTCACAAAACTTGCGACACGCCGTAACTCACCTCAGAACGTTAGCACGTCGGAGCAGTATGCATCACGTGATAGAGCAGCTGTGGCATGCGGGACCTGTCGGTGGTCTGGATAGCATGTGGAGCTTCGCTAGCAACCTGGCATTTCATCTCCGACAAAGTTATCCCCGAGAGAAGTAAAGCAAGTGTGTAAGTCCATCTCTGAATGTTTGTAAAGCATTCCTGCGTTAAGCTTAACAAGCGACTGCCTCTTCTTGCTGCTACTTCAATCATGAAACTGCTTAATGATCAGCTGATCGGCTTTTCTGTCGCGAGTCCGTCTCTGTTGTTTGTTTTTGGTCCACTTTGCACCAGAAAGAGGAAACCAGCGGCTGAACAACAGCAGCACGTTTAAGCTTGATCAGCTGTTGTTAGAATTTATTTAATATTAATTTCTACACCAGGATCTTTTTCTACAGCTGACGCTGGTAACTGTGCAGGGGCGGATCTAGCAAAGTTTAGCCAGGGGGGCCGATAGGGCATGAACAGGGAAAAGGGGGCACAAAGACATACTTTTCTTTCTTATTCTCATTTAAAATGTCGAGCTTTTAATAAATAATTATCTGACACCCAAAGTTTTAATCTGATGTAAAATGAATAGAAGTCAATTACTGTATATAGTGACTATTAAGTCTAATATATATACCCTAGTAAGCTATAGTACTTTTTCCTTTGGGAAGGTACCATCTGTGCAGTCTGCAATTTTGTTGAAGAAAGATGTTGAATCTATTTAATATTTCTTGAAAAATAATTGATTTCTGTGCATTTTCTGTGCACTGCATCAAAAGGTTGATTACGTCGATTAAGCATCATGAGGTGGAGCGTGAGGGGTGGTTCCCTATTTTTTATTTATTTATTTTTGTTGTTGCTGGGAGTTGGAACCCTATTAGTTAGGTTGCTTAATATTTATGCTAAGTACT
>NC_140610.1:45263835-45298835 GCF_057381915.1 Diplotaxodon limnothrissa
CTACACTGTAACCAGCTACAGCTGTTATGTTTCTGTAAGAATGAGCTAAACAGACACATTTTGCATAGTTTAAATCCTCAGATCAGTGATTTCAAATTCCAATTTATAACATGAACCTGAAGACTTTTGTTAAATGAGATGTTAATCACAGATGCAGCATACAAGCAGTGGGCAGTTGCTTCCTGTAAAGAGTGACTGAAGCTTCATTTAGAGATAAGTCTGCTTAACTTTCGTTGCAGCTTCTTTGCAACGAAAGGAAGTTGAGGTGATTCAGGCACCTGACCAGGACGACTCCGACAATATCCAACGGGGACCGAGTGAAGTTTGGGCATCTCTATTTGGATCGACGCCTCAAAATCTTTTTAACACTGCTCTGACGTATTATTATCTTTTAAGACTGTGTGTTTTCCCAGGATTGACCTGGATAAGAAATAATATCTGGTTCTGGTGTGGTTAGTGTAAGGGACCTGGCTAAGAGGAAAACTGCATGAAGCTGCAGCTCCTCCACCTCTGCACTTTGTGCCTCGGTGCATTAGGGCCACACCGGTGACTTTCTGTGTATTTCTGCTTTGTTGGTGCTGAGCAGGTACTGTGCAGTGCTTCATCACTGACAACCCAAAACAGGAATAAGCTCACTTAAGCTGAGGGAAGCAGCAGAGCAGGTGATCATTTTCTGGTGGATGCCACTGCAATCATCGGCTTTCCCATTAGATTTGATGCTTAATACAAAAATCTGAACTAATGAAGCAAAAAACCAATTAAAGCACAAAGTATTAACAGTTTTGTCTGCTTGAAGACAGTGGGTGAACTTAAAATTGGCTTTGATTCTCATGTGTTGCATTAAAAGAACTTCAGCTCTGTTGTCCTCGTCTGTGCAGGGACATTAAAAGCCTGCTCGCTGCTTTTTTCAGGTGATGGAACAAATATTTCTGCTTCATTTTGTTCTCCGTCAGACTCACTGAGGCCAAACTGGACTAACTGGACTAAACACAGTGTCCTCACATTTTGGCCCAGACGTCTCTAATCCAGGCTCCAGCTGCTTGCTTTGCTCTTTCATTTCCTCACATTTACGTCCCTGCTGCTCTTACACTCACAACATCTTACACACTGCATGTGTTTAGGCTTTACTTATTTATATATTTATTTATTTTTTTAAACATATCTTACATTTCTATTCTGTTTGGAGTCATAATCCATAATCCATAATAATCCGTGCTTTGGCTTTCAGACCTCTGCTAAATCAAATCAGGCATTGTTGCGTTTTTTACTGTTGCTCCTTTGTCAGAAAGAAAAACTAAGTTGAGACCTAAAGAAAATAATTACTGCACAATCTGATCGGCTTTGGTCCCTGCAGCTGAAGGCGGAGTGAATATTTGCCCCAAAACAGAGATGCACTCTGAGCTGCACTGTACAAATAAACTGTCATATAAAAGTATTTCACTGTGTTTTAGTTTTGTACTGTTCTTCTAGAACATCATTACATTTACATAAATAGGCTGATTTTACATTTCAAATGTATTAACAGACCTCTCTGCACTGAATCATATCTGTTAATAATCTCTGTCTCTCTTCCACAGCATGTCTTTATCCTGTCTTCCTTCTCTCACCCCAACCAATCACAGCAGATGGCCCCGCCCCTCCCTGAGCCTTGTTCTGCCGGAGGTTTCTTCCTGTTAAAAGGGAGTTTTTCCTTCCCACTGTCACCAAAGTGCTGCTCATAGGGGGTCATATGATTGTTGGGTTTTTCTCTGTATCTATGAAGCGCCTTGAGGCGCCTTTTGTTGTGATTTGGCGCTATATAAATAAAATTGAATTTATTTGAAAGATTGTGTATTATGTGTGTACAGCTGATTTTGTTCTTGTCACATATCTAAAACTAAACAGGATGTTAATGAGAAGCACTGCAGACAAATCAGGTTACAGCAGTCGAAGAGAGTTAGTGAGTAAATGTGTTTGTTTTCCACACTAATCGCTTTAAACCGCTGTGGTGGGTTTCAGTTAGAATAATCAATCTTTGTTCTAAGTCATGATATAGTGTAATATACAAATATTAAGCTTCATCATGCTACACTAATATAACAGGATTTACACGCCTAATTTTAATGCTTAATCCAGTTTACATACATGTCAAAGCAACGTATAACCAGCAACGTGTAAGAGTAAACATGAGAAAAAATAAATAAAACTGAAAAAATCCATGGAAAACTGTTTTCCTTCCAAAGTATTACACACACACACACACATATATATATATATATATATATATATATATATATATATATATATATATATATGTGTGTGTGTGTGTGTGTGTGTGTGTGTGTGTGTATAGACTCAAACAAATGCGACAGAAAATCAATATTCTGTATTTAATATAAGAATTCAAATAATTAATTAAATATAATAAAACGAATTAGCCACATAGAAAATGTGCACATTCATCAAAGCCTCAGATCAAACACTATAATCAGAGTGGAAGTCTGTAAGTCTGACCCTCAGTCTGAGCTCTTTGTCTGCCCTCAAATTTGACTTTGAATATCTGGAAGATACAGATGTTTATTTCATGTTACCCATGTTGCCATTGTCTATCCACTCTACACATAGTTATCATACTTATCTTTTAGTGCAACCTGGCAACCCACAAACCAATTGAAAGGATGTGGGCAGCTAATCTCAGACACAGCAGCTGTCACACATCAATGGTAAAAGAAAACAGTACAACCAAGGCCTTAGTCTACTGTAATTAAGTGGATATCAGCTGAATTACCTGTTAGAAAATGTATATTATCTTATAAAAAATGTGTTAAATAATGAATGAGACATATACAGAGAACAGAAGGCTGAGGAGTTTGGTTGCAGCCTGTGTCTAAACAACAAGTTTGAATGAGAAAATACGCACCAGTATGTTTTGTATTGTCTGATGAGAGTTTGATGGTTCTGGCTCTTATTTTTAAGATATTAATATCTGAATGGATCATTTCTTTGAAAGAATAAGCAAATGTGTTAATGCAGTTCAGCAAAGATGGATCGATCCAGATTTGGTGCCAAAGATGAGCTCATCCTCAGGGAGAGGCAGGTGGGACGCGTCACACAGCAGAGCCACGGAGAAACAGCACACCATCTGTGAAGCATGGTGCTGGGAATCAGACTGGCTTTGCTGCCTCGGGGACTGGGCAGCTTGAAGTCAACTCAACTATGAATTCTAAAGATAATGTGAGGCCATCTGTCTGAAAGCTGATCTTTAATCGGAGGTGGATGTAAGCGCACTAACAAATCCACTCAGGAGTGGTTGAAAAAGAAGGAATGGTCTGGTTAAAGCTTTCATTTGATGTGCGGAGACTTTAGAAACTGGAAGAACATAAAAAAGCCTCAAACATGCAGCTGAACAGCTACGTGAAACGCCTACTGCAGGTGATCTCAGCTAAAAGGTGACAGAGAGACAAAGACTGCTCCTGACTCCAAGCATCGCAGCTACTCCTCTATTTATATTTACTGAAACTGTGGTAAGATCATGGAAGAGCTCAGTGTTGTACATGTAAACTATCTTTATCTGCAGGCACTGCGTTCAAATATTGGAAAAAGATCATTACTTTTTCATTTGACTGTATGTCATCACATGACCCAGCCAGAACCCCCTCAGTGAGCACAAGCATTCCCCGCATTTTGCTCCACATCCCAGGGAAGAGTCAAAAAGAAATCTCAGGGCCTACGAGATGGCACACGACAGGAAAACAGGGAAACACCAAATGATGCTGTAATCTTTGCTGCCACAACAATCATGTGAACATAAAGAAGACACGCCTGCTGCTCACCTGTGGCAGCGTCTGCCTCACAGTCATTAAAGTCCACCTACACGCGTGTGACGTACGGCACGTAACCGACGGACCAGACTCAGCCCAGACGAGCTCTGCAGATCATCTCATCCAAAAACAGATCATTTCTTCAGGGCATATAAACATACAAACGTGCATTTAGACGTCTCCGCCTCCTTGTGCTCCTGTCTTTATGTTTTTTGGAAACTGTTTTTATGCTTAGAACTATAGTTAAGCTTTAATTGCTGGTTATGAGTCACAATTATAGTTTCCCCTGAGACTGAAGGTTTACTATAAACATGCGAGTTCGTGGAAGTAAACTGGAAGCCAGGATTAAGGCGTCGGGCTGCTACCTCACAAAGACAGCACATGCACATTATAGACTCACAGCTAATCCACACGGGACAGCTGTCACCCTGCGCTAGCTGCTCTGACCGACACACGCTAACATACAGGGACAAACGATGCTGCTGAGGCCTGTTTCCAGCCATATAGCACACAGTAGGATTATGAATGGAACAAAAGCTGACTTTGAAATTGCATCATTTTGAAATCAGCAGCACCCCCTCCCCAGCCCTCTTCATCGGGAGAAATCCCATAATCCTCCCTGAGCCTTCGCTCAGAGATGCACCACACCCCGCTGCTCTGGACTCCACGACCAAACATTTGTGTATTTGATACTTAAAGCACTAAAACCTCCACCAGGAAGACACGTCACAGCAGTCCGTCCCGTCGAATCAAACCAGCGTCTGGCTTTGGTGTTGGCGTCGGGTGGACGTCTCGCGTTTCAGTCCAGCTGTTAACGTTGGAGCTGACACACACCGTAGGCCTGAAAAATCTCCCGTTGGAGCAGGTATTGATTTTACAACATGTTGCCCAATAAAGGAGGTGGAAACATGGCCCCAGAAGCATGCAGTGCATTTGTGTTGATTTATGACCTTTGTCTTCACTTCTTACACCTATGATTTGATCCACTCCACAGATGTAGAGAAAGCGATGCACGAGTTTCTTCTTTGTTTCTAGATTAGCGTGGCAATGAAATGTGTGCTGCCGTTTATGTAATGTGGTGGATTTCTGCACCTTCCCTTTAAAGCTCACCCATTCAGCAGCTGACAGCCTCCATGAGCCTGGTCTCTTCATTGTGTTAAACTGAAGATGCTAGAGGCTGCAGAGTTCTTCTTTCCTGGTGTTTGCTCACAGGCCATGGCCCAATCCTTCATGTTCTTCCTCGTGTATATTTTACCTGACAATAAAACGCCACCTGAGACACTCAGTAACGAAAACAATACGTTGAACTGAAAATCTGACAAATCTGTGTGTTACTTTACTGACAAACTGGCAAATCCGTGACGTGCAGCCTCTCTGTGCTCAGCGACACCAGAGAAAAGGAAGATTTGGATGCTAAAAAATGGAGACTTGAGAGTCGGTTTATCCATGTAATGCACTCAGCAGTGGAGCCTCCTGCTACACCGGTTATTTTACACTCAAACTCAGCAGGGAGAAAGAGAAGCTGCAGCTCGTGTCCTTACAGCCCTCCCCACAGCGAGAGGGACGGGCTGGGTGGGCCCACTCTCTCGCCGTGCACCAGTCTCCCTGATCTCCCGCTGACAGATTGCTACCCAGAGGGGCTGCAGACCTCTCCTTCCCTCCCTGGTTAGACAGGACGAGGAGGAGGAGCTGCACATTACAGTCGTACTCGTACTGTGTTCACTGCTCTGCCTCTAACGCCACAGGGAAGGAGATGCTGGAGGAAATTCCCACATAGGAAGGTGCAATAATGACAACAATGACACAGAGCGTCTTCTCTTCGTATATACAGAGCTTCAAACTGATGCAGAAAGAAACAACAACACGATAAAGAAAAGAAAAAACAACTTTCAAATTTCAGTGTTTTTCAGATTTTTTTAAACCATTATTTGTATTTCCGGTGCAGACTGAATCTCCTAACAAAATATCCTAATAATTCTAGAAGGATTAATAGAGCTATTCAGGTCGTCCGGTATTTATTTCATATCGCAGAGAAAACGCCATCTCTTTATCCAGCGTGCCGTCTGATTCTGACGATTATTGTGCTTCGTGTGCGCGCTGTGCAGTCATACAGGATGTCTGAGCTTGTTTACTTGTAATGAACATCAGAGATAATGATCCTCACAAAGTCACACTGAAGCTAAAAATACGCACTTCCTGTCTGCCTGCATCTGTCTGAGGTACGACTTAAAGAAAAACTACAGTTTCCCGACACAAACTGCATAATTGGGTCCACGGTGCATTGAAGTACTTTCAAGTACTCACTGCCTCTGTGACCCACCAGCCTGTCCCTGCACTGTGCCTCCCTCTCAAACAGACTACAAGAAGAGCTCGGATGAGGGACAGCAGCCGAGACGGCTTCGAGCTCCAGCAGCCCCACTGGTGACCGTTACACCAACCTGGCAACACAAAGTCCTGCCCCTCCCAGGCAGACTCTATCGGCTCAAGAGGCGGTGATGTCTAAAAGGTTTTGCCTTCAGACAGCCCGATCAGTCAAAGCGTTACACATTTGTGTTGATTTTTTAATCCATCAGTTGTTTGTCCTACGGCTCCACTTGGAATAGCTGCTGCCTCCAGCAGGCTCCCACTCTGTAAACACCGAGTACTGGCGAACATTTTAAAGGCAGTTTTACGTATACTTGCGTAATAAATGAGCAAACACACAACTTTGGCTTCAAAAACGGTAGTTTTACCCGGTAACACAGCGCAGACCTCCCTCAAAAGTTCAACGAGGGATTAAAGGAGAGAATATTAGGCTGGCATAACAAAAGCAAAGGCACATGATGTTATGGTGTGAACACACACACACACACACACACACACACACACACACACACAGGACAGCCCGTCCCTGCTGGGAGGCTGTTTTGTGGAGAGCCGCAGGAAGCTGTCGCCCCAGATTAAAGAAAAGCGCCGTCTCAGCCGCTCCCACCAGCGTCCCGTACAGCATGTGAAAACACTGCTAACACTTTTGTAGCTGTCTAAATATGACATGGCAACCCCACAGACATGCAGTCCAAAGCCAAGCATGGGGAAGCTTCGGCTCATGCTCCAACATTCGTGCCCTTACAGACGAATCGCTATCAGGACAGAAATGCCGTGAACGTCTACAAACTCCAGTCTGAGCTCCCGAGAACGGTCAGAGCAGTTTCTGTCAACACATCTTGATACTTGACTCAAAGCTTTGGATACCGAGGTTCAGGTCACCAACTAATACATCGTATTATGACTTTTAAACAAAAAAAAGTTTAACGAATTTTAAATATACCTGATATAGATCGGTCATACTGGTCAACTCATTTGGCAAACTTGCTGGTATGAATATACTAAATCTGCACATGGAAGGAAGTCGTTTTTCTAACTGGTGCTGCCTTTGTTTTACAGTTTTTTACAGACGCTAGGACACATTTCTCAATACTTAGGTCACTTTTGCAAAACACTTCACACAATCCTCCTAACTGACCGTCAGCTTGGCAAAGCAGTTCATTTCACATTCAAAATGCACTACAACTACCAAAACACTTCATTCAGGTCTCAAATAAACTCATTCTTCCAGAACACTAGCAAAGGTTGACAGCCGACAAACACACTTTGTCACCCACAAAACAATGACCTGAAAAACACTAACAACATGTAGCATTACAGTGTTTTCTTGTGTAAAACAAGGACACATCTCTGTTTATAATTTCAATATATGTTACTGGAATGAATCAGACATCATGCAGAATTCGTTAATATTTGTTTATGTATTTTTATTTTTCTGCACTAAGTAATCCCAAAATACAAGAATTTGTATACACACCATCCACTGATACACATACAATAGTAATGCTAATCTACTCGGTCTTCTCCATTTCTGGCTGGGTCCATGTTTACATCACAAAAAAACCTATTCAGCAGTCGTCTCCTTTTGTAATGAAATTGAAGGAGTAACAACTGTGCAGATGTTCATCTACAGTGAGAATCAGCTGTGGCTGGTTAAACTGCATTGTTAGATTTACAGTTTTTTTCTGATTGCTTAAGCACATTTTTTGTAACTATTGGCTAATTTTGCAAAACTCTTCACACAAATAAGAAAACCTGTCACCCAATCATCAAAACATTGTAGTTCTCTTGCAAAAGCAAACACAGCTAGATTAACTCTTCACACCTTCGTAAAAATGGTGTTTCCGTATCAAACAGTGCACACAAGCCATCATCTACTAAGCACACAATGCGCCAACTGCACACTGATGGTATGAATACAAAACACATCTGGCTTTTGCTTTCTCTGTGCACAAGGTAGGCTATGTCAGTTTGAGCTCATACTTCTGTCATAGATCCATAAGCATAGAGGGATCCAAACTTCAAGTACTGGTGTTTATTCAAACACATCAAAACAAACACAAGTGTTTATTTCCAAGTATAGGATTATTTGCAATCGCCATAATGACTATATGGGTTACTTGGTCTGCAGTGAACATGCTTCCTCTGCCCCAGCATCTGGTCATCTAGCAATTCTGTAAAGTAACAATTTCAGTATTTTTACATCAATGGTATTGGTGTGTTTCTCATTGGCATATGGCCGTGCTACAAATCTTTGTGCGAAGTGACTGTACTAACCGACCCTCAGGGTCATTCCACGGTTGATTACATGGTCCACTATTGTAGCTCTGATGTTATCAGCAATTCTATTTCTTACTCTTCCTACCCTTCCTCTCTGCTCCTCCTTGTCCTTGTCGTCCTCTTCATCCTACTTCTTCACCTCCACGTCCTCTTCCTCGGCCTCCTCTACTTCTCACTCTTTCTGCTCCCTCCATTGTACTCCGCACACACAGCTTACCTGTATTATAGTGCTTAGGCTGATTGCAAAGTGAACTAATTATCTAAAAAAGTTTTCACATGTGAAAGTGTGCCAGACAGTTGGCAGATTAGTGTTAATGATAGCCATACATGTGTATACTTTTGCTAGGAGTGTGTTGGAAATTTGGTAATTGAGTGTTGTGCAGTGAATTGTGCCTACAGTTTTGCAAAGTGTGTGTTACAAAATTGCAAACTGAGTGCAAAGCAGTTTTTGTGCTTTTAGTTTTGCAAACTCAGTGAGTGGTTTTGCTATAAGTCTGAATAGTTTTAGAGATTGTGCTACAGGAATCACAGTTAGGGTTTAAGCATTCAGAAAAAACTGTAAAATATGTTTCAATAAAATATTGCTGTTGCATTTTGCTGTCTTTTCAAGTTTTGCATTGTGTTATTGTTTTGGCCATAAGTTTAACAGTTTTGAAAACAGTATGTAAGCACATGCAAAATGTCCTGTACGTACAAAGATTTTTGGCAGTTGTTGTGTCTGAGTGAGAAGATGATTCATGAAATTTGAGAGATGTAGTCATTGAATGCATTTTGTGCCAAAACAATGATAACTGGTCCTCAGTTTAGCCCACATAGACTTCTGTTGTGCTCACTGTGTGAGGAGTTTTGCAAACGTGACCTAAGTATTGAGAAATGTGTCCTAGCGTCTGTAAAAAACTGTAACTGATCACACATGAGTGAAAAAATGATTTTTTATCTGCATTAATAACATGAAAGAAGCGTCCAAAGCTTTACTGGTCACACGTGAGGCTCGGCTGGACGAGAAAATACAAACAGAACAACAAACACTGAGGTGCAGAACCAAGATCCACATGCAGGAAACACTGTGGGTGTTTTTCATCTGTGTGTGTGTGTGTGTGTGTGTGTGTGTGTGTGTGTGTGTGTGTGTGTGTGTGTGTGTGTGTGAGACGTGTTTCTACAGTTTATGGACACAGTGGCTGGAATGATGGCAGCAGACTCCTAATAGACCATGACAGATCCTACTGATTACATTAGCCCACTATTAGACAGAAACATGTTCACTTGTTCTCAGTACATCACACACACACACACACACACACACACACACACACACACACACACACACACACACACACACACACACACACCTTACAGAGACAGACCTGCAGACACACTCTGGCCTCACAAAGCGCTGACAGTTTGTCTCCTGCTGGTTAACGACATCAACTTTAGCAACTTAAGAAATGAATCTGTTTTTATCAAAAACGTACTTCATACATTTATAAGATAAACACTAGACCCAGTACTTGGATTGGACATCGGTCATGTGAGGATTTAAGCCAGCAAATGAACCTGGATGTAGTTTCCTGCGATATAAAAGTATGTGCTGAACACCTCTGGACTGTTCTGGGTCATCTGAAGACGTCAGAGACTCTGAGGAAATGTGATGGATGTTTTTTAATATTCTGGGGTTTTTAATTGACTGAACAATTAATCAACTAACCAAGAAAACAATGAGGAGAGTAGGAGATAAGAAGGTAAGTGATAAGTGTAGCCTGGAGCAGACACGCAGTTCTAATTGTGATTGGCTCTGTGCTGATCTGGACGCTGCACGTCGTCCTGACTCCACCCACCCTCGGCTCCGAGTGATCAGAGTGGGGATTGATTTACTCATCTCCACGAAGCTTGATCAGCTTCCAGTTGTATGCTTCAGCTGCACCAGTCAGAAACAGATAATGAACGCTGCTCACCTCAACACTGTCAGAGCCGCAGAGACTCAGTTACTATCCATAAAAGCAGACAGGAAATCCTCTGAATCCACCAGATTTTAGTCTTTGGGTTTGACTTCAAAGGAAAATCAAATGATTGTTAAAGTTGTTGCAAAGATTAACAAGCTCCAAAAAAGAACACCACGAGCGTGCGGTCTGAGTCATTCGCTGTGTCGGCCGCAGCCTAATGCGTCTGTGAGTCTGTCTACGGTCTGCATCTCACAAGCAGGAAAACCTGTTTAGACAGTGATAACTGCTGCTGGGCATCACCTGAAATTTCTGGTGTCAAGATGCGATGTAGCAGAACTGTAAACAGCGCTGGGCTGTGATGGGAGGTGTTGGCGGAGTCAGTGGAGCACTGAACAGTGTGTTTCCTCCCTGCCAGTGTATCACACACACAGGGTTAGGCTTTCCACGCAACAGCGTCACGTTCCTCACCGGAGAAAAAAGGCAGCAAAACACAGCAGATCCGTTAAGACTAATGATGTTCATGTCACACTAATTATTCCATGTACTCTGGATATTAACTGGCTGGCAAATACATCTAACAGTCCTTAGTGAGCAAGGTTCTGTGCAGTGTTTTAGTTGCTTAATGAGCAAACTCCAGATGCTGATGAAGACCAAGAGGAGCTGTTAAAAGCTACAGAAAAAGAAAACGTAAGAAACTTTGAGCTAGTATTTTGTTTTTCACTGCTACTTATATAGATGTAGTGAGCTTTGATTTCCTTTAAGACTGGCACTGAGGTGTCACCAAACTAATGAAGACAACACAACACGGCGACTCTCAGCAGGCAGTCTTCGTGTGTTCGCTGTCAGGGCCTCGCGCTCGACGCTTATAATAAAGAATCCTTTGTTTACTTAATACCAGGTGAAATAAATCATAGCCACCTGAAAAATGGGACCAAACCTGAAAGCTAGCTTAGGCACACAGAGACACACTCACACTAGAAAACAGTCGACAACTGCTTGGCCAACAGCAGTGATGAGGAAACATTAGTCTCCCCACAGTTTGTGAGCATCACCTGCGAGGCCTCAGTCGCTGCAGGCAACCATGACGATCTGCTAACAGTCAAAGCAACAACAAGGTACACCCACGTCTCTGTGACTGTTCAGTGCTGCTGCTGCTTCAGCCTCTGCTTTGCTCCAGCATCCATTCTTCAGACTGATGGCATCGGGCGGTGTGCCAGCGCATCCTGTAGGTGTTAAACATCTGCCTGTTATTCAGTTCTTTAGGATTCATCCTTTTTTGTCTGAAACTGCAGACACAGAGCTGATTGGTCCATTCAAAGCTACAGTACGTTTCTCATCAGTCACTGCTGTGACGCTCTGATTCCAGGAGGATCCGTTTGAGCTGCATCTTCCAATCTCTGCCGCAAATACAGAACATCGCCAAGATTAACAGCATCCTCCCGCTACACCCGAAGCATCCGCACAACCCCACCGCTCAGAAACACACACAGCGCTGCTTTCACGGCCCCCATCGCGCGCACACACACACACTCATTAGTCAGATGTGAGGTCAGGCATGCAGCCATCATTTATTTAGCAGAAAATGGCTGCTAGACAGAGATGGAGAGGGAGATGGGAAGGAATCCGGGAACGACAAATGGGAGGACAGGAATTAGTTGAACATGAACAACCACAACTGGAAGAGGACCCGTGGGAGCAGACACACAAACACACACATGGGTATCTCTGTGTTACCATACTAGACTTTACCGTCACACCTGAACGCCTAACGCCAGCTTTCAAAGGACTATGAGGACAAAACTGTCCACAACGTCCCCAGCAGTAAACCCCGGGTCCTCACACAGATAGCGGTCAAAGTAAACACACCCACACATTCCATCCATATCTGTGGAGCTGGGAGTTTCAGTGCCTGGCTTTCGTCAGTCCAACATAGAAACTTCATTATGAGAACCAGACCCAGAATCTGTTCCTCCTCCACATTAACACACACAAAGCATGTTCTAGAGAAAGTGAGCCTCCCTCTGTCTGCACGCTGTGGTTAGTCTGTGGTCCCGAGCTGTCTCTGCTAGACTGTCTGTGCGAGTCACGATGAACGGGATCAGAAACGCAGAGTGAAAACAATAACCTGCTGTCTTCAATGTTCCCAAAAACATGCGACTCCAGTAAAAAAAGCAACGCAAGGAAATGTGTTCATGCACGCATTTGTCACAACACAGACGGGGTTTGATCTCAGGGGGCAAAGTTCACAAGGAGCCTCAGATGTCCCTGATGTGTGCAAATCATGTGACTCACATATATGTCACACATGGAACATCTGTGTGGTTCTAACCGTGATCCTCGTGTGTTTCTATTCACCGAACACTGCACGCCATGAACGTTTCAGTGTTCTTAGACGACGTCACAATGTAAAGAAGAAAGGAACATTACCCAGACTCTGGTTCACTTCTAATTATAAGTTTGACTCTGATACGTAGGCATGAATGAGGTACACAGGGCTTGGAAAGCATTTGTAAGACTGCAGCCTTTCTGAAGTCAGAGCAGTAATGCTTAATAAGACGGGTCAGGCTCTACGGCAGCAGTGTCAAATCTGCTCTCTCTGTGGCACAAAACCTCTAATGATCCTCCCACAGTCCAAAACACACCTCAAACGAGAAACGCTACAGAAAGACATGAGAGACAGAGTGGTGCTTGAGACCAGGACCAAGAATGGACCAGAACCTCGTATCAAAGCTTTCAAATGGAAACAGAAACAACAACATGGTGTTGACTGCAGAGCTGAGACAGCTCTGACAACATTCGCTCCCTATAGGTAGAGATGGATGAGGACAAAGGAGGCGAGGAAACGGTGACGTTGAGCAGGAAGAAAGAAAGAACGTCACCGTGTCGTGGAAATAACCTCAGCTCAGTCTGAACACACGTTCACTGCTCTAAGCGGGCAAAGGGAGAAATGTTTGAGTGAGGTTTGTTCTCGGTTCATTTTCCACGTGCTGCTGGAAGTTCAGTGTCTGCGCTGCAGTCACACCCTCACAGGTTCATGCTGCTCTGTCACTGATTGGTTAATAAGCTTCTTCAGATTTCAGCAGTTGTGTGTAACTCAGTGATATTGGAGTCATACAGTCTGTGGATGTGCTCCTCTCAGACTGGTGTGTCAGTGTTTCCCGGCTGCTGGGTTATAATTACAGCCTCGGCATTCCAGTGGTCCAACTTGGACACCGCAGGAAGGAATACACACATGTGTGTTACACAATATTATAGTAATTACAGTGTTTCTGTAGTATAGCAAAGTAAATATAATTTCATTCACAAGCTTATTGTGTCACTTATAACGAGAGATCCAGTAAAACCCTGAATCCACTCATCACTGTTTTTCATGGTCTCTGTTTTCAGTCTCGCTAACGTCAGCTGCACACTTCCTTTTTCTCCCAGCAGCACACTCATGTGAAACTGGACTCACGGCACTTTTACAGTCAAGAACAGCACATCTCTGTGGGAAACTCACAGCTGACTAACAGCACAGCAGCCATCAACAGGAAACAAAAAAGGTCGAGCCAAGTCAAAACTGAAGATAAGAGAAAGGACGCGCTGACACCGACCCTGGGAACTAAATCAGACTCTAGTCCTACAGCTGCTTCCAGCACGTCTGCAGGTATAAGCAGGGGGACACTTTACATTTAGTCGACACTGCTCCTAAACAATGCATTTTGCTGCTGACACAACGTTGGCTCTTTGCATTTGCACAGACACGATGCAAAGGCAGAGCTAGCCAAGAACCCAGGATGAAGTGTACGACTGGTCACGGGTTCTAAAGTAAATATGTGTCAGCCCTGTGACACACGGGTGACCTTTACAGGCGTACCCCGCCTCATCCTCCACGATAGCTGGGATAGGATCCAGCACACCCACAACTTTCAATTCAATTCAATTCAATTTTATTTATATAGCGCCAAATCACAACAAAAGTCGCCTCAAGGCGCTTCATAGATACAGAGAAAAACCCAACAATCATATGACCCCCTATGAGCAGCACTTTGGTGACAGCGGGAAGGAAAAACATCCTTTTAACAGGAAGAAACCTCCTGCAGAACCAGGCTCAGGGAGGGGCGGGGCCATCTGCTGTGATTGGTTGGGGTGAGAGAACGAAGACAGGATAAAGACATGCTGTGGAAGAGAGACAGAGATTAATAACAGATATGATTCAATGCAGAGAGGTCTGTTAATACATAGTGAGTGAGAAAGGTGACTGGAAAGGAAAAACTCAATGCATCATGGGAATCCCCGGCAGCCTACGTCTATTGCAGCATAACTAAGGGAGGATTCAGGGTCACCTGGTCCAGCCCTAACTATATGCTTTAGCAAAAAGGAAAGTTTGAAGCCTAATCTTGAAAGTAGAGATAGTGTCTGTCTCCTGAATCCAAACTGGAAGCTGGTTCCACAGAAGAGGGGCCTGAAAACTGAAGGCTCTGCCTCCCATTCTACTTTTAAATACTCTAGGAACAACAAGTAGGCCTGCAGAGCGAGAGCGAAGTGCTCTAATAGGGTGATATGGTACTACAAGGTCATTAAGATAAGATGGGGCCTGATTATTTAAGACCTTGTGTGTGAGGAGCAGGATTTTGAATTCTGGATTTAACAGGAAGCCAAAACAGGAGAAATCTGCTCTCTCTTTCTAGTCCCTGTCAGGACTCTTGCTGCAGCATTTTGGATTAGCTGAAGGCTTTTCAGGGAGTTTCTAGGACTTCCTGATAATAATGAATTACAGTCGTCCAGCCTGGAAGTAATAAATGCAACTGTGAATGATACAGTTGCACTGAGGGTGTCCAGTAACAGCATTGTGCACTGATGTAACTAAAACCATGTAAGACTCATCCTCACTCATATCATCGAGGTTTCAACATGTTAGGTCATTCATCGCAGCTCGTTCAAATGATGGTTTTAGTTATATGTTACACAGTCAGGTGGACACAGAACCTGTTTATTCTCTCAGTATTTAACCCTAACCCTTCCTTCAGTAGCCCTTGTTCTGTGCCGTGTAACACGCTCTCTTTGGCTTGAAGCTCTGCGGGACCATCAGAAAATGGTCCATGAACAGCTGCATCAGCTCAGCTGCAGCCCAGGTAAACTTTATTCTGTTTATGGGATTTTGTTCCCTGAGTGCAGGTATTTCTTATTGATGATGATGATGATGATGGAAGAGGACAGACTGGTTTTTGCCTCTCTGCTGAGAACATGAATGAAACTCTGATTGGCTGTGACACAAGCGGCCGTCCTCCTTCCTCGTTGACCCCTGGCAACAACATAACTGACCCTTGCTCCTCATTGGCTGTGACAGAAGCCTCCCACCTCCATGTCAGCAGCTCCCTTCATGCATTTAACAGTTTGACTGTCTGACACAGAAGCTTTTGCACTGAAAGAAGAATAAATGATGTGGAACAATCACACCTACATCGGATACAAGGGGCCAAATAGCAAATTATATATAAAACCTCTTATATGTAAACAGGGACATTTGAATGCAGTGCAGTCCACTATCACACTGTATCTGCAAATATAGAAGCTTCGTAACATTAGAATTTCTGTCAGAACAGATGAACTGAGCTGCATTAGATTCCTGGTGAGTGTTAATATTTAATTACATTTAAATATGAGCTATGATTAGTTTCCTTTTTTACTGAAGGTTTTAGTAAAATGTGTAAAAAGGAGAGGAACAGGCAGCATGAAAGGGACCGACCGTCTTAATTTACGCCATAAATACATTGTTACAATAGATGGATGCTCATATTAAGCATGATGAGCTCAGTGTGTGTGTCTCACATAAACTCTGTGTTTTTGTTTCACTTTCTGTTCGCAGTTTTTCTTCTAGTCTTATATTTGTGAAAGGAGGATTTCAATGAGGGAGAATATCCTAATATGGTCAAAATCAGTTTAGCACAGAAGCTCCACCCACATGCTGCTCAAATCACATGTTTATAGGGGGACAGCCAATCAGAATGAAGTTGGATCATTTTAAACTGTAAATCATGCTAAGCTGCTCTAGTGCAGCCAAACGAACACGATCGCTCCCCTTCATGAAGAGCAGTGCAATGCTTCAAGGCCAGGACGGGCTGAACTGCAGCCTTTCTTTTAGCAGACATATTAAAGTCGCCACGATTATCCCTGAAACCAATCCCAGGATTGGCTGAGGAGCACAAAAGACTTCACACAAACGTAATGTTGGCATTACAGGAAAGGGATCATTAAAAACCCAAGTGTCTCACTTTAATGTAGCAGTTATCTTTAGAACTGAAGCATAAATCTGTCACTCTGAATCGATTTTCACAATAATAAAGATTTATGCTAATTCTGATGAGGTCATCCTCTGTGGAGTATTTTAAGTCTCCTTGTTTTCGGCTTTTTAGGCATCAAAAAGACTTTCAGCTTTATGATGAGGAACAACTCTGTTGCAATAAAAGATGTTATCCATGGTGGGAGGCATGAGTCACAGACTATATGAAAGTGCGACTGACGCAGTGAAGATCACAATAACGTCCACGAGCCCAGCTCAAAACCAAACAGCTCATTTTTAACCCAGAGTGCTCCAAACTAAATGCAACAGAACAATTTAGGTAACAAACAGCACGAGACGTCAGATACAGAAGCAAACACATATAAGAGCACATCCCAGTGCTGACACGTTAACAAGCTCCTTAGAGGAAAAACAATGCCGGGATCAGGAATCAAATGAGAGTGGGATGGATTCAGAGGCAGAGAGAGGGAGCTTTCACTTTAAATCTTGAACGCCATTCCCAAATCCGTCTATGAGGGGAGACAGTGATGTATGAGGCAGGAACAAAGTAGGGCAACCCCCTGCATGACAAGAGAAAAGAAGAAGACAGGAAAAGAAAGCAAGAGATGGGAGAGAGAGGGAGGGTGGTGGGAGCTGAATGTGCTCGCTTCTTAGTGGATGGTGGGATGGGGGTTTCCACAGCTTTGGATGGCGGTGCTGACCAGCAGCCGCTGTATGAGGCTGTGTCACTGACTGCAACTCACTCCCATAATAGGAAGGAAGGCAGAAAGAATGGCAAGGTCAAGGCAGCCACTTCACAGGAAGTACTGGACAGTCACTGATCTCATCCTGACTCACAGATGTACAGAGAGCCTGTATGTACATGCAAGCACAGCACACCCACACACACACACACACACACACACACACACACACACACACACACACACACACACACACACACACACACACACACACACACACAAATAAGACGACAAACAGGAAGAGAGCCCACACAAACCAAGCTGCAACATGTATTTCTTTGCAGAGAGTCATTGCACACACGCACACACACACGCACACACACACTCCTCGTGCCTATGGTATGACAACTCTTCTCCGTGCCCCTGGTACACTGCGTAGAAGCACTTTGCCACCCACACACACACACGCACACACACACACACACACGCACACTGACTCACACGCTGGTCTGGCAGCAGCTGAACCAACTTTACATGTAACTGTTTATTTTTGGGTTTTTTGTTTCTTTTCCACTGAAATCTGCGCTGCTGTTTCCTGTAAGAACTAAATGTGTTGTTCTTTCCACCTCGTTACCTGAAACTTGGTTTAGGAAGCACGATTTAATTTTACAACTTTTACAAAGAAATGAAAAACACTTTGCCCAGCTTCAGTCAAAGCCATCCTTTGAGGAACATCACAAAGTCAAAATTCGAAGCAAATATGTGATTGTAGCTGTCGTTCACTGAGCTGTAGGTTTTATTCTGGGGGAAGTCTGTTAGTCAAACCAAAGGCACAGGATCCTGTCGGACTCCCTGCTCCGTGTCTCTGCTTTTAGTCTTTACCTCTCACCCCTTTCTCTTTCTAACCTTCCCTCAGACACTTCATTTGTCTGGCTCTTTATTATGTCTCTCGCCTCCATCTCCTCATTAATCATTCAGTCTTCCTCTGCTCCAATTAAATAATTAAAAGCACCCAGAGCCATCACTTTTTATCCAGCAAAGATGCCCTCCACACAGCTCAGTGGTGCCTTTCATCAGCACCACAGCCAAATGCTCCAAATATTGTAATCAGGACTTTCAGTAATTAAGGGCAGAAAATGTAAAATACTGTTTTTGAAAACAATCAAATGTAAACGCTGCTGTCTTTGGCTGATCACTGACCTCGTGCTCTGATAGGCTGCCACCTTCGTGTCTAACAAACTGGGACAGTAGTTTTGTCAGCTGGTAGCTTTGTCTCTGATATTTAATAATGAAACCTTTCTTCAAATCAGTGATTTAACATTACAAACACAAAACGATCTAATAATAAGAATAATTACATTCAGTAATTATATTCAATAATAACTGTTCGTTATGGAACGCCAGGACTGCCATAATGAATTAATTAAATACACCATTAAATAATTAATTAAATGTGGCAATAATTAATTAAAATTGGAATTAATTAATTAAATAAATAGTTATGACACATGTAATTAATTAATTATTGACACATTTAATTAATTAATTATTGACACATTTAATTAATTATTTATGTATTTCACATTTTAATTAATTATTGACACATTTAATTAATTATTTATGTATTTCACATTTTAATTAATTATTGACACATTTCATTAATTATTGACACATGTAATTCATTATTTAATGATATATTTATTTATTTCATTTTGGCAGTCCTGGCGCCTGGCTCTCATCATGAAATAATTTTATCTGTCAGCCTCACCCATCAAACTCAGGGGGCGGGGTTAACGCTGATCGAGTCAAAACCATTGCTTTGGCCTGGTGGCCATTGTTTCTAGCACACAACAACCGGCATGTGGAAGCTAACAGAACTGAGCTTTGAAAAACCCTGTTTGTGTGTTACCAAATACCGTTTTAATATTTTTTTAGCCGAGAATGTAGTGGTTTAATCTTCATGTGTCTGGTCGGTTTGTCAAGATACAGCCTCTTTGCAAAAGTGTTTCGATGATTTCGGAGATGTCTGCCCAGTCTCACGGCAAAGCGTGGGATAGACCCGCTCGCCTCGCAAGCAATCCCACCGACAAAGCGCAGGCCCCGGTACACAGCTGTAGTAACCCCCGCTGACTTCTTTTACTGAGGTTATATTTATCGGTGTTTTATTTCCTGATGTTCTTATGTGTCCTACGTGTTTCAGTCGCCAATTCTGAATTATAACTAACATTAAAAACATGTTTAAGGAGGAGAGAGAGCAAATAAATCTGTTTAACATCTGATCTTTGGGTTTTTGTTCAGTAATCAGCGTGACCTGTGTATAAACACATAAAAGAGATAACGTTGGTGTTTCCGTCATGTAGTAACTGCTGGCTTTAACTGTACAAAGGTTGTTCGACACTATGAAACACATACAGACTTCATGATGTTCGGCTAATATTTTTATTGTGAATATTAATCATGCTGACCTCGCTCTGTACACCACGCAGCGAGGTCAGCATATCCACGATATCCTCAGCTCCATGAGTTAACACAAAGTTTCCCAGCTGACTATCTAACTGCCAACTATTCCAGAGACGTGAAAATATACAGCATAAAGAAAAGTGTAAGAGACTCAGCAGCAGATTAGAATAACAGTTATACATTTAATAAATCACCAAATGAATCCAAGAAACGAGCAAACCTGTTCCGACAATTTGAGTTTGTATTCCCTCAGCTGCAGACTCGCTGCTGTTTAAATGTTTGAAAAGGAAGATTAGATATAAAAAACGTCAAACATAGACTCAGTCTGCCTTCACATTTGATATGAGGCCAGCACGTATAGTGGCCTCAGCAGGCTATTACTGAAATACACATGCTATATCATAAACTATGATATAAACAGGGAGGTCCTATTAACATGTTTAGTTTTAAAGGACACCTTCCTGCCTTTAGTCTCATTCATGAGCAGTATTCGTTTTCTTCTAACATCCAGAAGTCTGCACAATGTGTTTCATAGTTTGTAACAAACCTTTGACAGGTAAACATAACATGACCGAAAAAAAAAAAAAAGCAAAAAAAAAGAGAGAGAGTGTTGACATAAGAAGAGAAAATGCTCTCAATTATGGAGACAGACAAATGGTTCATTTATGTTTGATGTGTGTTTATTCCTCCCTAAATATCGTCGGTGAAGTTCGCCATGCACGTCAGATTTTCCTGCGCATTTTTATACCTCTGCCAACAGAGAGAGAAAAAAATCACATTCTAACAGACAGCTGGTGCTTAGAATACAGTTGAATAACTATTAAAAAACAGATGATATTTAGATGATAGTTCAGTCTAACACATGTGCCAGTGAACCATTAAACGTCTGTGAAACTATGCAGTTATGAAACGTAACTTTAACCTCAGCCAAACCGATTTGCTCAGTTGTAAATAAAACAGCGAAGTAAACGTGACCCGACAGACAGAACCTGAGTGAATGAAGTCCAGCGTTTAACCACTGAGAGCTAAAACTCAGCTGAGGTTTGAAAGCTGTGTGCCGGTGATTGGACATCAGCCGCTGATAAAGCTGGCTCGCCTATAAAGTGCTCTGTAAGGAAACAAGCTCCAGCAGCTCTGCGCTCGGGGAAAACACTATATTTACTTATCTTGTGCAGAAAAATGCGCTGACATTGCGTTATATCGAGCACCGGCTGCCCAGTTAAACTGTGACTATCACCAGGTAACTAGGCGTGTTTCTTGAATTAGCAGCAGGTGTTAAACAGCTGACAGATGAGGAGGAGGATGCATGCAGGTAAACTGAGGGTCTGCTGAGCTGATCGCTGGTTTCGTGAGAAAAATGTCAGCTCGTTCTTTATGTTACAGAAGCACAGAGACACAAGACCAGGCGGAAAGAGACGATCGTTCGGTGAAAATGAGAATCTGCGAATGCAACATGTGGAACACGGAGAGTGGAATATGTAAACAAACCGGTTAACGTAACCCCCTCGGTGCGCTCTGCATGCTAACTGTTAGCAGAGCTAGTGAAATCTCTGAAAACATCTGAGCACTTTTGCAAACATGTTCTATGTTGACAACCTGACCAGACATACGGCGCGACATTCGCGGCTAAAACACTGTTAAAAGTGTAGCTGGTGACAGAAAAACGGGGTATTTTAAAACTACACCACCACCATTGCTGCTTGTGATTTGATCTGCATTCTGGGATACCTGGCTGCCCCAAGTCTACACAAGCAATCGATTTTCTAGGATCGACCTGTTTTGACTTACTTTGCACGGCAACCAATCAAATGTTAGAGAAGCTGCATGGGCAGCGTTAACCCCGCCCCCTGAGTTTGATGGGTGAGGCTGACAGATAAAATTATTTCATGACGAGAGCCAGGCGTCAGGACTGCCAAAATGAAATAAATAAATATATCATTAAATAATTAATTAAATGTGTCAATAATTAATTAATTACATGTGTCATAACTATTTATTTAATTAATTAATTCCAATTTTAATTAATTATTGCCACATTTAATTAATTATTTAATGGTGTATTTAATTAATTCATTATGGCAGTCCTGGCGTTCCACAGTTCGTCGCCAGAACCACACAGTTTTTTCCAGTTGCCAGGAAATCAGACTTGAACATGGCAGCAACAGAAGCAGCTCATCAGCTCATCAGACACACGGAGCTGTTTGACAGACTACACCAGTGCAGTTCAGTCTGTTTGGGTTGCACCTACCAAAACTAAGACTTATGTCCAATCTGCGTATAGAAATATAATTTTAGCAGATAAACCAGGCTGACTACAGATCACTGAGTGAAACCAGCGCAGAGGATTGTTATTATCACACAGTGGCATGTAGAGAGGCAGGGTGGGCGGGACTAAGTATAAAGAAAGTCTGACATGACTAAAGCAAAGGCCGCTGACCTGTTATAAATATGAGAAGTGAAAAAAGCAGTATTACTTGGCCATTAGGGCGCTGACATCATTCCAGTGCCGCATATTTAAACTTTTATTTCCTCAATTTATTTCTAGATTTCATGTGAAAGAAACACTTTTTTGGAGGTTTTGCTGGAGCACAGATCTTTATTCATCTCTGGAGCCACGGCTGCATACAAAGTAGCCATTAGTGTTTGTTACACTGTCTAAAAACACAGCCTCCTGATTTGTCTGCTGACCCTCCGGCCCCGCCCCCTCCCCTGCACATCATCACAGGAGGACACACTGAAATGCGCGCTCTTCTTGTTTCTGCAACAGCTCGCTCTCGCCTCGTTACACTTCACAGAGCCCACACATGTCCACCGAAGCACACAAACATGTAGTCGCACACATTCCCACTCATATACACTCACACATACACATGCACAACCACCTCAAAGCTGTGTTATTGTTGGGCTTTTGCCTGCTGCCTGGCTGCTCTGTTTCAGACTCGCTGTAACACAACGGACACTGATTTATTTCCAGCAGAGGAAAGTGTCTCTCTGAGCTGTTTCCTACTTTCACAGCGAGCGCTGCACTGTCCACAGTTTTCTCTCTCGGGCTGAAGAGCATCTCTGCAACACAAAGCCAGATGACACTTTTACATCCCACAGATCAGCTCCTCTCTGAGCTCACACACCACCCTCATCAGAGCTGAACTATATGTGCCATAAGTCAAACACAACTCTTACACTTCTCACTGCACTAAAATGCTAAATTACAGGCATCATCCTGTATGCACAGAACGAGCCGACCAGCTGGCCGACTGGACATTTGTGTGGAGCATTTCTCCCAGTTTCTAAAACGAGCTTTTCTCAAACAGAGACAAACATGCGAGCAGAGATCAAGCTCCAGTTTGAACATTGATCGACCTCGAACCCAGCAGAACATGACTGAAGCCGTATCCAAGCAGCTGCAGCGTGTTTGTCTTCTGTTAAATTCAGCGCAGCGAGGTTAACATACATAAAATAAACAAAGAGGTTACAGAGTTACCAATTCTCTGTTTGAAAGAAAATACAGATATATGCAAAGCAGCTCCATATCACTCACGGAGGCCACGCACAGCACCGTCTCACAGCCCTGCTGCTATCCTGTGCTTATTGACCAACCTGCTGCTGATACCCCGGGGCTCGGTCAATACAGATCGCTCCAACCGCTCTGCCACACAGCACAGATGAGCAGCATGCTCACTTATTCTGCTTGATCAGGTAAACAACACCGGGCCGTGCAACCTCTCTTTGTGCAGAAACTACAGGTTGACTTATACAGCATGGTTTGGAAGGACTGCAGGTACAACGTGAAAGTGAAAAACATGTTACAGAAAATGGACAGAAAACCTGCCTGGAAGCCAGAAAGTAACAAAGTAACATCACAGTATTTTCTTAACTTGTGCTTGTTTCAAACCTCTCCGCTGACCACTGCTTTAGCTTTCAGCAGTTGGTTGATAGCAGGTTAAAGACAACAGATTAAATCTTTCCCCACTACGTGCTCAACTGGCTGAAGTTGCAGCTCATGAGCTCAAGTCGACCAAAGAATAAAAATCGTCCACTTTCTTATGTTTAGAGCGTGGCACGAGGCCGGTGGGATTTCCAACAGGAGAGCACCAAATCCAAAGTAGCGACGACAACATTTAACCAACAATTAGCTTAATCTTTTCCTGTGGCTTAAAGCTGTGGAACTGTGGGTTCGGGGTGAGATCAGAGCTGTGGGGTGAGACCACCACCTCCTCCAAGTTTTCCAAAACCAGAAGAAGAAGACTGAAACATTCAGTGATGGTTTTACACTAAAAACATCAACAAGAATCCATTAAATGCTCGAGTCACAGTCGAGTTTCATCACAATGCTGAAATCAGATTAAGGCAGACTGGGGCACACACATCCCCCTCAACAGGAGGCCAATATCGGCTCAGTATATCAGTCTAATCCACACTCAGTCTTTGCAAAGGTCAGTCCTCTCCAAGCTCCATTATGGTTCAAATATCAGCAGGACTCTTAAGCAACCCCCACCCAACAGCAGGGGATTATTACTGGAGTAGTCCCGAGTGTGTGTGTGTGTGAGTGTGAGTGTGTGCGTGTGTGCGTGTGCGTGTGTGTGTGTGCGTGCGTGTGTGTGTGTGTGTGCGCGTGTGTGTGTGTGCGTGTGTGTGTGTGTGTGTGCGTGTGCGCGTGTGTGTGTGTGCGTGTGCGTGTGTGTGCGTGTGTGTGTGTGCGCGTGTGTGTGTGTGCGTGTGTGTGTGTGCGCGTGTGTGTGTGTGCGTGTGTGTGTGTGTGTGTGCGTGTGCGTGTGTGTGCGTGCGTGTGTGTGTGTGTGTGCGTGTGCGCGTGTGTGTGTGTGCGTGTGCGCGTGTGTGTGTGTGCGTGTGCGCGTGTGTGTGTGCGTGCGTGTGTGTGTGTGTGTGCGTGCGTGTGTGTGTGTGCGAGCACTGACCGTTGCAGACAGCCTGTCCCTTCGCCAGCTCTGGCTCCATCTCGATGATGTATTCCTCCTGTGTAAACCCTCTCGCGCATGGCAACGACCCCTGCTTGCTTGACAACGATTGCTCGGCCTCTCCACCCACAACCACCGCCTAAAGACGAGGAGGGAAAAGAGAATAAAAAGAGCTGTTTGCATTTTAGAGTGCATCTTTTTACCCCTTCGACCTGGCAAAAGGATGTTTTTCTCCAGAGCATGATTCAAACCGACCCAGGAGAAAATCACAGCCGTTTTAAAATGACTTCTCTTTTCCATAAATCTGTGGTCGTTCATGAAAATGACAGACACCAATTTGTTTCAGAAGACTTGTTAAGCATGAATTTAAGGATAGAAAACGTAATTAGCACAGACCAATTATCTCATTTCCCACATTTCCTTATTGGGGTTTGTTTTCCTTGTCTTGCGATGTGGAGGCGCAGAAGAAGAGCCGTGCGAGGGAAATAAACCCAGTGCAGCACCGGCCCGAGCCAACAGAGCTTTATTAATCACTATGAAGCGCAACAGACAACTGGGTCAATTAATTTTGATGATAATTAGCGTCTAGACTTTTGTCTCTCCTGTTGTTTGAGCGTTGGCCCAATGTGACCCCCCCCACCCCGTGTCCCACATACACACTGACGCACACAGACACACACACTCCCAGTCCTGCACAGAGAAAAGCATCTGTTGTGTGGGTTCTTCTGTGATTAAAGAAATAAAGCCAACAGGGTGCTGTGATTCGCTTCCACTTAACCCAAAAATTTAAACTCTCGCGTCCTCGCTGCCCATCCTGCCACGTTTGGAAGAGCTGGGGGGGGGCTGCCTTTTATCTGTTCCCTTATTAACATAAGTAAGGAGGAAGTACACATGTGCTTCTGATGCTGTGTCTCTGCAGAGTGGGATTCAGTGGTCACATTAACAGATCAGGCAAAACGTGCAGCGGAGAAAAACTGGACAGAGGCCACTCCAGGACAGAGGGGCTGATCTCCTTTTTTCCTTCTAATTCCCGGTGATCCATTTCCTGCTGGGTGATCGCTCCTATGTCTGGAAGTCCTCTTAGTTTCTTTGCTGTTGTGGGGGTGGTTGATGTCATGCATGGCTCACCTGAAAGGACTACAAATGGGTCTTTCTGTGCAGTTCAAACAAAATTTGCTTCCACAGGAGGAGAACTGTGTACGAATGCTTTGAACTGTCCAAGCTGGCGTCTAAGCGTCCACACCACTGGGGCGTATCGATATGTCGGGGAGTTGATTTTTTACTTGGCACAAAAGGTAAAAGTCAATACAGTTTGTCTGATGCTCCTTCTTCTTCCCCAGAGTTCCCCAGAGATGAGTCCTTTCACCACTTTTGTTTTATATACAATTGAGTGATGGAGCCTTTATGGACACGTCATGAAGCGCACAGATCATTTTGTCATTGTGTGTCTCTTCAAACGCTGTAAAACTAACCAGGATCCAGTGCTGGGTGACCACGGTCTACATAAATGTGTCTACACCACGGGAATGTCTCTTATTTACAGCGGCAGTTGGACTGTAAATGGACAGAGTGCAACATGTTCAGACGTCCCCACAGGACATTTTAAGAGAATGCAATCAGGGAGGAATCTGATGCAAAAATACTACGTTTCCCTTTTTGGGATTATTTTGGTCATAAACCAAACACAAGCAGGAGCCCAAACATAGCAGGAGATGAAGCCTCTGCCTGGCTCTGAATGGATTACCAGAAGGAAGGGGGGGGGGTGACATACTGTATGCTGCTGAGTGATTTGGATCCACAGCTGCACAGTTTTAGTTCTAAAATATGACTTTAAATTGATGTTGCTGTTAATGTAAGAAAGAAACTCTGATGCAAAGACCAGCATTCATTTCTTTCTTGCCTTGACTCGCTTCCCTTCAAAGAGGCAGTTGGTTGAATGTGCAGCAGCACTGAAGCCACAAAGAAGGCCCAATCAGACCCTGCTGATCCTGGTCAGTCCGCTTTCAGTCTGCTGAATCCATCTGGTCACAGATGTAATCCTCCAAGATGCAGGACCAACAGATTTAAGACCTGATTTGTCCCTCCTGCTTTTGGCCTTTTCAGAAACCTGATGTAATCCCATATTTTTAGTGTGTCGATTGTTGATGATTATTTTATTTACTGCCTGCAGTGCAACAAAATTGCCTCTTGCCTCTTTCATTTTTAAATGAAACATTGTGAAAACAGCTTCGTGTCATTGTTGGAATCTTAAACTGACGGCTATTAAATACATAAAGCTATCAATGCGTACACAGAGGAGGCACTCAGATTAATGGTGAATGCACGCTCAGTGAGAATCCTCCTTTAACATCTGACAGATCTGTTGTGTCACATTGCTTTCGCAGACTTTACTGATTAAGCCCTTCATGTCACAACTCATTGTTTGGGATGCAGCGTGCAGTAATTACAGCCACAGCAGGTATGTGACAAGGCATACGAACAGTCAGCACGAGGAGAGGGTAGCTTTCTGAAATGACTTTATGTTCTAATGCTGGTGGATGATGCTGTCATTCTGGGAACAGTCATCAAGGGGATGAAAAACTGAAGCAGCTCAGCAAACAGACACGCTGTAAACCTCTGAAACCCTCCTGCCCTCTTTATCAGAGTCAAGGATGCGATCACTTAATGCAACTCATCACCTCTGCTGATGATGGCAGGTAATCTCACCTGGTACAGATTATATTATCACTGACAGGAATATTATGATCAAAAGGAGAGAAAAGGAATCAGGTCGAGCTGAACGGTCTTTACTAATTGGCGCTGACACTGAAGATCATTTAAGAACAGAGCGGTCCATCAATGAGACGATTGTTCAAGCAATTAACAACCTGACTGATAATCTGGGCCGATACTCAGCATTTTCCACACTTATCTGCATTCGCTTTGTTGCTAAACTTGTCTGTCCACAGTCCACTCTGCAGTCTCTGGTTTAATCTGCACTGAAGGCTGTTTGTGCCACAGAAACATATTTTCAGACGAGACCATCGGTTGTATATAACAGACGGCCGTAGCCCAACTCTGCATGTTGAAGCCTAAATGTTTTGGCTGCTGCCATGTTGGTTTTTCGACGCCAGCAGTGACCATGTTTAGCTGACCGGGTGCAGTGCTGATGTATCGGGCTATGCTAGCTTCATTAGCGAGCTGCATGCACCATAAACTGCACGGGTCCAATGTTCAGGCACAGATGCCCGCTAACCAGCGCCGAGCAACAGGCTAACACAATAATATCATCAGAGTGCAGCACAAACCTCTGGGCTGGCTGTGCCACACGCGAGCAACATTATTTTACAAATAATCATTAAAACCTGCCAGCGAGCGCTAACAAAGCACAAAAGCAGAGACGACCAGACTGAAGGAAACCTTATGCCAGCACACTGTTCAGTCAAAGAAGACACGCCCACAACTCTAAGTCTTTCCACGTATAAGAGAAATATTCCAACTACTGTATATTTATTATACGAAACAAAATTCATTTTTAAAACCGAAAGTTCTTTTGAGCCAGCTGTGCATCATTTTAGCAGCGTTAAACTGTTTAACATGGGAGTCTGCAGGGACTCACACTGCAGGGACGCACACTGCAAGGACTCACGCTGCGGGGACTCACGCTGCAGAGACTCACGCTGCAGGGACTCACGCTGCAGGGACTCACGCTGCAGGGACTCACGCTGCAGGGACGCACGCTGCAGGGACTCAAGCTGCAAGGACTCACGCTGCAGGGACTCACGCTGCAGGGACTCACGCTGCAAGGACTCACGCTGCAGGGACTCACGCTGCAGGGACGCACGCTGCAGGGACTCACGCTGCAGGGACTCACGCTGCAAGGACTCACGCTGCAGGGACTCACGCTGCAGGGACGCACGCTGCAGGGACGCACGCTGCAGGGACGCACGCTGCAGGGACTCAAGCTGCAAGGACTCACGCTGCAGGGACTCACGCTGCAGGGACTCACGCTGCAGGGACTCACGCTGCAGGGACTCACGCTGCAAGGACTCACGCTGCAGGGACTCACGCTGCAGGGACGCACGCTGCAGGGACGCACGCTGCAGGGACGCACGCTGCAGGGACGCACGCTGCAGGGACTCACGCTGCAGGGACTCACGCTGCAGGGACGCACGCTGCAGGGACTCACGCTGCAGGGACGCACGCTGCAGGGACGCACGCTGCAGGGACTCAAGCTGCAGGGACTCACGCTGCAGGGACTCACGCTGCAGGGACTCACGCTGCAGGGACTCACGCTGCAAGGACTCACGCTGCAGGGACTCACGCTGCAGGGACTCACGCTGCAAGGACTCACGCTGCAGGGACTCACGCTGCAGGGACTCACGCTGCAAGGACGCACGCTGCAGGGACGCACGCTGCAGGGACTCACGCTGCAGCCTGCTCCAAGTGGCCATTTAAGGAACTCCAGACTTGGCACCTTCAAATCTGACAAATACATGTGATCAAAACTGTAAAGCTGTGGATATTCCACATATCTGCTGTTGGTCTCCTCTGATTCCTTATAGTCTGTTTGCCCCCCACACACACACTCGGCAGGTTGCTCTTAAACAATGATACCTGGTGTCTCAATGAGATTTACTGTGTAAATAAAGGTGAAATAAAAAAACAGACGTGGCTTATCTTCATTAACCGTTCAGCTCGTGGCTGGAGTTTATTATCAGCCTTCTTGTTTTTGATAAGAGGCTCCGATTTATTGTCAGCTGACTGACTGAACAGCGTGCTGTGGAAACCCAGCTACTCCAACCAAACGCTGCACCCACTGATTTCTGGGAAAGAGGACTAATCATCCACTGCTGAAGAGCCGCATCTTCTTAACACCTGACATTACTCACTCACTATTTCAGCAGCTAAAATATATCAAAGGTAACTGTTGGGAAGCAGTAATGTAACAAAGTGTTCTGCAGGTTACCTCTGTGGGCATCTTGTTTTCCCAGTAAAGAGGAGGCCTGCCTCCATTGCAGCTCTTTTATAGGCCATTTCCATACAACAAACAGATGCTGCATATTTGACTTTTTTCCTCTACAAATCTTTAAGCCTAACGTGGGGATGCACTTTCCACCCAAAGGCATCACTCGGCCTCAGTGAGTCAGCTTCCCGTTCATGTAAACACAGCTGGTGCAAAAGATACACCTCTGATTAAAGATGAGTTGATGCGGTGCATCGTTATCCTCGATGAATGCAGAAAGTCTAACACGTCCGGTCCTTCCCCTCGTTTGTTGATTATGAGCCTATTTACATATTTCAATATGAAGCTCGCCATCACTTCAAAGTTCTCAGTGAGTCAAGCGTTTAAAGCTTTGCCCGCAGCGAAATTAATCTGCGTCATTTTAATCACAAAGCACAGGATTCGCAAATGACAATAATTTAGCAGAGCCCCCCTCAGGAGGAAAGGTCAGCACACAGAGGGGCATTGTCACAAGGATGGATAGCATTTGTGACACCACAGATAAAATCAAACCCTAATCAACTCGCAAACATTTCTTCCTCCTGGTGTAACTAAAGGCTGCGGGGAACAGGGGGCTCATTATCTCCACAAACTGAGATGATGTTCTGCCTAATGCTGTTAACTGTTTTATCTACAAATAACTGCATTATCTACAAGCCCGTTAACCCTCTACAGTGACATCACTGAATCATTAACCCTATCAGCAGCAGCACCTTCAGCTACATGATCAAAGCCTTGATAACAGCGACAAATTGTAAATGGCCTGTATTTATATAGCGCTTTACTAGTCCCTAAGGACCCCAAAGCGCTTTACATATCCAGTCATCCACACATTCACACACACATTCACACACTGGTGATGGCAAGCTACATTGTAGCCACAGCCACCCTGGGGCGCACTGACAGAGGCGAGGCTGCCGGACACTGGCGCCACCGGGCCCTCTGACCACCACCAGTAGGCAACAGGTGAAGTGTCTTGCCCAAGGACACAACGACCGAGACTGTCCAAGCCGGGGCTCGAGCCGGCAACCTTCCGATTACAAGGCGAACTCCTAACTCTTGAGCCACGATTGAGGCTAGTAGGTACAATTTATTCTACTACTAGGTAACAAAGGCAGACCAATCAAAGGCTTGTAGAGGATTGGAGGTAAGCCCTGGAGAGTGCTGACCTTGCTTTTTTGAGAGAGGCATTGGTGATGGGCTTATTTTAGGACCCAACCTTTGACCCTTTGGCACAGCACTGTCTTCTTCATTGATTTTTTCCCACACAGAAAGGATCGCCTCGTCTTTTCTTTGCCTTCATTAAATCTTGCTGAAGGTGCATTTGTGTGCTTCTTTCAGCCCACATGGAGCCTCGCCTGTGGCAGAGCTTTGCTGCTTTAATACAAATGATCCATAACATCTTCAAAGCATGCCACAGTTAAAAACATCTTCCACGCTTATACTTTTATTTTTCTGAGTATATTAAATAAAAACCACAGATTTTCAGTGTTGCTGCTGAAATGGATGGAAAATGTCAGCAGCAATAAAACACGGTATAAACTGTAGCGTGTGAAACAACACCGGTGCGGTGCTTTAAAAAGTTAAGCTCGATGCTGAATCACAGGACTGTGGATGTTACACGGACTCCTGCTGTAACACCGCACATCAGCTCCCACAGGCCGAGTGACAGCACAGAAACAGCATTAAAGGTTAGCATGACTGCGCCTCGGGAGCGGAACACAGCACAGGGCGAGAGCACAGGCGTGGATGCAGCCTGCACCGTGACCCGAGCCGCGGCTCAGACTCTGGCTCCAGCGTTATGTCTGGGCGTGAGGGGACAAATCAAACTGCCATCTTTTTTTTAATGGAGATCGACGCTATGTGACACAGATCCGGTCAGACTAAACTGGATTACAGCTAAAAGTAACGCGTGGTATTCGGGCAGAAGGCAAACGCGGGTGTCACAATGAGCAGCCGGAACAGGGCGACGGACAGCCGCCTGTCACCGAGGATGCAGGGACGGATGATAAAGAGGCTCCTGACTCGGGAGTCTTCACACCAGCAGCATCCGAGCTGAAACCCGCAGCTTTCACCGACACACGGACCGTTACGCAGCGACTGCGTCGCTCCTGCCCGGGACCAGCAGCGTTTTCCTCCCAGCAGGCTGGGTGAATCTAAGCGGCTCTTTGGTGAGAATAGCACCGATCACACCAGTACAAACGACGCGGATGGGAAGTGTTTTCTAGTCCAACTGTATTGTCCTCCCATCTGCGCAGAGCGCTCCTCTCTGTCTCCTCTAACCAGCATCACTCTGCTCTGCTGCGGCGAAAATCCCACCGCAGCTCTCCGCGGTTAAAAACAGAGATATTTACCTGCACGGCCGCCATCAGCATCCAAACACGAAGCATTCTGTTCTCGTAAATTTCCTCCTTCCAAAACAGGTAGATGTTTTTTTCAGTTCCCGGTAAAACCCGGCGTCATGAGGAGCCTTCCTCCTTGCACCAGCCCTTCTCTGTGTCTGTCTGCTGTACCCGGCTCAGTGGCACTACAGCCTGCCTGGGACTGGCTCTGGGCCGGCCCCTCTGCGCCTCGGTGTCGCCCTCTAACGGACACAAGGTGCACTCGGGTTAAGGATGTTCAGCGGCTGGTGTCAGAACAAATATGCAGCCAGAGGAACAATTCCGTTTCTTTGTAACTCATAACTTGGAGAACAGAATCTAAAAGCAAAGGCACCGCTCGCTGATAGTTTGTGCTACACTAGAAGAGCACAGCTTTGATGGTCTGTAAAGGTGAGCCATCCTGTTTTTAACTATTTGTAGTACTTGTGTCATTAGAAACCTTTTATACTGTTGCCTGGGAAATGGTTAGCCACACAGGACACAAGTACTGGGGTTCTTAATGTGCAGTTTTATTGTCAATGACGACTGAATAAACAAAAAAATGTCCTTTGACCTTTACTTTTGTCAAACAGCGGCCATATGGACTCGTACTGAACATCGACAGCACGAGAGGTAACGTGGCGAAGTAACAGAAACAAAGATGCGCCAATACAATACGAGGAATAAAGGAAATGAAATGAAACACAAAAATACGGCAGTGGCCTCTGTCTGTGCAGAACAAAATACAAAGAGCTAAATCACACAAGGCTCCTTTAAAACTGTGGAAGTGTTACATTTTTATAAACACATTCCACAGAAATCGGAATACTGGAGCACACAGACCATCTTTGCATGGAGAAATGGCCGCTCCACGCTGCACATACAGGTCCTTTGCATCATACAGAAATACATCATCGTGTTAAAATACTGACGTTTTGCCACTGCACTACAATTATACCAATATGTTTCAATGAGTTATGTGCGTATTTAACAATTCCTTACCATTGTGGCGGACCACCAGGTGGCTCCACTCACACCCAAGTTGAAGGGAAGTGTTGGGGTGGAGATTTTGGCGCTTACTATATGTGAAGTTCTGAGAGTCAGTTAATAAAGTTGGAGTGAGACACTGAGACCTCTCCTGTCGTTATTACATACCTCCACACCATCAATTTAACTCCTTCACACCATTCCCGTTCCACATCCACAACAAAAAGAAAAGTAAACAGGAAGTCCCAAGATGCAGTTCTTGTTAAGTTTTTTTTGGAAAACTGCAGTTAACCCTTAAGCACTGGCCACCCCCCGACCACAATATGCTTATATAATTAACAGCTTCAAGTGCACACAACAAGCAGATAACCAAAGAAATAGCACAAGCAATAACATTAAATTATCCAATTATCCAATATCATTCTTGTCTTACCTTACATGGAAACAAAGAAACAACATTTTAAGACCCCTTTTTGAACCTTAAATGGATATTTGGTTAACTGAAATGGAAAATATTATTATTAATTTACCACTCGGCTACAATAGCCTTTGCTATCGGTTCTTCGTTTAAACTTCCAGGACTGAAAAATGAAGATAATGAAAGGCCAGTAACTGCAGTTCCTCTCGTGGCCACAGCTTCACAGCTTTTAATGAAAGTTTCCTCTTTTACAGGAACTCTGTCTGTGCGAAGGTGCAGCCAGGCAGGCCTGTTAATTCAATTCAATTCAATTTCATTTATATAGTGCCAAATCACAACAAAAGTCGCCTCAAGGCGCTTAATATTGTACAGTAGATACAGAAAGAACCCAACAGTCATATGACCCCCTATGAGCAAGCACTTTGGCGACAGTGGAAAGGAAAAACATCCTTTTAACAGGAAGAAACCTCCAGCAGAACCAGGCTCGGGGGGGGGGGGGCATCTGCTGTGATTGGTTGGGGTGAGAGAAGGAAGACAGGATAAAGAGAGACAGAGGTTAATAACAGATATGATTCAATGCAGAGATCTGTTAATACATAGTGAGAAGAAGAAACACCCACTGCATCATGGGAATCCCCGGCAGCCTACGTCTATTGCAGCATCACTAAGGGAGGATTCAGGGTCACCTGGTCCAGCCCTAACTATATGCTTTAGCAAAAAGGAAAGTTTGAAGCCTAATCTTGAAAGTAGAGATAGTGTCTGTCTCCTGAATCCAAACTGGAAGCTGGTTCCACAGAAGAGGGGCCTGAAAACTGAAGGCTCTGCCTCCCATTCTACTTTTAAATACTCTAGGAACAACAAGTAACAACATATTACTCCGGTGCTTGCTTCCCTTCATTGGCTTCCAGTGCGTTTTAGAATTAAATTCAAAATCTTACTTTTAACTTATAAAGTGCTAAATGGCCAGGCGCCGGACTATTTGTCTGACCTTGTGCAGCTGTATACGCCCTCTAGAGCCCTTCGATCAAGCGATCACCTACTCCTTACTTTACATAAGTCTAGGATGGTTCATAGAGGAGATCGCGCATTTGCGGTTGTGGCACCGAAAATGTGGAACGATCTACCTCTCCACATTAGAAAGGCCCCAACTGTTACTCTTTTTAAATCGCATCTTAAAACATATTTTTTTACTCTGGCTTTCGAAACTGTAGGAGAGTTACCAATTCTTTTATCCTAATCTGTTTTTAATTTTTATCTGTTGTTGTTATTAATGCCACTGTTTAATTGTTATGTTGTACAGCACTTTGGTCAACGCCCTGTTGTTATTAAATGTGCTTTATCAATGAATAAATGAAATGAAATGAAGTAGGCCTGCAGAGCGAGAGCGAAGCGCTCTAATAGGGTGATATGGTACTACAAGGTCATTAAGATAAGATGGGGCCTGATTATTTAAGACCTTGTATGTGAGGAGCAGGATTTTGAATTCTGGATTTAACAGGAAGCCAAAACAGGAGAAATCTGCTCT
>NC_140610.1:45303835-45514312 GCF_057381915.1 Diplotaxodon limnothrissa
GGAGCAGTTCACCATCTGCATTCTTCTGATGCAAAGCTGTTTTAAAATGTGCGGTTTAGCAAATATGAAAGGCCTTCCCTGAAAAAGACGTCATCTGCATGCGAGAAAATGTTGCTCTGAAACACGTTTATATCTGTCAGCACTGATGGTGCCTGTCCAGATGTGCAAGCACAGGTTCTAATGCACTGATAACAGCGGGTGACCCTCTCCTCTTTGGAGGATGCAACATCCACGTTTTCCAACAATGATTCATCATGTATTATGATTCATACTTTTAAAAATGTTTTTGCAAGATCGAGCTTTAACCTGCGTTTGTGAATCTGCATGAATGTAAATTCCCTGCAGTTATTTCAATGACAGAATCGTTCCAGTGTGTAGCTCTGTGGTGCCTGAACACCCAAACACACATCCAGCACTGATGTTTGGCCTCGTCCCATAGGCATACATTTTCAGAATCTACTGATTTGCTAATATTATTTAGTGTAGATGAAATTTTCAAAGTCTTTGCAACTTTACGTTAAGGGACACTTTAACACTTCCACAGTTTGTAGATGCTGTTTTTGGGTTGTTTTTTTGCAGACTGGTGAACTTCTGCCCTCGTGTACTTTTAAGAAACTCTGCTTCTCTGAGATGTTCTCTTTATACCCACTCATGCTGCTGAGCTTTTGCAGATTCGCCCAATTAGTTGCAAAATGTTCCTCCAACTGTTTCTTTTTAGTAGCACTTACTTTGCCGGCCTTTTGTTGCCCCTGTCCAAACATCTGACAGATGTTGATGCCATCAAATTCAAACTGAGCAAATTCTTCTTAAAACTGTCGTTTTTCACAGGTTCATGAAATGCACAGTTTACATTTCACACTGGAAATGAGTCAGTAGTGGGTCTGCTGTGTGTGATAAAGGTTGTCCAGAAAGCTGTGTCCCAGTTTTGGAGTAAAATTCTAGTTATTGTATTAGAAAATGTTAAAGCTGCAGCTTTAAAAAGCCAGTGTGGGACGGCATTTTAAATACAGTCCATGCTTCATTATGTTTTAATTCAATTTTTACTCCATGTCAGGGTGTCTTACACTGTAAGGTCAGGACCTCACAGTAGCAGAGAAAACCATGCTATTTGCCCATGAGCAGCCTTTAGTCACACTGGGTATGAGAAATATGAAGAAAGCTCCGTTACAGAGTGAAGCTGCCTGCTTTGAACTCCAAGACCCACACGTAACCCTGCACTGTGAAAGTGAAGTGCTGTACTAGGATATACTACAGTGCTGAGGTGTGATGAACCTCGGTCATTAAGGATGAAGGAGAATTATATTTTGTTTTATAGCATAGTCAATGAAAAGAAGCTAAATGGAAGAGCTTTGTTCCGAGTCTGATTCACCGGATCTCACCAGGCAAACATTCAGACAGCTCACAAACTAAAAACAGTTAGCAGCAAATTAGCTGAAGTTTGTTGTGATGCAATCGTCATCACTCATCAGAGTGGGTCATCTCTATTTATAGCCACACACTGACAAACTCACATGCACTGTCTGACTGCTTATTCTTCCCTCTGTGAAACTGAAAAATACAGAAGCTGTCACAAAAAATGCAAAAACATAAAAATAATAAAAATAATAAATAATAATAATAATAAATGTGTCATGAACGTCTCCCAGTTCCAAGACGTTTCAGTCTTTTTCTTTCAGGCTGGTTTCATTACATTCTGCTGAAACCTCCACAGCTTATGATTCTTCATTTTCACTTTTCAGCCAGCAAAAGACTGACGGGGCAGCTTGCACTCGTGGTGACAACCTTCACTTCAAGGCCACTGGACACGAAACCCTCTCGAAAAAAGTGACTGACCTGCTGTGTTGACTCAAAGGATGCTATCGCAGCAGGGAGGTACAGGACAAAACACCTGGCCAGCCTGCTCTACAAAAGGATGCTCTTAATTTGAAAAAAGTAGTCCTTGGTTCAGTTTTGTGTGAGTTTAAAGGATGTGCAGTGTCATGCTGAGACATAAATCTGGGGTTGGAATAGAGTTGCTGTGCGTCGCTCAAGTCTGGAATTAAAATCACGTATGTTTATGTCTTGACATGTCTTGTTTTTCGGCACGTGCCAAAGCATTACACTTCACAGTAGCATTTGGTGCTAATACTGTTTAATAAGTGATAGCAAAGGATCATTCCAGAAAGAGCTTTTTGAATTAAATAACAGATTT
The DNA here is from genome assembly GCF_057381915.1 of Diplotaxodon limnothrissa. Lineage (NCBI taxonomy): Eukaryota > Metazoa > Chordata > Actinopteri > Cichliformes > Cichlidae > Diplotaxodon > Diplotaxodon limnothrissa. The sequence goes on from NC_140610.1 coordinate 45,306,027, forward strand.
TCATGCTACTGTCTTATTTTGGACTATAATGTCACACACATCTGTTTACTTTAAGATGTAGTTACATGACTGACGTGCTCGGATAAACTGAAGGGCAGTTTTTACAGATTCATTTAATGAGTCTATATGTTAAAGTAGTAAGTGAATGAGTTCTGGTAAAGGGCGGAGGAAGGGTGGTGGTGAGGAGGTACCAGATGAGTGGAAAGCTGAGTTTGGCCTGAGAGGGATTTTCTTCACATGTGGAGCGAAGCCAAGCGAGATGAATCTGTCCAGAGGGCGAGTGATAATCCAAATGGGCTCTCGGAGCTCAGGAGACACAGAGAGAACTGGAAGAAGTAAAAGTAGAAAGATTTTACACTAAAAAGCTGAAGTAGCCTAAACTGTCTATCACTCAAGGAGTTGTTCAATCTGGCAATAAGTGGGTGTGGTAAGTGAAAGGGGAGCAGGCGTGTCAGCCAGAAGGCAGCAGGAGCCGGATAGAAGACAGACGGTGAGAAGGAGCCACCGTGCTCTCACACAGCCACACCAAACCAGGAGGAAGAAGAGAGGAGACCATAGGAGAGACTGGGAACCACTGAGGGACTGGGACACTGACAGCATTGTTGTGCGGTCAGCTTCGACTCGTTCATTAGTGATTCTGCAGCAGCATCAAGTAGGTACACTTAGCACGTATGATAGATGTTGGTGTAGCCGCTAAAACTGGTGGACTTAAATCTTCACCTCCAAGTCCGTTCACATACAAGAGGAAGGGGAGTGAGCGGGTCAGCGCCAGTGTTGGGACTAACGCGTTATTAAGTACCGCGTTACAGTAACTACGTTATTATTGTGGTAACGAGCACGGTAACTCGTTATGCCAAAATCAGGAACGCGTTACTCGTTACTGGGATTTAGATAGGCTCGTTACTCGTTACTTTGTGCGGTGGCATTGTGGAGCTTCCAAAGATTCAGTAACATTAGCAAGTGGTGGAGGCCAGCAAGGAAAAGGGAGGCAAGAGGAGAGACCCGAGGCGGCCGCCAGTCCAAGTGTGAACTGAACTTCAGGTAAGAAGTTATGACCTGCAGTCTCTCTGGGTCAGATATGAACCAAGTTTAGGTGGAGTTTATTTTCGTTATTCTGACTTTCTCCGTACTGCGTGCTAGCTAGCATGACGGAGTTTCTATACAGCTGGGTGGTGCTATGATGTTAATGATGTTGAACTTTATTTTGTTCATAAGTTATTAGAGTTGCCAACCGTCCCGTCTGGTATTCAGAGAAAATATTACGCGTTTCTTATTGAGGTGAAAAGGAACAGTTTGTCCCGTAATTCAGCTACAATGAAAAAGACACAAAGCTGGAGTTATTCTGTGTCTTTGCTGTACAGCTGCCTCTTCTTCTCTCATTCTCTCCTCCTGCCTCTCCTGTTTCTACTTCAATCATGAAACTGATCAATGATCAGCTGATCGGCTCTCTTGTTTGTTTATCGCTCACTTTGCGCCGAAAGAGGAAACCAGCGATGTCGCGCTAAACAACAGCAGCACGTTTAAGCTTGATCAGCTGTTGTTAGAATTTATTTAATATTAATTTCTAGTATCAGCTGATGTTTGCTGGAGCCACAGCTGTAAACCTGCTGGTCATGATGTCGGTTTGGATATGTGGTGAGAGGGAAACATGAAGATGAAACCAGGAGACGTCCTTACTGAACCATCAGAGCTGAACAGGTGATGGAGAAACAGGTTTACCTTTTAGGTCACATGAATGAGTTGAAGGGAAGTTATGAACTGTTTCTGAGAGACAAATAACACCAGGATCCTTTTCTAAGCAGCTGACAGCTGGTAACTGTGCAGGGGCGGGTCTAGCAAAGTGTTGCCAGGGGGGCAGGTAGGGCATTAACAGGGAAAGGGGGGCACAAAGAAATACTTTCTTATTCTCATTTAAAATGTCTCACTTTTAAAAAAATAATTATCTGAGTCTTACAACAAACGATTGATAGATTGATGCATCAGAACAGTGAACATCACTGTCACAACAGCGTTTGTTTTCATTCAAAGGCTTTATGATTTTTCCTATAATGGTGGGCCGGTCTCTAGTCAAAATGCCGGAGCTGATTTTTGTCCCAGTCCAGCCCTGTATGCAGCTCATCTGCAGTCTGGTGTTACCTACATCTTCCTATTCAGAAGACAGAATTTCTGAGTTCTGAGTACAATCAAAGCACCACGACTGCAGTTTTTGTGTTGGATGTAAAAGGTGCACATGACACTGTGACGTAGGCTAGAATCATGGCAGCAGTCAATGATGGTCCAGGCGTGGGATTTCTCTCGTGGAAATATGCACATTATCTTTTCCTTTCTATTGGTAGGTGACACAGTGCACTGTGGCAAGTAAGCAAGCTAGAAGACTGCAAAGTTATGGAAGCAACACATTAACAAGAGAAGTTCAATTCAATTCAATTCAATTTTATTTATATAGCGCCAAATCACAACAAAAGTCGCCTCAAGGCGCTTCATAGATACAGAGAAAAACCCAACAATCATATGACCCCCTATGAGCAAGCACTTTGGCGACAGTGGGAAGGAAAAACTCCCTTTTAACAGGAAGAAACCTCCAGCAGAACCAGGCTCAGGGAGGGGCGGGGCCATCTGCTGGAATTGCATCAGAAGTCTGAGTAAAACCAAAGTTACTTTCCCTAGTAACTAGTTACTTTGAAAGTAACGAGTAACTTCAAGTAACTGAGTTACTTTTGATGGAAGTAACTAGTAATGTAACTAAGTTACTAATTTAAAGTAACTTACCCAACACTGGTCAGCGCTCAGGGCACAGAGACTAAGTTGGCTTTACACACACCATTTATTTGCAGGGTAACAAACAGCCAGAATTATAAATACAGTTTAAAATCCCCCTAAACAATAAAAAGAGTGTTCTCAATACGCTAAAAACCCAGCCGGCAGAAATAACTATACACTATTAAAACAAAGTTAAACAAATGTCTCCCATATGCTAAAATTCCCCTCCCACACAGTCCAACAATCCCACAGTCCAGCCACACTCGGGAAAATGTTCCTTATCTGAAAGGGACAGGAGAGGAATTTCTCTTCCGGGATGGAAATCTCGCCGGCCAGAAGAACAAAGAAGGGGGCTCCTGTCGCAGACCTGTCTCCTCCTGACAGCGCCACCGCACAGTCCCGCCCCACTCCACACCTGAACACGGCCTCCCTCGCAATGCTGGGCAGACACTGTGCGATTTTTTCAGTCGCGCCATTCAGCTCCTGCTCAAACTGCACGATTGACTCGCAGGGGTTAGAAGTTCATAGGTCACGATGCAGGTCTCACACTATACGACCTGATGCTCTGATGCAACCTGAGTGCTCACACTGTGCGTCCATAACATGAAGGTTATAACAGAAAATCTGTCGCTCGCTCTCCCTCTCTGTCTTTCACTCACACAGACACACACCACCATCAACTTTGCTGAATTGCTAATGAAAAACATGATCAGCTGTGACTGAGCAGCGAAGTCCATCCAACTATTTTCTTTTTTTTTTTGCCTGTCCCGTTTGGCTCTTTTGCATCAGAATTGTTGTCTAAAGGCAAAGAAAGATGCCCAACGGATTTACTTTACCAAACTGACCATCCCAGCCTTGCCATAATGGTCCATTTGATTCACCTTTTATTGTTTATTTTATTTATTTTTTATTTTAACTTGCTAGATACGGGACAGACTTGAATGAGGAAAAGAAAAGGGAGAAAGGAAGAGGGGGAAAAACAGCGGGGAAGAGGGACGGGGGTAAAGGGCAAAAAACAAACAAACAACTAAATAAGCAGACAAAAAAATGCATCTATCAATCACCTGGATCACCTGCTGAGAAAGAAAAAAGAAAACAAGCAGAAGAGAACAAGAGTAATAGAATAAACAACATCACAATGATATATGGGAATATGACAGTAAATACTAAATGTTAAACATTATTGTGCAGCACATAAGATCAACAGAACACAGTGTGCTTTGAGGTAGGAGCCAAAAAGGGTGTAGTTTGTGGGTGTGATCACCCGTGTGTACACCTGTGAGCATGGACGCGCTTGTTTTTTGTTTTTAAAAGGTTCCTTCATGTAATGATCTGCTAGAGGGTGTGGGGGGGCCACAGCCCCGTCCTCCAGGGCATGAAGCAGGTATGGAGGAGATCAAGACTCCAGACATCCAGAGGCCCCCAGAACACAAGAGACCAAGGAAGACCAACAGAGGGGCAGCCGCACCACCAGGGGCGATTCTAGGATCAGAGCTTTGGGGGTGCTGAGCACCCAGAGAGCTGCCCATCCAGGCAAGTTAAACTTGACTCGTCACGATGAGACACGAGTCTCTGTCAGTCCCTGCATCCTTAAATGTCTCCAGTTGTCCTGAGTTCCCTCTGACTGTCTCCTTGGTGCATTTAAACCCGTGTTCCTCCCTGTCCTCGTCATCTGTTGTCTTCGTCTCCATTATCAGTCATCATAATTTTACCATCTCTGTGCAAGTCTGCAAATTTCTTTATTAAATCATAAGATTCTTAAATCTTATGATTTATTTATATAATAGCATCCCCAGGCTTCTACACTGTAAAAACTGTGATTGGGGTTAATTAGAATCTAATAGGAGAGTAATAGTAATTATTACTCAGTAAAAACGTGTATGAGTAGTTTTAATCAAATCTAAGCAAAATTCAACAATTTTGAGATGTTCAGTTATTTAAATTTACACAGTTTTGTTTGGGGTAAATTCAGCAATGGTTTGTTGAGTAGATTTAAAAAAAAATGTTTGAGTACTAAAAAAATTTAAGAAATCTAATAGATTTAACTGATGAAAGCATTTTCATTTTAATCATTGAACACTTCCGCCCATAATCCTTTGTGCCACGTGCAGGACACACGCGCTTCATGAGTGGACGTCTCCATTTTGTCAGAGGTAAGACTTCTTAATTTGTTCAAATATAAGACACGGTTTAAACAATAACGTATATCGGTTTTGAGTAAAGGTTTTAAACAGTATGATACGTCGAAATTTTATTAATAATCATCACTGTAATGATAGTATCGTATTTTTACACAAATGGCAGTTAGTGGACTGCTAGCACAAGGTCACTTTCCAAGCCTTCACGACTGTGTTACTGAACAGCTTTAACTAACCACATGTTTTACCGTATTAAAAAATATCAACGGTATATTCCGATGAGTTTTAACGTCTTTCATCCACGTTTAAAAGTTCATGAAAAGGTTTTGCGGTCAGTTGTGAGTGATTTTGTCAGCCACAGTCAGTTTTTCGAACTCCAGTTTCCAATAATGGCGGCCGCTACTAAGTTTTAAAATTACTCTTAGTAATCTTTCTGGGTCACAAAATAAACTTTTAACATATTTTCAGGCGCGAAAGTAGCTGTGTAAACATCAAATATCTGCTCGGTTTATCAAGATATCGCATGTTTGCAAAAGTGCTTCGACGTTTTCGGAGCATCTGCTACCCACCAGCTCGATAGCAAGCCGGGAGCTCGAGGGTCACTGAAGCCGCTGAGAACGGCACAACTCCCGGCACATCATTTTCAGATCACCGCGGGGTTTCGCTACTCAGTTTAAACGTAATGTATAAGTCACTTAGACAACCTAAAAATGTTATTGTTTGGTTTTTTTCAGTGTTTTATTTGTTCGTGAGTAAATCGGTTTGGCTGAGATTAAAGTTATTAGATTAGATTAGATAAAATAAAACTTTATTAATCCCCCGGGTGGGTTCCTCCTTGGTTTTTACACAGCTGACTAAACGTCAAAAATGATAATGTTGCTTTCCTTTCAGGTAATGGAAGATCCCTCAACTTAAATTCACCTGATCAGCATGGGATTGAAGTTGCAGGCTATCATAGCCAAGGTATTTTCCACAGACATTTCAGCTTGGAATTTTATTTAAAGAATTTTTTTGTCAAATTTCATTTGCATGGTGCACAGCTCCACTAATTTGTTTGCATGTTTTTGTCAGTGCAAGAGGACGCCAGGACGTCACTGATATAATTAACAACACAATTATGGGTTTCATGTTTTAATTGTATTTTAAATACATGTCTATTCTTAGTAAAAAAAACAAACAAAAAACAAACAAAAAAACACAAGTACAGGTATTGCTGGGTTTTTGTTTTGTCCCAAGAAGGAAAAACCCTTTCTGACGAACATAAACTAAATTAGATAAAAAAACTAAATGACTAAATTAAAGTAATTTACTAAAACGACACATTTAAAGATTGAACCTGTCAAGCATGTTGACAATACCTTTGTGTTGACTGTCAGCACCCAGGCATGTGCATTAACATCAGCTAATTATCGCACATAATGCTCCATGTGATGATAATTTGATATTTAACAGTTTTTTTTAATACTGCCAATTCTCACAGTTTTGTCTTAATAAATGGTCACTTATCTGATGGTAATTTTTGGAATTCTTGCTCATTTTCAGTCACCAAGCAATCCTAGCAATAACATAACCAGAAATCTGGTTATTCGGTGCTTGATGGTGTACCTTGGGGAGTCCATTGATCAACTGATCAAAGAGTACAGTGTAAGTGTTGAAGTAGAAACATTATTCTGTTTTTGTTATTCATATGTGTTTGTCAAGTTTCAAATAATTTGAGGCATTATCATGTTTTATTTGTCATTCAGCTACAGGATGTGTCCAGGAAATATTTCATGTGTGCAACTACAGTCAGAAAACCCATGTGTTTGTTGTTTCAGGATGCTGATGAGGATGGTGTGTCACAAGATCTTTCTGAACAGAGGATGAAAATCTACAAAATCAAGGCTGTTGGATCTGAGGAGGATGACATTGGCATTGTGCCGGAGGGTGTGAGAGTTATGCCTGCTCTGGGCAATTTTCCAAGAGCATGCGCAATGCTGGTTGGATTGACATATGCAGTCGATCTTGCCTATCCCAAAGAGCTAAAATACACCTTGGAAGTATTCCAGAAACTTTTCCTTGAACTGGATTGTGCTAAGCTCTCACCAAAAGTGAACAGCCTCAAGAACAAGTTATTGGCTTAAACGAGGACTCTGAAAGAATGAAAGGGAAGTAAGCTCACTGAAAACCTTTGGTTTGTCTTTGTTAGATGCAGCTATCTTTTCAGTTTTTAAGTTAATTTCATCTTATTCATATCTTACCCAAATGACCTGCAATGTGTCAGGCTGTATTTGTGCTCTTCATTTTAATTTTGTTTTTTATTACCTACAAGTTTCTTAGGAATATTCTGTTTGAAAGGCAGCAAATTGGAGGAATCACTAGTGAAGCTTTTCTTTGTTTATAGTGTATGTTACTATAAAACATTAGTTTAAAACAACTTTAAAATTTAACAGAAGTGCAGTCCTGTAGCTGTAGAAATGTTACTTCCTCTTACATGTGTCTTAGATTTTCTCAGGTTAAACATCCAAATTGGGATAAAAGGTTGATTTACATTATTGATATTCCATGTACATGAGTGAAAAACCTTTGTTCTACAGTTATATTGAGTGATTCAATTTAACAAAAGATTGACAAACTAAAGTTTTTGTTTGTCAATCATAAATAAGTAACAGAGATAAAGGAAACGGTAAAGGATATTCAAATTTCAGGTTCATGTTGATATTACAGTCTAAAGATTAATTTCTTTTTTACAAAACTGGTTTACATTCATGCAGTTTATGTTGCTGTTGCTCTGTACACAAAGCTGTGTGATAAACTGTTTATGACACTAAAACAAATTTACAGCAGAGGAATGTATTTAGGAGATCAGGAGATTGTTGATGAGAATTCAGTGTATACGAGCAGAAAAATGTTATATTATAAATTACTGTGTTTTATTTTCCACAATAAAACAAATTACTGTTTTGATGTTTTCTTTGTGAAATTGATTCATTTTACTCAGAAAATAAGTAAAATTCATTTCATTTTCTCTTATTATTCAGTCATTATTTTTAAGGTTTATTTGGAAAATTATTGAATCCAATTTGAGTTTTACTGAAAAAACAAGAAGATTTCATTTCTTTGTAATGGATATTTTAGGAAGTTTTTACTAAACCTTTGCCAGATAGTTAGTAAATTCAAAGTAATTTTTCTCAGAGACTTATTTCATATCAATTATTTTTTTTGGTAAAGTTGGGCAATTTCAACCTTCAGTTTGAAATTTTGACCCTAAATCCAGCACATATTTACAGTTTAATTCTATTAATATCTATTTTTGTTTTCTATTTGAATTTAATTAACATTTTCTCTACATTTTACATAAATCTTTTGAAATTAAAATCTACTTAATTATTTCAAGTGTCACTTTGTTGCCATAACTTTTTTAAGTAACCTCTAGTCACAGTTTTTACAGTGTACCTTTCTACCTATAAAACCCGAGAGCAGCCAAATGGCTGGTAGGCTTTTAGCTAAGCTTTAGCTTCAGCCAAGTGGAAGCTAAATTGGCTAGTCATTCATATGTAAATTAGGTTGTTACCTGGGAATTCTGGAGGGAGGGGAGTGGGGGTGTGTGATTGAGGGCGTGGGGGAGCTGCTAAAAGCTGTGAACTTCCTTTTGTGTTTCATCTTGATGCATTCTCAATCATCCAGGGAAATAAATCTCCAAAAGTCACCAACTTGGAGTGTTTCAGTTTGCCATCTTAGGGAGAAATCAACACACATGGGTGTATGTCCTTTGTTGCTGAGATTTATTGATAAAAACAGAACAAAAAACCAACCATTTGTACACATATTTACAAATAATAATAAAAAGCGAGTGAGTACATTTCAACATTTTCAGCAATCACTCACAATCCTGGCACTGCCATGGTATCTGTAGTCTGCATTTACCACATGTGTGTCTGTAGCAGTGAACACATCGCACAGTGGCATGATTGTTCTTGCATTTGTGTTTGACCTGACACGTGGCTCTTTTTCCAGGGCTCGGTGTGGAGGGTTCTGCCCGAAGCAACTGATCTTTTCTTGCCTTCTTCGCAGCTACATGAGAGTGAGCCAACTCTGTTGCAAGCTCCACCAGGAAGTCCACCCGTCTTTCCTTCGTCCCGGTGCATGCTTGATACAGCACATGTGCATTCAGTGCTGCCATGTCAATCATGTTATAAAACACGGCGACTGGCCAGCGCCGTGTTCCTTTGCGGACAGTGTACTCCCGAACCATCTGGTCCATCACATCCACGCCACACTTTGTTTTGTTGTAAAGGGTGACAGTGTTTGGCTTCCTTTTGGTGGTGTTATCAGTCTGAACCACGCTGTGCATGCTGCTAAGAATATAGACTGTCTTCTTCCGTTTGGCCGCATACGCCGTCAGCGTGGCAGCAGAGGTTGAAAACACCTAAGAAATAAGATAAAGTGTTATTTTCATAGCCCTTTTACACACAATGAAACACATAAACATAGAACCACAAAAGACCTGCAACATACCTGTGTGGTGAATTCATTGCGATCTGTCTGTCTAGTGGATTGAGGAATTTCCCTGCGAATCCTGTTGACTGTGCCGAGGATGGTGGTTTTCCGTCTAAGAAGTTTTTGTGCCAGTGAAAGCGATGTGAAAAAATTGTCCGTGGTAACATTTCTGCCCTTGTCTAGGAATGGTTCCATCAGCCTCATTACTACATTTTCAGAAAGTCTCTCCCCAGTGGGACGACTGGGGTCCTTGCCAAGATATGGGAAGACATTGCAAATGTACTTGGATTTTAGGTCGCAAGCCACCCAAAACTTGATCCCAAACTTATATACTGCAGGAAACAGCACCGAGTCTTTGATGGGAAAAGCTGTTCATCAACGGTGATATGTAGACCAGGGTTGTAGCACGTAATGCAGTTGGTGACAAATGATCCCCACACACTGGAAATTGCAGCAAACTTGTCAGTCTTTGCTCGATCACAGCGGGTGAACTTGTCATCAAAGCGTAGGTGTTGCATGATGTCTTGGAAGCGGTTTCGTGCCATAGTTCCAATTATCTGTGGGTTTCCCAGGTTTGCTGACCAGCAGTCATTTACAGATGGAAGCCTGCAAACCCCCCGCAAGATCACAATTGCAATAAATGCCATTAGTTCAGGGAGGTCCATGAACCAATGAACATGCTCCGTTTGCTGTGCATGTTGAATAGTCCATTCTTGAATGCTACGAAGCATGTCAAGAGTGACGAAACACAGGAAGCTCTGAAGGCGACTCGAGATACTTCTCCTGGCCTTAGCCGTTGGCTCTCCATCTGCAGCGTATGCTTCTATTGGGGTGAAAGGGAGACAGGTCCCCACATGTTCTTCACGCCACACTGTGCCATCTTTCGCTGTCTCAGTCCCCAAACAAGCTCTCTTTTTTGGTGGAGAAGCAGTCTCCTCATCTGCAGTGTGAACAAATTCAAATTGTGAGCAAAATGGGAAGGTCAAACAAAATCACAAATGCATGCATAGATACTAATTATAATTCCAGTATCTCCTCCTCTGTATCAGAATAATGTCTGAAATATCTTACTTACTAACTACATCCACTTACTTGTTTGAAATGAAAAAGGAAATAACATGAAATGAAACTAACCGGAAGACTGATCAGACAGCTCTGAGTCCGAATCCGGCTGAACTTCTAGGTCTTCTCCATCCGAGTCACAAGGGTCGACTTCCCTCAGGATCATTTCCAAGGCCTGCTGAGTGGTGAGTCTTCTCTGCATTTTCTTTCCTTGGAGAGGAGGTCCGTACACCAGAGGATTCTTCAGGGCAATGAAGGATTAGGCTAAGTGCAGTGAGATTGTATCATATATATACCCTTGGTACAATAGTACCAGTGCTCTGATTGGTGCCTCTGATTGGTGCCACAAATAACAAATAACACTGTGACGGTCACACCCCGCGGGGTGTGACCGTCACAGTGTTATTTGTGGCACTCCACGGCCAGTCACCGTGTTTTATAACATGATTGACATGGCAGCACTGAATGCACATGTGCTGTATCAAGCATGCACCGGGACGAAGGAAAGACGGGTGGACTTCCTGGTGGCGCTTGCAACAGAGTTGGCTCACTCTCATGTAGCTGCGAAGAAGGCAAGAAAAGAACAGTTGCTTCGGGCAGAACCCTCCACACCTAGCCCTGGAAAAAGAGCCACGTGTCAGGTCAAACACAAATGCAAGAACAATCATGCCACTGTGCGATGTGTTCACTGCAAAAGATACACATGTGGTAAATGCAGACTACAGATACCATGGCAGTGCCAGGATTGTGAGTGATTGCTGACAATGTTGAAATGTACTCACTCACTTTTTATTATTATTTGTAAATATGTGTACAAATGGTTGGTTTTTTGTACTGTTTTTATCAATAAATCTCAGCAACAAAGGACATACACCCATGTGTGTTGATTTCTCCCTAAGATGGCAAACTGAAACACTCCAAGTTGGTGACTTTTGGAGATTTATTTCCCTGGATGATTGAGAATGCATCAAGATGAAACACAAAAGGAAGTTCACAGCTTTTAGCAGCTCCCCCACCCCCTCATCCACACACCCCCACTCCCCTCCCTCCAGAATTCCCAGGTAACAACCTAATATACATATGAATGACTAGCCAATTTAGCTTCCACTTGGCTGAAGCTAAAGCTTAGCTAAAAGCCATTTGGCTGCTCTCCGGGTTTTAAAGGTAGAAAAGCCAAATGGCAGTCCGTGGGGGTTTAAGTGATAATCAAGTCTCTCTGTGCCTGGGTCCGACTCACAAAACATGACATCACTGTTTTGTACATTTTAACACAATTTAATCCCACATTTGTGAAAGAAAAGCAAAACACTTTTTTAAAGTCTGTAACAAAACCATCAAATCTGATAAAGATTATTTAAATGCTGCAAAAGAAGAATGGATTGGAATAAAAAAATACATATCCTAACCTTAATTACTGCAGGAGAATAATGAATGATGCTCACAGTGAGTAAGAAGTAAACTGAGTGCATTTTCTGGACAGAGATTCACTTTTAAAGTGTGTGTATAATATAATAAAAATATATAAAAATACACTCCAAAAACAGAAGAGTCCTTGAAATGTACGAAATATTATTAAAAATGTAGAAAACTGAGACACCTTGGCCTCTGGTACAATGTATGAAAAGATCTTTACTGCAGATACTAACATGGCCTTGCAGATCTTTTCTTTTATCCTATGTCGCCTCAGCTTGAGGTTGGTAAATCTGTCTATCACATTTTGGTGGTCAAGTCTCTCAAGCATCTCTTTCTCAACATCACAGCCAGGTGCTGGAGTCTGCTTTGACCCATGGTCCTTCTCAGCCAGGTATGGAGCTGACTCAAGACACTAAAAGACCTCTCACAGCTACAGCTGCTAACTGGGTTTGTTAGGGCAACCTGAATAACAGTTTTCAGTGTGGGGAAGATCCGATTATCCAGAAGATTGCACAATGTTAACATATCTGGGATGGCACCAGCCTCACTCTCGAGCTTCAAAAAGTTTTTGGCAACCATGACTTCCTCTGACTGAAGCTCAGTATGGTGATGCAGTGCCAGGGCTGACAACCCAGTTTGTTTAGCAGATTCTGTACAGCAGCTTTAATATAGGGAGGACACAACTTCCAGATTGTGAGTAAAATTAGTTGTGTTTTTTTCTTTGCCAGTTTAACAGTTTCTGTTTTGCCTGTTAGTATTTCCTGCCTGTTTTCTTACCTGGTTCTTCCTGACCTTGTATTTTCTCCTCACGTTCCCTCTTTCCTCTCTCCCTCTTTGGACTGACAATCATACACAAATAGATTGGATTCAATTCTATTAAGATCACTAATAAAAAAGTCCTCTCAGTGTACTTTCAACCAAAAGGCAAATAACCAAACCACATGTACATCTAATAAAAGATATAAATATTGAAACACTGATCCAACATTATCCTTTATTGACGGATCATTTGATCTTTTAACTGAATGTGGCTCCTTTTTTTGAAAAAACCTCCTCATATCCATTATGAACCTGACTGTCTCTGTACACACACACACACACACACACACACACACACACACACACACACACACACACACACACACACACACACACACACACACACACACACACACACACAACAGGAGTTATAAGGTTAATGGGCATTCAGTCAGTTAGCTAGTTAGTACCTTGGGTTCAATATGGGCACATGCACATATGTAACCATTATGAACCTGGCTGTCTCTCTGTGTAATAATAACCAGTTTCTCTCATTAGATTTCAAACAGGACAGTGGTAACAGCAGCAGGCTACGGACAATGTTGTTTTAGATTTTAAATAGGCTGTATAAATTTCAATGGGAGCAACAGGACGGTCGAATATCTCTGATTTTACTGCAGAGCAGGACGGATTGTAGGGCAGCAAACATCGTCGGGAAACAGGTTTTCAACACTGCAGGTTACCTGGTGTAATGTTTTTCAGCTAAAAGGAAACATGGTCTGACTCCTACCAACTATATAAAGAGTAACTGAAGGTTAAATGCAGCTAATGTGTCCTGTTTTAAGCCAGGCACCCACACCTCCCTCTGCTGCGTCTCAGCCACCATCGCTCTGGCAGCAACGGTGCTAGAGCCAGAGCAGGGGAGAGCCGGAACAAACCATTTCGGGAGGGGAGGGGTATCTATATTTTGTTGTTAAAATGTTCCATCTCAATTAAGTACTGTATGCTTTTTATATTTTCAGTAGTGTGTCTCACAAACAGCAAATATTGTCAAAAAAAGTAAAAATTCTTTGGGGGTGCTGAAGCACACGCGGCACTGCTGCGCCGTCTTTTTCGCTGACATTTGTGTTTGCGCGAGCGCAGTGTGAGAAGCTGCGATGACACCCTCACGACGGTCGCCAGGACTTCAAACCTGTTTGCAATCCTGGCGACCGTCGATTGATGATCGGAAGCTGGTCGTGAGGTGTTAATCGATTCTCGTTACCCCACATATACTACAGGATGCACAACGCACGATGAAGGCCAGAAACGGGCCGAATTTTGAGTTGTGCGACCGTTTTGGCGATCGGCCTTCATCGTGCGTCGTGCATCGTGTAGTATACGTGAGGTAACGAGAATCGATTAACACCTCACGACCAGCTCCCGATCATCAATCGCTTGGTGATGATGGTCGCGACCGTCGTGAGGGTGTCACCGCAGCTTCTCACACTGCGCATGCGCAAACACAAATGTCAGCGAAAAAGACGGCAGTGCAGCACGGCAGTGCAGCACGGCAGTGCAGCGTGTGATCTGGACACAAGCGACGGAGGCACAACTTGTAGAACTATGGCTCACCCGAGCCTTTTCAATGTGGCCTCACAAAATCATCACGACCACAACAACCATGAAAAGAGTTGGATCTACATGCTGCTCAGTCACAGCTGATCATGTTTTTCATTAGCAATTTAGCAAAGTTGGTGGTGGTGTGTGTGTGTGTGAGTGAAAGACAGAGAGAGCGAGCGACAGATTTTGTTATAACCTTCATGTTATGGAGGCACAGTGTGAGCACTCAGGTCGCATCAGAGCATCGGGCCGTATAGTGTGAGACCTGCGTCGTGACCTATGAACTTCTAACCCGTGCAGTTTGAGCAGGAGCTGAACGACTGAAAAAATCGCACAGTGTCTGCCCAGCTAACACCGCCAGATGCAGGCAGAGGGGCACCCCTGCCCTGCTGTGGATTGCGGCCATCGCCACCCACTGTTGCTGTTCCTGCCGTTGGGACTAAGGCAGCAGGTCCTCCAACACGTGTGTGGGCTTACACGTGTTTCTTTTTTTTCTGTGCTCACCTTTCGTGCGTCGCTCTCTCGTCTCTGATCGGCCGCCTCGGGGAACGCCCCACCTCACGGGTGCGTACAATTGTCTGCTTAGTCCACAGTGGATTAGAAGAATATTGTGCAACAACACTAAAATACATAATATAAATATGAGGATAAAACCATGCAATATAAATATCAATAAACAAACATGCAATACAAATATCACAATAAAATCATGCAAATAAAATCAACACTATGTACCAACACACAGATTGATAAAACATAAAAACACAAATTTCCACTGTGCCATCGGCACATGCTTTGCTATGTTCCAAAACAGAAAGTCAACCTAACGCTGGCCAGCATATCGCTGAGAGGGCCCCGAATCATGATTAAGCTCGTTCACATACAACAGTGAGCGATTCAGTCGGCAGTCGTTAGTGGATGTGTATCAGCTGAATGTCTGAGAATAAAACTGCATTAAGCTTTTTTTCTTTCTTTACAAAGGTTTAATATTTTATTTCTCTGTAGAAACACAAACTAATTTTATGGATGAAAACAAAAAGGGTTCAACCAAAAACTAATAAATTAGATACATGACAAGATTTTCTTAGAAGTCATAATTTATCTAGACTTATTTGAAAGGTTCACGACAACAGTTTAATATTATCCAGCACTGCTGCACGTCCACTGACTGAGGTTAAGCTCATATTAAGTGTTGTAATGTGATGATGGCTCGGCTGCTACAGACATGCAACTCAATTAAAACAATTACAATGAACCATGATAATGTACGAATACAGTAAATATGACCAAATGTATTGCGTAACTGCACATGATCCATGTGTTATGTTCCTTTGCACTCCTCTTTTCAGTGTGTTCAGCTGTTGCTAACTGACCACAGCTAGTCAGGTGTGGCCTGTAAATGGCCTGTATTTATATAGCGCTTTTCTAGTCCCTAAGGACCCCAAAGCGCTTTACACAACCTGTCATCCACCCATTCACACACACATTCACACACTGGTGATGGCAGCTACATTGTAGCCACAGCCACCCTGGGGCGCACTGACAGAGGCGAGGCTGCCGGACACTGGCGCCACCGGGCCCTCTGACCACCACCAGTAGGCAACAGGTGAAGTGTCTTGCCCAAGGACACAACAACCAAGACTGTCCAAGCCGGGGCTCGAACCGGCAACCTTCCGATTACAAGGCGAACTCCCAACTCTTGAGCCACGATCGCCCCCGTGTGGATTAAAGGATACCTGAGGCAGTGGCCGTTGCCTCAGTGGCATCGGCTGTTAAAGCCAACTTTCTGTGCAATTTAAGATAAAAACCTCTCCCCACTGAAATTCTGGTGTTCGTCTCCTTATTTAAGTTGTGGCCTCGAGCTTGCTCGTAACAGATGGGAATATGGAAAGTGATGTGTGCACTGACATGGTAACAGGACACAGGTGGGCTCAGAATGTGCCACAAATACCTCGCACACTACGACATCAGCGGCAACAGCCTGAACTTTTGATACACGGCAGGATCGATCCATGATCCTGATCAAACAAGGAATCAGACCAGGAAATCTTTTCCAATCTTCTATTATCTAATTTTGCTGAGCCTATGCTGACTGTAGCCTCAGTTTGGTGTTCATAGCTGACAGGAGTGACACAGTGTGGTCTTCTGCTGCTGCTCAGCTGCTTCAGGGTTTGACATGTCAGCTCTCCAAAGATTCTCCTTTGCATACCGGGCTGTCAGGACTGAATGTTTGAGTTAGTGCTGCCTTCCTGTCAGCTTGAAGCAGTCTAGGTATTCTCCTCTGCACAGCATTAAGATATTTCACCCAGAGCCCTGCAGTTTCCTCCATGTTTTCTCTGTTCTGTAAACTCAGAGATGGTTGTGCTTGGAAAAACCAGCCTGCTGAGCACAAACGTGCCACATTCAGAGTCACCTTTCTTTCTTATTCTGATTGGTGGTTGGAACTTCAGCAGGTCATCTCAACCATGTGATTGGCTGATTGGATATTTTAGAGCAGGTCAGTCCACTTTGATAAGTGTACACAACAAAGTGGGCGGTGCTAGGATTAAATATAAACAAGTAAAATGAAATGGACAGTACTGCTACTGATAATAATGATAATAACATGTAGCAAAGTTTAAATTTGGCTCTGATAACAAGACACGTCTAAAATGAAGTTCTAAGTTTTGTCTAACAAATCAAAACCACATCCCAGTGCAGGGAGGACGGGTTAGCTACCAGGACGTCACTTTACTAGTAATGAAGTCAAGTTTATTGTGAAAGCATTTTCACAGACAAGCATTTACATGTGCCAGAGAAAACGTGACTTTTCATATGCTGCACAGTGTCTGATAGTTTCGGCTCCTCTGCCTCTGCTAATAACATTGCCTGGTGGACTCCACTAATGTTAATGCATAGCAGCATCCAGGCTTGTAGAGCATGTTAAGTTTTAATCACAAAGACACTTAGCTACCAGGGTGTTTTATTTAGAAGCGTGCATGAAGTGCTTGTCATTGTGACAGCCTGTTTCTAAATTCGCTGTTGTCATCCAACCACTGCACAGTGAGCAGGAGGAGGCCCTGCTCCTCTGTCGTCCAGTTGCTCCTGCTGTTCTTTGGTATGTATGACATTAGCTTGGTTCTCAGCAGATGTGCCCATCACACTGTTGTGTCTTCATATTTGTTGGCAGCTTCAATTTCCTGCTGTTTCTTCTTCATCTCAACATGTCACAGGCACGGCTGGCACCAGCACTGCACCCGTGCACCTCTGCTGTGTGGAGATTACACTCTTGTGACCCATGACATTCGTCACTTTCAGGTTTTTGGGGACTGAATTACAAAAACAAACAAAATAAAACAAAAACAAAGTTAAGTGTTGTTTTTTAGTGATAATTTCCTCCTGATTGCATTCAGAAGTCTTACTTTAAAGTAAATATTTGTTTATTTTGTGTATTGCATGCAAGGAATTTTACTGTCCGTAACTGTCTGTCAGAAAACCCTCAGCAAAACAGATCCACACCTTGCCCCTTTGCACCGTGCAGGCGGAGGATTGTATTGCCTAAATTAATGTTATTGACAGTAAGTGGTGGGTACATTGTAATGCATTTGATAAATATGTGTAATCAAAGGGATGGTTTTTGTTTTTAAGTAAAATCTGTCTGAATCCTTGAAGCTGCGTCATGATATCACCTGCGGCATGTTTTTTTCTGAGCTGTTGTGCAGCTCTTGATTTTTGTACCTGTGTATGTGCAGCATGTCATGTCAGGGCATAAGTGTGTGAGTGAGTCAGTCTCACTGACTCTGCGTGCAGTTCACTGATACATCGATGCATCAACACAGACGTTCCTGGATTACACTAAGATGATTACTGTAAGAGTTGAAAAAGATGAGTCATTCTTCAGAAAACACGGAGAAAACTTCAGGTGATTGCTTTGCTTTCTCTTTGACTTCAGTATGAAGCAGTGATTGTTGTCTCAGCTGTTAGTCATCAGTCTGCAGCGACTCTGCATGGATGTGGTGCTGACATCAGTTTGAGACCAGCATGTGCCGTTACTATCCCAATACTGGGGCTCAAATTAATGCTGATTTGACGTGATAATAACATTTATTTTTATTTTATTTTATTTTATTTAGGACAGTGCGTGTTAATGAACATACATGTAAAAAAAATTACATGAATGTAAACATACCAGGCTAATTTCCATCTGTTGTCCTTAAACATAAAAAAATAGACATAATAATTCATAAAAATGCATCATTCATTCATAATAAAAACTCCATCACCAAACTCACACATACACACCATTCTGTTCCCAAATAAAACATTAAAACTATACAACTCATACATGATCACACACTTGATTTGTCCATAACCAGTTTTTAACCTTTGCCTTAAACAAATTGAATGTCGAGCGTTCTCTAATGGGCTGAGGAAGACTGTTCCACCGATGGCCTCCCTGCACAGAGAGGACGTTCTGCCCAAATGCTGTCCGTCTGTGGGGTGTAAACACGTCTCTGTGGGTTGTAGCTCGAGTGGTCGTGTCTGAGCTTTCTTTATGCTTAATGAACTGCTTCAGTGGTGGTGGAGGGAGTGTAAGACTTTATATATTAAACACACTCTTTTAAGTTTCACTAAGTTATTGAAGTTCAGTAATTTATGTTTTTGGTGGTGGGAAGTCGGTTTTTTGTCACGTAGTTTTAAACTTCTTTTATAAATGTTTTCAATAGTTCTGATCTCTTATATCAAGCCCTTCAGTCACTACTAAGTCAGAGCAATATGGTATTATTTGCTTTTAGTGCCAGATTTCTACTATTTTCTTCTTTTTCTGCCTCTGCCGCTCTTTCTTCTCCTCTCTATCTCTCTGAATAAGTTAGTGCTCATAGTAACTTCACCTATGGTAGCATGTTCAGCCTCAGTTATGTATCATTTTTGTTTCCACCTCCTTGAACTCCAGATCTCCCACGTGTCAGCCAGCCTCATCTTTGCAACCTTGTCTCCCCGCAGACTCACCCTCCTGCTCTCTCTCAGCTGCTGCTTGCTGTTTCAGCCTCACACACAGGTGGAAAACAACCCAAAACAAAAACACCTGCACTACCGGACTGGTTGAATTTGTGAATTACCATCTGAATCTGCCAGTTCTGGTAAATATGATTCAAACAAGCATCAGTGGCAGAGAAGCCAGTCATTCTGAATTTGGCCTCTCCGGTCACACATGGGCTGTGCCACCTGGGTGAAGGCCGCCTGACCTGTGAAGAGATCTGTGAGAAAAGGATGCACAGTGCCAATATGTTGCTAGCACGACAGCACGATAGCATACCATTCATTACTGTAGTTTCACAGATGACAGAGTTATATGTTTTGTGCTGAGGCTAGTGGAACTTCTTGAAGTGGAACAAGAGGTACATCCTCTGCTTTTCCTGTAGCTCCATGAAACAAGCAACAATAATGGGAAAGTTTTCTGAGGTAACTATAATATAGAAAATGTAGTTCCATCAGACTCCAAATGAAAACTTGCTCTACAATTGGTTTGAAATGATACATCAGGACTCCGACATTAATAACGTCTTCTTTGACACATTGTATTTCAATATTTTGTGGACCATCCAGCGTATACAGTGACAGGGTAACACCCAGCTGGCACACAGAACTCTTTAATTTGCAAAATAATAACCCTCAGTCATCATCTAACAGAGCACAGATGGTACGCTAACATTGTTCAACCAAACTCCAGAAAGCCACTTCTGATACGTGATTAAACATGTAAAAGGCACTTTTCCAGCCAAATGTTAATCACATTGTGAAATCACATTTTACATTCTACTATAATCCACTTAATGACTTGGCACCAGAAGTGTTGACATGCTAGGGAGCTGCTGTGTCTCAGTACTGCACGCGAACCTAAGGTGAGTTCAAGGGTTGTTTATCAGGGCTAATTCACAGATGAGAACCATTGTCCCGGTGACTGGTATCATGTGACTCTCATGGCTGGTTTAATACTGAAGCAGCAGGGAGAACAGAAGCCTGCACTGTTTCACCTCTCATCCGAGAAGCTTCTTGGATGAGAGGTGAAAACGTCTTCAAGCAACTTAAAGAAGTCCAGACGCTTTTCTTTGCAAGCTCCTTTGACTACGATGACCTGGATGACTGAGAACCTTCACAGACAGAAGCCTGCACTGCAAAGCCCGATCTTTGCCCTCCAGTCCAGCCAGCACGTCCTTCCCAGCGTCTCTCAGCTCACATCCATGCAACAGGGGTCTGTATTAGAGGCTTAGTTTATGCTTCAGGTTCAACACCAGTCTTTCAGTGTTATGAATGTAATTTCATAACATAGTTTAAATCTGCAGAGCAGGTTATGTTCAAGACAAATGATCCACATGTAGGGACCCCGGATTGTGGTCCTGTCTCGATGTCTCAGTCTTGATTAAAAAGATGATTTCAAAATAAAAACTGTCAATAGGAAATCAACCTTTTAAATGTCAGCAGGGCATCTTTGTTAGACCTTCTAGAATGAGAAGGTTTGATTATGTCACTGCAAACCTGACTCGTCTGCTTTTTACATCAACGTCTGTCCATCTGCACTGCAACAACAAGAACAGCTTATGAGCCTCAATCCACAGATAGTTAGAGAGTCTATGATTTTTTATATAATCTATTTTTAACATGGATGATGTACATGAATAAATGTTGCTGTAAATGAATCAGAGTTAGCCAATTTTCACCTGTAGGTTACATTTTAAAAGCAACACGGTTTTAGAGATGAAAGTTTTTATCTTTCCCTGCGGAGCATCTTTGAGAATTACAACTATTTCTTGCTTTTATTCTATTCTTTTATTATTGTCTTCACACAATGCAAAGAAATTATTTTGCCTTAATAGCAGTCAGAAAAAGAGTACCCAGGCCTTGTAGAGGTTGACATGATATACATAAAATTAATTATGGCTAAAAATTACAACTGGAACCAGTTTACACATCACATGAAAACATGTAAAAGATCTTCAGAACAGTCAGTGATACATTTCTTGACTTTAGATTTTATCCAGCTGGCCATCGTATGTTTTAATACCTGTAGCATCTCCAGTCAAAGTGCTTAAAGTATTGAAAAATATGAACCAACAGACATGACAGTGGTTGTCACCGTCGCTCATAGCAACAAAGCTCTCAGTTTAAATTGGTTGAAGCGTTTCTATGTGAAGTTTGCATGTTGCCCTGTGTGTGTGGGTCCTTCTATGGTTCAAACACATGCATTTCAGGTAATTGGTGCTTCTAAAATGGCCTTGAATGTGAGGTAGACAAAGTGCACGTAGTTGTGTGGGTAAATATAGCATGTAGTCTGAATTGCTTTGAGTGGTCAGTAAGACTAGAAGAGTGTTAAGTTCGGGAAATGACAATCCATTTTCAAGACGACAGTGTAAGAACTACTCTGAAGTTCTCTAAGACAAACTGAACCTGATCTGCATGAATATAAAAACAGTCCACTGTAATCAAAGAACAGCTTTAGTCACTCCAAAGACTCCTGCATTAACTCAGTGCTGTAGCTAGAGCATCGTTTTGTGGAAATAATGTGTGGGGCGATCGTGGCTCAAGAGTTGGGAGTTCGTCCTGTAATCGGAAGGTTGCCGGTTCGAGCCCCGGCTCGGACAGTCTCGGTCGTTGCGTCCTTGGGCAAGACACTTCACCCGTTGGTGGTGGTCAGAGGGCCCGGTGGCGCCAGTGTCCGGCAGCCTCGCCTCTGTCAGTGCGCCCCAGGGTGGCTGTGGCTACAATGTAGCTGCCATCACCAGTGTGTGTGTGAATGGGTGGATGACTGGATATGTAAAGCGCTTTGGGGTCCTTAGGGACTAGTAAAGTGCTATATAAATACAGGCCATTTACCATTATATGCTATAAAAATTCATTACAAGCACGACTGAAAAATGTACTCCTCCACGAGCAATAACACACTTTGCCTAACCTGAAATCCAATCAGATACTTTTCTGATAATCAAGTCACGGCGCTCGGTCAGCACCTGTAGACAAATGCGCCTGTGTGAGCAACAGAGACACAGGGAGACTGATGTAGACAGTATGAGGCCAAATTAAAGTGCCCTGCAATTTTGCTAAGGCCATGGGGGTCATAACCATGGTAACCAGGAAGCAAATTTGTGTCTTTGGACGTGTGTGACAATTACTCAGACCTAATCAATCAACTATGTGCAACAAAGCAGGAGGAAAGGAGCCTGTATGATTTAACAATCATAAAGAGATTCCTGCCCAAATGATAAATTGGGAATTTGAATGTGTTATATAATGACACACTTAAAATATAGGAGACTGAATACCTGCTACTAAATGTTCAGAGCTGCGGTGATTGTGACAAGCCATTTTGTGGTAAACATGCTTCAACTTCAGACTTTCAAAATTTGTCTTTGTGTGGTTAACTTCAGGCGTATCCAAATGAAGAGGCCCGCAAGAAAAACTAGAAAAAGTTGCATTTCCTGTGAAAATGCAGTGTGAATGCTGTCTAGTGAAAACTGATGAAAAGAGCTGAAGAAGCTGAAGTTTGTACTGAAAAGAGGTGAAAAAGTTGAACTGTCTGCTGAAAGGAAACGTTGCCATGAGGTGGGTTTGAACCCAGGCTTTCTGGTCTCAAGGCTGCTACTCAGCTCACTGAGCCAAATTGGTTCGCAGGAAACTGAAAAAAAGTGAAAAAGCTGAAAATTCTGCTGAAATGTGGTGAACTTTTTGAACTTTCTGCTGAAAAGGGATGATGAAACAGAAAACTGAGCTGAAATTTTTACTGAAAAGAGCTGAAATTTCTGCTGAAAAGAGGTGAAGAAACTGAAATTTGTGCTGAAAACAGGTGAAAAGGCTGAACCTTCAGCTGAAAACAGGTGAAGGCGCTGCAATTTTTGCTGAAAAGAGCTGAAAAACTCAAAATTCCGCTGAAAAGAGGTGAAGAAGCTGAAATTTGTGTTGAAAAGAGTTTAAAAAAAGTTGAACTGCTAACTGAAGGAATTGTTGCCATAAGCAGGATTCGAACAAAGAATAAAGAGAAACAGGATCTCAACAGTGTGAATGCCTATGAGGCATTCACACAATAAGGACCGGTAGTGTTTATTTACTGACAAACTGTAGCTTCAGCTGTACGTTCACTACTGCACACTAGCTGTTTTTGACTGCCAGCACCTGCCTGATCTAAACTCGGCTACTCTACTCGGCCAGTGTTGATATTCAAGCAGCAGCAGGTCTTGAGACATACTGACAAAGAGATCAGACATCTGTGGCACTAAAATGAAACCTCACCCAACCCAAGGAGATGGCATGTAATTTGGAATGGGTCCAGTCCAGGTCTCTAGTTGCATCTTTGTCCTTTACGAGCGGCGTAGCCACCACTGCCCAGCACTGTGCAGTCTGTGTATTACAGCACATCCTGCACAGTGGTGTGAAACATTTTTAGACACCATACAATCCTGTCTCCTAGCAACAATGTTCCCATGCAACTCAACTGTTTTTGTGTAATGTAACGTTTACAGTAATGAATGAAGTGTCCCTTTTATGAACTGTGTTAGTGGGCAGGAGGTGGCTCAGGTGGATGAAGGGCATTCATTAACAGAGGACCTAATCCACTAAGGGGCAGCGTTAATTAGGACGTCTGAATGAAACTAAAACACAGGAAGAAGAAGCCATTCCCTGAATAAGCACACTGTATCTAAAATGTGCTTCGGCGTTGCATTTTTCCTCTAAAAACAAAGGCGTCATGCAAATTACCGAGTGGCCGATTTAGGCAAAACCAATAGCCAAGAAACAAAAGAAAGGCCTTAAGGGATAATCTGCATAGCAGAATGGAGATCGTCTGAAAGAAGGCTCATGTTTGGCTTGAAGGAGCCTGAGGAGGAAGACAATCCCTCTGATGTGGAACTATTTGTCATCAAGCATGGATATTTCCTGCAGAATACTGTGATATTCTAAGCAAGTGCTAATGCCTGTGATTTCCCAAGGCTAAGGTCTGCCTAGAGGGGGAACAGGAAAATATCTTTAGAGCTGTAAAGCAAGAACCCACTGGGAAACGATGACAAGAAAAATCAGAAGATAAAGGACAAAGAACAGTTTATCCCTTGGACAACATCCAGCTTGAGGTTATTGCATATTCAGCTGTCAGATTTGTAAGGAATGCAGCCACATCCTATTCTGACTGAATGATAAAATTGCAAAAATAAAATTTAACAAAGCAAAAGATGCCAGAAAGGAAGACATACCATTTAAAAAAACACATTACAAGCAAGAAACAGCAATTTAACCTTCATTCACATTGTGCACAACCTGGGGGCGTCTGGTGAAAAGGGTAATTGGATATACATCAGCATAAAGAAAGCCTGTTGCCTGGAGAGAAGAGTACAAAGTTCACAGGTTGAAGTCTGGAGACAGAGCTGTGGAAAGCAAGATAAATAGCCAGAGCGGTGAGTTTATGGTGAGCCAACAGTCAATGCCTGTAAGCACACTCTCATTTTGGTCAATTAAGGTGATGACTGAAGGAGAAAAATTAAAAAGCGTCCAAAGTGTTAGGCACTGTGGTAACATGCTGGCAAATCAGCCACAGGACGCTGCAGAGGGATCTGAGGTTGTTTTAACTTCCAGTTGTCTAAATTCTCAACGATTTAAATAATGTATTTTTTTTTCTTTAATAATGCTCCACCTGTGTCTGCGTGCGTTCTCTCTGGGCTTCCTGCCACAGTCCAAAGATATGCAAGGAGTCTGTGTTTCTAAACTAAATGTGAGCTTGGCTGTCTGCACATGTTAGCTGTGCGCCTGGAAACCTGCCCACAGTGTGTCCTTCCTCTGAACTTAGAGGATTGAATGAATTTTAATATCATATGATGCAGAGCAACCCTACATGAACATACACAACAGTAGCTTCCGGTGTTTCACTGCTTCTTGTTGGATCGTCGAGCTATGGAGCTATAGCTATGTGGATGATCTGATATCGTCGTGTTGGTGTTGATCCTGGAACAACATAGTAAATGTTGTTCCAGGATCAACATTGCAAGTGACCAATCACATTGTTGTGACATTATTCTTTGGCGCGCCAAGCCATTCGTGCATTTATGAAGTTCCAATGTTGCAAGGACAATATCAATTCTGCTCAGCGTTTATTAAAGGGTCAGGGTCCGTTGATCGGCGGACAGAGGCGGTTTCTCGCAGCTTAAGTACAGTTTTTTGTTTTCGGTGGTTTTTCCCGAAGTCACAAAAGTATGATGTCACAACATTCTGATTGGTCACTTGCAATGTTGATCCTGGAACAACATTTACTATGTTGATCTGGGAACAACACCAGCACGACGATATCAGATCGTGCATAGCTTTGTACAGTCCCGATCAAAAGTTTAACACCACTTGAAAAATGGCAAAAATCATATTTTGCATGGTTGGATCTTAACAAGGTTCCAAGTCAAGCTTCAACATGAACAAGAAGAAATAAGAGTGAGACAAAACATTTTGAGCATGCAATTTGTTGAAAACAGCACTTAAACTGAAACAGGCTGTTTTACAGCTGATCAACTTTAGGACCACACCTCCAAAAAACCCTGTAAACCCCCAAATCAGAAATCAAAGTTCCAAACATAAACTCAGTAACGAGTAGCTCCACTGTTATTGTTAATCACTTCAAAAATTCAGTGCGGCATGCTTGATGCGAGCGTTTCCATGAGGTGATATGAGCATTTCTCCAAGTGGTGAAGACGGCCACACGAAGGGAAACTACTGTCTGGAACTGTTGTCCATCTCTGTAAACTTCCCTTGCCATCCATCCCCAAAGGTTCTCAGTTGGATTTAGATCAGGGGAACACGCGGGATGGTCCAACGGAGTGATGTTATTCTCCTGGAAGGAGGACCTTGTCCTGCGGGCATTGTGTACTGTAGAGTTGCCCTGTTGATAAACCCAGTGGTTACCACACTGACGAGGGCCCTCAGTCACGAGGGACGCTCTCTGCAACATCTGGACATAGCCAGCAGCTGTTTGACACCCTTGCACCTCCCGAAGCTCCATTGTTCCACTGAAGGAAAAAGGACCCCGACCATTATGGCGCCCCCTCCACTGTGGCGTATAGAAAACATCTCAGGTGGGATCTGCTTGTCAAGCTGGTAATGTTGGAAACCATCAAGGTTAAAAAAAAGCTTTCTTCCACCTTTCAAAGTTCCATCTTTGGTTTTCCCTTGCAAAATCCAAATAGTCAGTCCTGTGGTGTTCAAGGAGACGAGGCCTTTGAAGATGTTTTTTGTTTTTGAAGCCGTTCAGTCTCAAAAGCCGTCTGATGGTTACGGGGCTGCACCAGTAATGGCCTTAATTTGGGTCAAGCAGCGAGCTGCAAGAGACCCTGTGTATGCAATTGAACAGCCCACCACGTTCAAAAAGGGAAAGTCTTTTTGTCTTTGCCATCAGAACGTCATGACAGTGTGACTGACAGAAAATGACAATGAATCCACATTTTTGTACAGATTTGGCCTTTTAAAGGCACGTGGTCCTAAACTTTTGATCAGCTGTAAAATGGCCTGTTTCAGTTTAAGCGATGTTTGTAATAAATTACATGCTCAAAGAAATGTTTTGTCTCACATTTCTTCTTGTTTCGTGTTGAAGCTCTGCTTCGATCCAAACATGCAAAATATGATTTATTTTTTACATTTTTCAAGTGGTCTTAAACTTCTCAGCAGGACTGCATGTAAGATTTTTGTGCTGTTAACATAACTGAAGTGAAACGTTACCCATTGTTGTGTGTTTTCCTGACAATGCTGAGGAGGAGCAGAGTGACTGCAAAAGATTACACAATTACGTTTGAACATTATGAAAACAGCTCTCAGTTAAAAGGTTATGGATGAGATGAGCGGGCACTACCGAAGGCGACTAAAAGTTTTTAAATATTTTTATATTTTAAAATGCATCAATCAAAGCACTGACCATCTGGTGACTGACACACTTATAATATCCTGTGTGCAATCCCCTGAATCCCTTCACGGTGTTTTACGATTGCTGTCACAAAAGATTTGAAGGAAGAATTTTGGTTTTTAATTGGTATTGAATTCCAAGTGGCCTTTAAAATGTCATAAAGTGTGGCCCTTAAGAGCTTTAGAAAGCTGCTCCTGTTGTAAGGACATGACAGGTGTGAATGGGAGGCTGACACAGGCTGACCCGACCATTTCATTGCTCTAAAGCAAAGGCTGTTGGAGGAATTTTCTTGTGGCAGCTGCAGACGAGAGCAGAGAGCTCAGGAGGCTGAGGATGAGTTTAGCGGTGCAGCAATACCCCAGGACCCATTAGAAGCTATTCTGTATCAAATCAAGTTTAAGTCCTCGAGCCATTTACAGAAGAGGCAGACCAGACATTGCATTAAGTAAAGCTTCCATGGCTGCACTGCCGTTACACCTTCAATCAAACCAAAATGCAGGCTCCCTAAAAATAGCTCACCATACATTTGGTTTAGACTGAACTCACTTTGTCCAACATGCGCTGCTCAGCTGCTGGAATGATTTCCAGCCTCCTCCTCAGATAAATGCACCTTGCCTGGAGGCAAGATTAGTCACGGCCTGCTCATCTCTTAAGGATCGTTAACCATTTAGCGCTGTGGCCCCGCCAAGCTCTCTGACAAACTATGCTGACTTTATTGACTGATACATTACGGTAGCATCGCAAATCTCCCAGGAAACATTACCAGCAATAATGCTCACAGTGCGCATGGTTAGTTAGAATTCTTTAAAACTGAGACAGATTTATGTGGTAAGAAGTAAATCTAAATGTGTTAAATATGATGAATTAAGATTACAGGGATGGTACTCTGTGGTATTTGGCACCAAGGTCTTGTCGTGGCTCCTTTAAGTACAGAGAGTTATCAGCTGGAGCCTTCACAGACGAGTGTTGTTCCAGAACAGTACCTGTCACTGGTTCATGGTGTATTCGTCCCCATACTGCTGTCAGTAGGTTCTCACAAACCCTGACATTTCAGAAATGCTTCAACTCAGTCGTCTAGTCGTAGCAATTTAATCCCTGGCTCAGGCCTTCACACCTGCACGGCGAACTGTCCTCACCTGCAGAGTCTGACACTGTTCTATCTACTGTCACAGTGTTACCATCATCTTATTCTGGGTGATATTTTTAAATAAATATGTGCATTTGAGAGAGCATCATCTGCAGGCGAGAGGCAGGACTGGTACAAACAACTCGTTACATTTTGAGGAGGCTTCAGCTGCAAGGAGATAAATTATCCATCATCAAAAATCAATCCAAGTGTTTGGACCTCTCTCTCTGTCTCTCTCTCACACACACACTGACTCTGCTTAAGACATACAGGAAAATAGATGGACCGGTCCTGTGCACTCAAAAAAATCTGTTGTTGGATGAACACAATTTAATCACGGCACCTTTTTTCCACGTGATTTAACCAAGTACAATAACCCATTTTTGACCATGTCAAACCAACACATTTGGCATTTGGTGGTTTGATGTAATCAGATTACGTTGGATCAATGTAGTATACTTACATTGACTTGAAGTGATTCATTTAAGTATGTAGAGTGAAATTTGTTTTAATTCATTCTACACAAGTTAAAAACTTTAGGAAAACACAATGAAATCTTGTTGTTTGAACAACTACTTTGTTAATCAAGGCAATTAATGAACCAATATGGGGGTTGATTATTTCATAGAGGTAAAGAACCATTTGCACTTACATTCATGGACAATCTAGAATCACCAACTAACCTAACTCTAACTACACACTGCAAACCAGCCAGATTGTAGATTTGAACTTAGGCCCTTCTTGCTGTGAGGCAACAGCACCAACCATCAAGCCACCAAGCTGTCACTCCAAAACCAAAACTAGAAAAGCTGTGATTGATGCAGAATGTTCTGTACGTTTTTGTCCTTGACAGGTTAAACCACAATAATTAGCAAACACAAGCTGTGGGTGTCGTTGTCTGCCTCTTAAGACTTCAGCCATTTTCCTGCAGTTTGACATCTAATGTGATCTTGTGAACTTTGTGAGTCCAGGCAACGAACCACTCTGACTAGATTGTATCCTGTCATCTCAACAAGAACAAATTAAGTTGCTGAATTTCATGCAGATGCTACATGATGTAATTATGTTCACCATAGAAACATGAAATTATTTAGTTCAAATTACAAGTTTGAATCTTGTACATGTAACAACCACCCAATGTCATTTTTTTTAGTGTGGAAGTTGCTTCCTATGCAAATATTTTGCTATTTGAAAAACTGTTTTACTCTGTTTGTAGCCTCAGTCATGTTTAACCGCTCTTGCTCTGTGTTCAATAAAAAGAGGAATTGTACTTTGTCACAACATTGAAACTTTTTTACTTTGTTTGTAATGAAATGTTGCTTCCACCCAGCGTAGCAGCCAACTCGCTGCAACACGAAGGCAGCCGTCTTTGATAAACAACGTTCTCTACCGATCAATTTTAAGTTATGAGACATTCAATAAAATCAGTTTAATCTCATGTAGGCACAGCTAAAATCAATTCTTGTTTATTTAAGCTCTATATTGTCCTATTTCACTTTAAATTATGTAAAAATGAAAGTTGAATCATATGCACAAAAGAGCAAAATGTATTTTTTCTTTCAGATTTTAAATTAGTAATGTCCTACCTGTGCTGTATGTACACAGTGTGATACAGTGCTACACAGCTCTGCGCTATATTAAAGCGATCTCTTTGTGAAGTCTGTTGGTGAGAGTAGATGATGGTACAATTAGGCCCTTGGAAAAAGCCCATCCTGCTAAAGGCTACACACACAATACTTCCATGAGAAGCAGCTGAAATCAGCTACATTTGCTGAATGTTTGCTAGTGAAGACACTGATCACGGGGAAAGTAAAACACTAAATGGAAACCCTTCCATGATGCACTGAGGGCAGGGATAGCTCAGTAGGTAAAGCGGTTTCCCCATGATCGGAAGGTCAGGGGTTCGAATCCCCTGAACGACTACCCTGAGGTGCCCCTGAGCTCCCCGGGTGCTGCACTGGTGGCTGCCCACTGAGTGAATGGGTTAAATGCAGAGAACAATTTCCCCAAGGGGATCAATAAAAGTGTACATTATATTATTGTTATGAATCCTTCAGGGACAGAAACACACTGATGTATTAACACTTCAGTCTTGATCACAGTTTACCGAAGACTGAAATAACATAACAGCCTTTGAGGCTGTGTTCACACCTCAGCTGTTCAGTGCTTTCAAACGGACTCCTGTTGTTCTGCTTCTTGGTGCTGTTTGTTTGGGCAGATGTGAAACCAAAACCTTTGGATGAAGCGGTCTCAGTGAGATTCCAAACGAACTGCAGAGCAGTTTGGATCCACTGAGATCTGGGGCCTGTTCTTCGTACCTCGCTAAGTAAGTTAGCCGGATTTGACTGTTGACGATTTCGCGTGATCCTGGATCGTTCGGTTCTTCGAAGCCCATCCGGGACTTGCTGTCATAGCAACAGAGCCGTAAGCGTAAACCTGCTCGGGAGCAGGTTTACTTTATGTAAACAGGATTAGATCGCGGCCACTCAGGTATTTCCGCTTCATGTATACGAAAGCAACAGCGATATTTTACCACTGTTGTACCATAAATAAATAACATCAATGTAACTAAAGATAATGCAGCACTTGATCCTTTTATTGATGTCACACAGATACATACAGGTCATTTCCTAAAAAAGGGAAATGTACTATTAACATTCTATTACATGTATGTGATTATTACAGATGTAATTCATATTTCAGAGTAGTAATTGCAATTTACTTCGTGTAATCAAGATGGGAGACCACGGCTATAAAAGCGAAGGTGGATTTGGGAAGCCTGTCGCAGCCATGTCCTGTCCATATACGCGAGCCACCCATTGCGGAAGGTGCAAGATTGATAAGGAGAGTCCTCAGAATTCAGCGTATATTGCGGGATAGACAGGATCCTTTAGCTCAGCGCGACAGTGTGCTCATAGAGAGATATCGATTTTCCCGTGAGGGTATTATTTACTTAACCAACTTGTTGACGAGGGGGTGCAGGACCACCACCTGTCTTTTTTTGCTCTGCCCTTTTCTTGGTTGCTGTTATAAACAAACAAACAGATTATTTCAGGGTCTCTGTCCAAGAGACGAAAAGCAATATAAGTGATTAATATTACCATTCTGTAGAATATTCTTATATTTCACTTTTACTTGTTCCCATGTTCTAGTGGGTCCTGTTGTGGCTCTAATGTGAAAGGGGATATAATATAACATAATGTAATATAATATAATGTAATATAATATTGGATAATATAGTGTGATATGATAAATCTACCCTACCACCTACTGGTGTTGGCCAGAGGGGCCGATGGCGCGATATGGCAGCCTGGCTTCTGTCAGTCTGCCCCAGGGCAGCTGTGACAGCTACCAGTGTGTGAATGTGAGAGTGAATGAATAGTGGCATTGTAAAGCGCTTTGGGTGCCTTGAAAAGCGCTATATAAATCCACTCCATTATTATTGTTATTATTGAATTACTTACGAGTTTAATTTGTCAGCAACTTTCTGCCAGCCCTCTCTCCTTGCTTTTGCAGCCTTTGCAGTGTTCCCTTGCGTTTTAATTAGACTCTGAAACTCCTAAAATCCCTCACTCAAGAGTTCTTGCTCTGCTGCCGAAGAATACCGAGCGCGCTCCTTCGACATTTTCGCCGACCAATCAAAGGGTTGCCGATCAATGTTTCTACTATCGATGCGTAGCCCCTGTTGGGCCACCCAGTGATCTCACATTACTTCATCCAGCTATACTAATCGTCAACAACAGGTGTGTTCGGGGAACCGGAATAGCGAGCTCAGAGTTAGCGCGATGATTTGATCTTGGATGTGTCATTTGATCTTGGATGTAGTAAGCGACGTACGAAGAACGGGCCCCAGATCTCTGTTTGACCAAACTACCAGGTGTACAATGCAAGTTTGAGCTGAACACCTTCCTGTGTGCTTTGATTTCTAGATTTCTTTGATTTCTAAACACTCTGATGTGGTTTATTAGTGACATGCTCGCTTGGAGTTTTGTGTGAAATATGGCCAAGCAAAATGAAATGTGACAATGCTCCGAAACACTTTGTGATTTAGTGTTTTCAGTATTTAATTGTTATACTTCCTTAGCATTAACATGGCTGGTATCGACATTGTGAATGTATATAAATATGATACTCAGGAGTCCTTTAAAGCGTTCAGTGTGACGAAGGTGGAATCAAACACTCACTGTGACCATAAACCTGGTGCCGTATCTCCAGAGCTGAATAACACTGGACATAATTCTCAGATAGTTTGGGAAACAAACCAAAAACAGAAACCATGTCACTGTTTAAAACGACTGATTTTCAAACAATAGTACCACGGTGCACAGTGTTTGTGCAGTTTGTCTGTGTGCAGTAGAGTGTTTGGCTTCTCTTAGAGTGCCTGATTTAAAAGTGGCTTTTCTTTTACGTAACATTTTCTTATCAAGAGGAAAAACATTATGCGATGGAACCTTTTTCAGCCTCAAGCATCTTTTATGCCATGTGTCACTGCCATGCATGCACACACACATGCACGCACACATCTGGGTGTAAAACCGAGGCCATCAGCTGAGATTGTGCTCTAATTCAAGTTGGCAGAGAGGACTTGGGATGAGAGCAACGAGTAATCAAGTAGACAGATGAGAGAGGAGGAGGTAAGAGCAGAGCGAGGGCAAACTAGGAAACATGAAAGTAGAGGAAGGAAGAAATTTGACCCGACAGTATCTGGGTCGTCTTTGGCAGATGAAAAAAGAGACTGTAACAGAATTAGAAGCTCTTCAGTTGCCAAAAAACTCAAAACCTGCACTTTGTGTAGGTTATGACACTGGTTTACCACAGCACTAAGAGAAGAGATAAAAATCACAATTTAAATTCTTAAATGGAGAATAAAAACAAGTGAACATGGTGCGTGTGTCCCCGTCATCCCTTAATAATCACAAGGTTTGTAAAAAGCATTTTGATGGTGACAAATTGTTTTTAGGGACATTCAAAAATTAAACCAAAAGCAACAAAAAGCATCAACCCTCTGATGTGGGAGACACTGTCCTCACAGTAATATTGAATATTCATGATGAGCTGCCTGAAACTGACTGTGAGGTTAAACTGGTGTGTTTCATGATGAGAAGAGACGCCCATTTAAAGGAGGATATACAGAAAACTTGGTTGGTTTGTCAAAATCATCAGCTGGATTTACAACAAGGCACGTGTTTAACAGGAAACATAAAAAGGGTCAAAAAGATGAAGGCTGAGGAACACAAGTGAAAATAATTTGTTTATTGAGTGCAGAGCAAACCATCTTTATCAAGCGGAAAGAGAAAACCTTACATACATAAAGAACATTCAGCTAGTTGTGACCTGTCACTGTGAGGCAAACACAAGCATGAATGAGGGTGTGCTCGTACTCTGCACGTACTGTGCTCAAGCATGCTCGCCTGCGCTCACCGTGTGCAGAATAATCTGGGCACGAGTGGGCATCAGCCTGTCTCACCAACCTCACTTCTTCCACTTGCTCTTCGGTGTTTTTGAACAGCATTCTTGCAGAGCGGGAGTTTCATGATTTTATGCACGTCGTTACTTAATTGGAGAAGCAGTGACATCCTGTCTTCTCCTATTTGTTACTTACTTAAAGCAGTTTTTACGGAGGCAGCTGTCAAAGCAGTGCTTGAGAAAAACATTGTTCCATGTTTGGGCCCATGGCTAACCAGGCCCAGTCACACGGGCACGCAGCATTTAGTCAGCTGAACAGGATTTAGGGGGTGAAACACACTCGGGCACAGCACAGGTTGCCTGTTGTTAGTCTGCCTTTAAGCTGGAACCTTCTGTTCAGCTTTGATTTCTAAAAGGGATTAAATAATGAATGCAGACCAAAACTGTTCAAGAATCAACTGGATAGATACAGCCAGTCAAAGAAGTTAACACGATGAGAAAAAAAAAGGAAATCGACATGAACTCGATGAGTAAAACCCAGCCTGGGAAAAATAGATGAGAAAAATCTATGAGTACATATGATCAACAAAGTTATAGGATTGGATAATTGAATTCGATTTTATTTATATAGCGCCAAATCACAAGGTGCCTCAAGGTGCTTAATATGGTGTGCATGGTTTTCCATCGCTCTTACCTGAATAAAGGTGAAATGGAAGAGGCTAAAGCAGACCGCTGGGCCCAAGTCCAGCCTGCTCCCTACACTTTGTCGTGCCTTGTCAAGTCCAAAGCTGCTTTTATGGTCTTGGAAAGGTGACACATTTTGTGCCCACTCTACTCCAAAAACTGCCCGTCTGCCTGCAGTGAGCTTCGTTTGCAGATGGTGCACAAAGTCTGTGGTGCTAGCCGTCTGTTGGCTACTGTTGCCTGTGCTGTTGTTCGTCAGTCAGCCAGCACCGGAGCAGAGCCGAGTTTTAATGTACAAAACGCTGAAATGAAACCGAATGTTTAAAACATTGAAGTGTTGACTGCAGCTACTATCTGTGCTTTTTACACTGCGTTTGTTTCACAGTTCTCCTGTTCCTGGTCAGCTGCATGGTCTGTTATGGCCCACTTGTAAACCAATCATCATCTGCATCCAATAATGTGCAGTCAAGATTTTGGAGGCTGCGTGGACGTGAGGATGCGTGAAAGCTCTTCTGCAAAGAATCGGCTCTGTGGGTGCAAAACTTCGAACATTCACTGACTGCAAACACTTTTGCACAAAAGCTTCAGTATCATGAATCTATTTAAGTTCATGGGTATCTGTCCAATTACTAAAAATCCTTTGACTTCAGAAACTTAGCATTAAAAGAACGTGATCTCCCACACAGTTCTTTCAATAGTGATGCTAACTTGCTCAAATTAAAGCTGAGACTCTGCACTTGTACACTGTAGTGCCCATTATTATTTCTAATTCAATGTGACACTAAGGCAGAATACAATGTCTAAGTGTCTAAAATATTCCAAGTGTTTGTATATATAACCAACATATGATGAAACCTTTAAACATGGTTATCTAATTATTTCTTGTATTTGGAGCAGCACAGTGTATAGTGTTTGCAGCTGACGGATCCATTTATAATGAAGAAACATAAAGTGAGTGGAGGAAAGAGCAAAAACATAAATAAAACAGAGCCGTGGTGAGAGAATAGACGTGGTTAGACGAAGAGAAAGAGGTGCCTTAGGGGAAAGAAACGATGGGGAAGAAAGAGGCTTTAAGAAAGTGAAAGCTGCAGAAATGGAAAGGACAGGAGAGACGGGGAGAGGATGTCTCAGATAAAGAGAAAAAAGGGAGAGATGGAAGGAGATATGCTATGAAACAGCAGCAGGGAGAGGGAGGGGGAGGAGGGGGACTGGTCCATTGGAAGGAAGGAGGCAGACAGTAAAGAGGAAGAGAGTGATGAGAGGAGGGAGTGAAGTGGAGGATGAAGGAGAGCAGTGATCAGTGCTGGGCTGCGACCCCACTTAGTGACCAGGCAGAAAGCTTTCCACTCCAGCAGCCTGCTGGCTGCATGCCCTGCACCACACACACACCAAACACATGACATGCACACTCTGTGACTGATGCCCACTTCACATCACAGTTTAAACCCGCACTAGGCAAGATCTTAGAATGAAGTCCAGCTTTTTTATATCAGTCCAAATAACAACATCAGGCTCCATCTCTGCTTACACCACATATACACCACCAACTCCCCTGATATCCAAATTAACCACTGCTGTTGTATTGTGTTCCCAAGGCCAAGTCTGAATATAAAAGTGCCCAAACTGTGGAACTCAGAAATGTCGACGATCGAGCTCTTTACACTTCCTCTTCCCAGGAAACCATCACATGAACATTTGGTTTGGTAGCACAGAGTGATCCATGTATACATTCTTAGCTGCATATTTGTCTCTATTACCAAAACCATCTAGAGGCATCTCACTGTGAATTTACACAATGCAGCAAAACTATGAACCTAAACCTCGAGCCAGTGTAAGAACAAACTGACCAGAGCAGCTGATGAGCTGACAGCAGAGTCCTGATCGCAACAGTCTGAGTGACAAGTTCTCAAAAATGCCTGAAACAACTACAATAAACAGTATACAATTATGCCCTGAAGATTTTGCAAATACTTTTATACTCTGGTGTTTATCATTTTCTGTGTTTTTCTACTGTTCTGATATCAAAAGTTAATTTAAGTTAGAATGTTTTCTTAGATTTGGTAAATGTTAAATATGCAATTGTAACTCTCTGGTGCCACCTTAAAACCTGTAGTCGGTCATAGGAAATGATGTCGTCAGTAAACAGGAAGTAAGTCTGTTAATAGGGCTTTGGAGCGTGATGTCACGGGAGGGGGCGTGGCCAGGATTTTTGGTCGACGCGCCATTTGAGCAGACCAAACAAAGGGCGAAAGCACATGGATAATATGAGCCATGGTTCGTACTTGCTGTGTTGTCGATTGCAATGTTAGATCGCACGATCGGGAAGGGAATAAGCTGGAAAATGGGCTCTCTTTTTATCGTTTCCCCTCCTGGAAGCAACGTGAGGGATCTCATGTATCGGATGTTACCAAACAAAGACGTCAGGCCTGGATAGGAGCGGTGAGACGAGCTGATATCGAGTTCTCTACCATCCCCAGATTTCTGTTGGTGTGCTGCTGGATAAGAGAGTTAAGATTTGCTGCGTTTTGGTAAATATGTGCCCAAGTGTGGTTGTCAAACCAGGGCGAATGAAACTTGTTAAATATTCTTAAAAATGCTGTGTTGTTTGTACAGTTCATTGTAACCGATGTAACTTTCTATAAAGTGTTTTCAATAAAACAGAAAAGACACGTTTTTGTTTTTTTAGTCAAGACTTGCTCAGATGTATTTAGTAAGTACATACACATGACATGCAAACTATTAACATGGCTACGCAATGCCTGCTTTATGCTGTCTGTTTGGTGTTAAAAAGAACACTTAATCCCCAGACACACCTTCCCACAACAGTCACACATTGTGAGTCCGTCTGAAGATGCTCCGAGTTCAGGAAAATTTGTGTTCACTAAAAAACCGCATAAACTAACCTGCAGTTTGTGGTGATGTGCTGCCATTGTCTTGGTGTAGGCCTCTTCATGTGTAACGCCACATCTTGTTTGCACAGTGGACACAGACTTTTCGGGGTAACACACACGATTCACAACACTTTGGGCTGGTGTGTCCAAATACAGCATGCATCACCGAAGCTGTGACTCCCTGCACGCCAGCGAAACCAAGCAGGGGTCTTGTGCTGAAATCTGTGTCAGTTTTGACTCGTGGCCTGCTAAAATGGTGCAGCGCTCCCACAATGCATTGCGGCGTTACGTCAACTCCAAAGCCCTATTAAGGAGAAGGCATGTGCAGCATGGTGGCCTTTAGTGATGGTAAATTAGATTCTTTTTACTGAATCGAGTTTTCATGAGTCACTCATCAAAGTGAATCGGATTTTTAAATCATTTGATTCACTGAGTCAGTCGACCAGAGAGTGCAAAAAATGTACATTTTCCCTCAAACTTAATTTGTTTCTCTTTTCATGTAAATCCTACTGCTAAGATGAATGATTCTAAAAGAAAACAACTATTTTATAGAGCAAAAAAGAGCAAAAACATTTCTAAAGGGAAAATTGATTTTGTTTATTTGTATTTTATTAGCATTTTCCTTAAATGTGTCAAATATATATTTTCTCATCTAAATGTCCACTGCGCTGTGAGCCAGGGGGCGGTAATGCGCCTTAACATTGGTTGCCAACCAAGAAGAAGAAGAAGCTGTGAGCCAGGAGGGAGGGGGTGAGCGAGTGAGTGATTCGTTCGCTCTATGATTCAGCACAGGAGGGAGGGGGTGAGTAGCTCAAATGTGCTGTTAGCATGTTAGCAGAGCGATGCTACTGTGAACCGAGGAGCTATTTTCTTGATGTGAGCTTCTACTCAGGGTTTTTTCTTCCAGTTCAGAGCAGAAATATTTTTGTCACGATACTGGATGCTGTGTTTTTCTCCACAATTTTAATTATAAGCTAGATACATTGCTGCTAATGAAATTAGTTTGCTAACAGCAACAGGGATGAGTCAGTGAGTCAGTAAAAAGATTCTCGAGTATTGAACGATTCGTTCATGATTCACGCATCACTAGTGGCCTTAGCCAGTTAAATCCAGCGACATCCACATACATCCTATGCCTTTGGCAGCATTGTGGGTATGTACAGACTTGTTTTATGTTTTATGTGCATGTATAGACCATTTTCTTTCAAGTAAGTTCATTTTTCTACAAGTTTAATGATAAAACCAATCTTATGCAATTTACGCAAGCAATCGCTTATGGGGCTAGTCAAAGGGGAACGACAAATTTGAGGCATTCATTACAGCAAGAGTTGTTAAAATCATAATTTAATGTTTGTATTTGAGTTAAAAAGGGAAGTAATTCATATGAATATTGCATGTTGACTTATATTAAAAAACTGGGTTAATATATGTTCATTGTTATACATGTGTGTAATTATGCCTTGTACAGTGTGTTACAGTTTCACCTTTCACCTTTCCCTGTGTCAATAAACCGGGAATCGTATCGTCAGAGTCTTGATGTGGGGAAGGAGTTTAGCTGACTGCCCAACCACAGCAGAGGCATCTACTCTTAATTACACACACGAAATGTGCATTTATTAATTTGCAAGAAAAAGACACAGTGAACATCTAACACATTTCTACATTACGTTGACTGATAGCTATTTTACTGGTTTTTATGAAACTTTCTATAGATATGACAACCCTGAATCAAACTATATAAAGTAGTTTGAAGACTGTGGAACTGTCTTTAAACGTTCCAAGGTGACGTGTTACCGCAATCACATGAACATTTTCAGTAACACAGCAGTTTAATAATTTACTGGACTGATTGTCTTACGTTCCATGGAACTACGTTACATACATTTGAGACTATTAATATGTTAATGATAAGACACCTCTAAAATATCATTGACAGCTAAATTAGCTTGCTAACGAAATTGGCATCATATTTGGTAATCACTTTACAGTTGCAATTGTGCCATATACCTGTTATAAAGATTTTTCTCTTTTTCAGAACGAGAGAAAGGAAAAAAAATTCAAATGCGCCTTTTTCTGGCTGCACGCTTGCAATGCAGTCAGCTGACTTTGGCAGTGTTGCCAACTTAGCGACTTTGTCGCTATATTTAGCGAGTTTTCAGACCCCCTTAGTGACAATTCTGGCGACTTTTGCTGGTGTTATTAGGACGTATCGCTCTTACTCTCAACAAGCAGCACATGCTGCCGTGGGCATCTCGCCCGTGCCAAAGCGCTCACAGGCGGCGGATCGTCGTCACGCAGCAGTCGCCCCCAGCTGCTATCAGAGCAGGAGATGTTGACCCATACGCGTCCAAAACTGCAAATGAATTGTGCATGAGCGAAGCCGCTGCTCCTGTCCTGACTGTAATGCAGTCAGTTCTTCTTTTAATCTTACTTTTTGTGGATCACAGGTTTTAAAACTACTTAAAAAAACACAGACACAAAAAGTAACTCTGCCAGAGCGCCCATTTTGGGTCACTTTTGCTGGTACCAAGCCCGGATAAAGGAGGTGGGTTGGAATTGTGACATTAAAAAAACACAATAGTTGCTAAAAGAAATTTAATTTGTGGTTCTAAATAAATTCTAAATGCATTTATTGTGTTTTTTCCTCACTTTGTCTCTTCCATGATGATATTTTTCTCTCCTACAACGTAGGTTACAATTACATAAGCATGACCAATTATGCAAATTACGCGATAACATCATTTAGCGGCTTCTAGCGGCTTTTAGGACAGCCAATAGTGATTTTCCTTACTGAGGAGTTGGCAACACTGGACTTTGGTTCATATGCAGGGAGAAAGAAAATAACAAAGCAGTCCATCACATCTGAGGAGTGGAGATACTTTTGTTTTCATTCCACAAAAGAACAAGAGCACAATTAAAGTAAAATGCAAATTGCATACAGGACAGAAAAAGTTGAATAATGCTGTTAACATGACATTTGCACACACAGCATGATAACACAAAGCTAACAATGAACCAAAGTAGTGTTAAAGCTAAGTGCATGCTAACCCCAGCCTAGCCTGGCCTTTCTGAGCTAACGAATGACCTGATGAGCAGTCACACAGACAAAGCAGAAACACTGCAGCAATGATTTTGTAGTCGTTTTGGCCTGGATACTTGCACTGAAGACATGCTGAATTGTCAAACAACAATTTGAACATGCACTTGACAAAGCCTGTGCTGCTGAAGTACATGCACAAGGACGGGCTTTTTTCATGAGGATGAAGATCATACCAGTTTTTGCAGTTCTTTATACAGCTGGCTTTTTCAGTAAAAAGTAATGGCCTCGTCAAAAAGTGAGTTTTTCATCCATCATGCAGCTATATAATTAATTCTGTCCACAAGGACATGCAGATATTGCTTGTTAAG
Source organism: Diplotaxodon limnothrissa (assembly GCF_057381915.1). Taxonomy (NCBI): domain Eukaryota; kingdom Metazoa; phylum Chordata; class Actinopteri; order Cichliformes; family Cichlidae; genus Diplotaxodon; species Diplotaxodon limnothrissa. Next base: position 45,346,650 of record NC_140610.1, read on the forward strand.
TCAGAATCAAGCTCGCTGCTTTTTGTTGGTTCTTAACCTTCTAGTGCACACACAATCCGACATACACACTGACCCCTTCAAAGCTTTCACAGCTGATCAATACGTCCTGTGGAAAAGTGTTTTCTTGTAGTTTAATTATCTTTCTTGAATATAGTCGATGCTTTGCAAGAAGCTCTGCATCAATCAGGCCGTTGCGCCCCACAAACACTCCAGATGAGAACATTTGTTTATACACATGTTCGGCTCAGTGGAAAGTGTCAGACTTCTCAGTGTGATCATTCATGGCGTTGTAGTAATGAGTATACCGACTCGAGAGATGTTTGCAGTGTGTGAGCAGGATACATGCATGCACACTACATAATCATGATTCATGTTCTCACAGAAGGATGCCAGACCAAACAGAGGCACACTGTGTAATCTATTAATCTCCATAGCTGTATAATAACCTGCTCTCACATTTTTCCACTGTTATCTTTTGACACTCAGATGTGTCACACATGAAATAACTCAGTGCTTGATTCAACCCAGTGTCAGGTGTGCCTGACCGAGTGGATGAGTGCAGCTTCTTTAGATTGTCTTACATTACATGTACATACATTAAATAGATTTGGCACTAAAATGTCACCTCTGAATATCAATGACAGTTAAGTTAGCTTGCTAATGTAACTGGCAATGTTAGCTTAAGTCCGTTTAGAGAAAGAGAGACTCAAATTAGCCAAAACCCCCCAAATTGTGCCGCTTTTATATTTTCTCCATGTACTTTATTAACTTTTAATCAATGTTTTGTTCGTGTTTTCTGTTTTAGATGACCTGACCGTACTAGGTAGAAGCAGGAAGTCATAAAGCGTAGGAGAGAATTCACCGTGAATATTAAACTAAATAACCTTGCTTCAATGAACTAAATGCACTTTTTATTTTTAACTGCTTGTTTGTTTTTCACATGCTAATAAAGACTATGTTTATTAATATAATTCCAGATTGTATTTAACATCATTTTGACATTTGTCCTAGCTTTAGCTGAAGCAGAGTGTATTTTTCACAGTATTTTGAATTGTATTAATAACTCAGTGTTTGCTGTCTGCAGCTGCTTTTCCTACTGCATTTATAACAAAACATGCACTCTGTTTAATAATTTACTTTCCTTCAATTATTTGCTGAAAAAAAAAACTATTAGGGGCCAGTATTTAAGTTTCCAGTTTTTCACTATGTTGGTATTGTTGCACCTAAACACAGACTGTGGTTTGGCTTCTGTCACTGTGACATGATGACACGACTGCTCTTACAGTTTTATTTCAGATCTTTTTTATGTTTTTATTTTGATAAAGGGCTTTGATGACAACATCTCTGCAGATGAAAATGTACTCGAGGCTGCTGCTGATGAGGAGTTAATTAGTGATGGCATTCAGAGTGCATATCAGAGGATATGAGCTGGGAACAGTCAGAATATGTCCTCAGCTGCCTCAGCCATGCTGCTAAAAAACCCATGAGCAGAAAAAGTACCAAAACTAAGAAAAAAACATAGTTTTGGTAACTGACCTGATTTCCAAAGTTTCTCTTCACTGTCACAGTGAAAACAAATGCAAAAACACACACAAACAAACTCAAATGTGCATACTGTTCATATTGTTCAGGCATAAACATCCTAAACAAACAACAAGTGCTGTACAGAAACAAAGGAGTAAAACATAAAACCACTGACACTCACATAAAAGTATAATAATACACATAATAAACATATCAACTCACACCAGTCTGAATGCTATCAAAAAAAGGTGTGTTTTCAAAAGCGTTTTAAAAACAGGAAAGGCAGCGTGGCTGTGGCTCAGGTGGCAGATCGACTACTGGAAGGTTGGTGGTTCGATCCTTGGCTTCCCCAGTCTGCATGCCAAGTATCCTTGGGCAAGATAATAACCCCAAGTTGCCCTCTGATGCATCCATCGGAGTGTGAATGTGTGTGAATGCTTAGATTACACTTAAGTATAGAAGGAAGTGCGTGTATGAGTGGGTGTGAATGGGTGAATGAGGCAAGTTGTATAGAGCGCTTTGAGTAGAAATGCACTATATAAGAATCAGTCCGTTTACCAGCGTATTCCAAAATTTGGGGGCCATAATGAAAAAGGCTCGTTCTCCTCTAGATGCCTAGATTTTGGGACGACCAAGGTAGCATCTGAACAATAACCTGGACTCTCTGCAGGAGAGGGCAGAGCAGTACCTGCTGCGGAGGCTCAGGTTTGGACCCACTTCCTCTCTGTGTGATACTTTTGTTCTTACATTCTCAGTTTTTAGTTCATGGGAGAGTTTTGTTTAGTCTGATACTGTTGTTATTATTATTTTCAGACCTCATTGTTTTTGGAGCACTTTTCTGGCATTGTCAGTGCGTTTGGGTTTCATTGTCCACAGTTTTGGACTGTGGTCTGTGCTCACCTTTGACTTCATTGTTCAGTGCGTGACCATGTTATCTCATTTCCTGTCTTACTTTGGTAAATGTCTTTCTCTTTAGCCTTCGGGATGATTCCTTGGTCTTCCACTCTGTTTCCACTCTGAGTGTATTTCCTTCATTTTTCTTGCTCTCGTTCAGTTTGTCCACTCTTTTGGACTTTTTGGATGTTGGACCTTTGCTTTAACCGGCAACAAACTGTTCGCTTTTTGTTAAATCTGCCTGTCAATCAGTTCTCATATCCCAACATATGAGAGTTCATTTTTCTCTCTTAGTGTTGCCATCTGCTCTAATAGTCATAATAATTATTTACCTGTTATGGAACTGGAGCATGTCAATTTCATTATTTCCTAAATTCCTGAAGTTACACAGAGTTCTGTGTGAGGACAAATACTTTATTACAAACAACTACTTTGGTTTTGTCTTGTTTGGCGAGTGCTGGCATCTCAGATTCAGTCACCATCTGATGTATTCATGCTGTCAGAATGTTAAGAATTTGAAAATCATTGTATTCTGTTTTATACATTTTTAAACCAACTTTGTGTTGTTGTTACAGGCCTTCGATGGGGTCTGTTTTTAAACTGTTTTTTTAACAGAAAAGCAGAGACAGGAGACATCAGTTGCGTTCGGTCTGCAGGCTCTTCCTCGTCTGAGGCAGAGACGCGTTGCAACGGCCTATCGCACTCACCACTGTCTCCCCCTTGTGGCAATGCCACGCAATTACATTGTCCATAACGCTAAATGAAAAGTACAATACTGTGGTGGACCACTGGAGGGCTCCACTCACACCCAGTTCTCAGGAAGTGTTGTTGCTGTGTTTTGGAGGGAAAGTGTTCAGTTCTGTGGTGATGAGTAATAAACTTGCAGTGTTTATCGAGAGCTCTCATGTCGTCTGTGTTTACCTCCACATTGGTGACCCCTGACTCGAATATGCTGCAGTCCGATGGTGGCACCGATTCCGCTCTGGATGCATCAGCAGCCGCCAGCTCTCTGCCTCCGGCTGCAACTACGTTTGCTGTGGTGCTCGAGCTGCCGGACTTTTGGCTTCACGATCCCCCGTCGTGGTTCGTGCACGTGGAGGCTCAGTTCGCCCTTCGTGGCATCTCGGCTGACGACACGAAATATCACAATGTGGTGGCTTCTCTCGACCCGCTAGCCACCCGTCATGCGTTGACGCTCCTCCGGGACCCACCCACCCGAGGGAAATACGCCGCCCTTAAGGAGCTGCTTCTTCGGCGCTATGCCCTCACCGACGCAGAGCGAGCCGAGAAGCTCCTCTCCCTCTCAGGCCTGGGTGGCGGTACGGCCCTCGAACTGATGGAGCACATGCTATCCTTTCTCAGACTGGACGACGGGGGATTCCTCTTCGCCCACATCTTCCTCTGACAGCTGCCGGCGGCCGTGAGGGCCGGCCTCGCCAACTCTCCGCTTCTGGGCACGAAAGATTATCGCTCCCTGGCTGAGGATGCGGATCGTATTCTCCTGGCTACCCGCACTTTCCACGATCACGACCTAGTTCCAGCCTCGCCGCCGGCGCCTTCCACTTCCCCGCTGACCTGCCACGACGTACCCGATCCTTCGCTGACGGCAAAGATCGCGGCACAGCGACACCATGGACGGGACCTCTGTTTCTACCATCAGCGTTTTGGCGCTGGAGCGCGCCGCTGCCTGCCGCCTTGCGCTTTTCCGACCCTGGGACATGGACCCCGCCAGCTCGCTGTAGCGGCCGCGACCGCTGGCGACAAAGAAAAACTGCTCTTCATAGAAGACTCGCGCTCTGGGAGACATTTCCTGGTCGACTCCGGCTCCCAGAAGAGCCTCCTTCCCCCGTCCGGAGCCGACAGTTTAGCAGCAGGCTGCGGACCGCAGCTTATTGTGGCTAATGGCTCTCCCATCGCAACGTTCGGGGAAAGGTTCGTGACTGTTTGTTTTCATGGTTGGGATTTCCAATGGACCTTTGTTGTTGCCGCTAGCTCTGTACCTATTCTGTACCTATCGATGCACTGTCTTTTTCTTCAATGCCCTGTTTCACTCGCGCCATTGAGCCCCTGAATCGGGCTAATTTAGTGACTTCAGGGAATTTTTTTCAGCGGTTGCTCTTGGAGTTCCCTTCACTGACTGTTCCTAATTTCTCGAACACGGCAACGAAGCACGGGGTTGAACATTATATTCCGACGGTCGGTCCCCCGGTGTTCGCACGCGCGCGCCGCCTCGACCCCGCGAAACTCTCCGTCGCTCGGGAAGAGTTTGCCGCAATGGAGCACCTCGGCATAGTGCAGCGCTCGAATAGTGCCTGGGCTTCTCCGCTACACGTGGTGCCCAAGTCAGACGGTCGGTGGCGGCCGTGTGGGGATTTTCGCCGTTTGAATAATGTCACGGAGAACGACCGTTACCCCATTCCCCACATCCAGGATTTTTCCGCCCACCTCGCCGGCACCTCGATTTTTTCTAAAATTGACTTGGTGCGGGGGTATCACCAGGTTCCCGTGCGCGCCGAAGACGTCCCCAAAACTGCCGTTATTACCCCTTTCGGCCTGTTTGAATTTTTGCGCATGCCGTTCGGCCTGAAAGGCGCCGCGCAGACTTTTCAGCGGTTGATGGACTCCGTTTTGCGCGGGCTGCCTTTCGTCTTCGTGTACCTTGACGATATATTGGTGGCCAGCTGCTCTGAGAGTCAGCACGCGTCCCATCTGCATCAGGTTTTCCAGCGCTTGGCGGCACACGGCCTGATCGTCAACCCCTCCAAGTGCCAGTTCGGCTTGCCGGTTCTGGATTTCTTGGGCCACCGCATTTCCGCTGACGGTGTGGTTCCATTGCCAGACAAGGTCCGGGCCGTTTCGGCTTTTCCGCGTCCTGCGTCCGTTAAAGCGCTGCAGGAGTTCTTGGGGATGGTCAATTTCTACAACCGCTTTCTCAGAGCTGCGCACCTGCTGCAGCCTCTCTATGCTGCCTTGAAGGGTAAAACAGCTAAGGACCTGATTGATTGGCTCCCTGAACACATCTAGGCATTTTCTGGGGCCAAGACCGCGCTGGCAAACGCCGCCCTGCTGGCCCACCCGTTTCCATCGGCGGAGATTGCGTTGACCTCCGACGCGTCGGACGTGGCAGTGGCCGCAGTGTTAGAACAGCGGGTCTCCGGTGTCTGGCAACCGCTTGCTTTTTTTAGTCGCTGTTACGTCCCCCCCCCACCATGGCGGAGGCAAAGGTAGGAAGGAGACAGCAACACTGGACAACCACAATCAATGAAGGAGGAAGACCACAGAGCAGTTAGGTATCAGGCAGAATTTAATGGTTGGACAGTCAATCTTAACAACAGAGAAAAGGTGGGGGGGGGGGGGAGGAGGACTGGGCGGTTGATCCAAATCAAAGAAAGTAATAAAACAAAAAGAGGTCGGTAGCTTCCAGGGCCTAGCCTAACTGAAAGAAAAATGCAAAACAAAAGGCCTACCTAGCTACTCGATAAAAGTCAGTGAAAACATACAAGGGTGGCATCAACCGCATAACCTAGTGTGTCTAACAGAGTAAAATCTACAACCAATGTATAGGGTACCCCGGCTTACCTGTCCAGCCTCCCACCACACACAACATACAGAAGCCTGTTCGCAAATGTTTGTCGAAGCAGAAGCCAGCAGCCCCCAGCTGGCCAGGGAGCGGCTCATTTGTAGTGTTCCTTGGAGTGTGATTGGCCAACTGAGCCCAGTCCAGCCAATAGACACCTGCCAATCAACTTCGAACTGGCCAATCAGAGGAGGCCTGACGCCTGAAAGATGAATAGAACACAAAACAGAGCACAAAAGCAAAGCCACACCCCTTGGCACGTAACACTCCCACCCTTCAAAAACCAAACTTAGGGTTTGGTGACCTCTCTAAACAGCACGGGAGAGTGCGTCTGCTACAATGTTTTCTGAACCTTTTTTGTGATGGATATTGAGGGTATAATTCTGAATAATCAGTGACCAACGCATAAGCCGCTGGTTGTGATTATACATCTTGGAGAGGAAAACTAAAGGGTTGTGATCTGTGAATACTTGGACTGACCTCTGACCTGACTCTGTATAGACTTCAAAATGTTGCAAGGCCCACAACAAAGCAAGGGTCTCCTTTTCAATGGTAGAATACCTGAGCTGGTGTTTGTCAAACTTCCGAGAGAAGTAACTCACAGGATGGTCAATGCCCTGGGTATCCTCCTGGAGAAGCACCGCTCCCGCCCCAACTGCGCTGGCATCTATTTCCAGTTTGAATGGTAAAGAGAAGTTAGGAGCAGACAAAACAGGGGTGCAACAAAGTAAGCCCTTAAGGCTTTCGAAAGCCTGCTGACAACTCCCAGACCAAATAAACGGCTTTGAGGGGCTGGTTAAGTCAGTGAGAGGGGCAGCAACAGAAGAGAAATTTTTACAAAACCGTCGGTAATATCCTATCATCCCAAGGAACCGCCGCAGTTCTCTCCTGGTGGTTGGTTGGGGGAACTCCCTAATCGCAATGACTTTGGCATCTGCAGGGCGCACTTGCCCTAGACCAACTTGCTGGCCAAGGTAGAGGACACTGCCTCTAGCGAAATCACATTTGGCAAGGTTCAAAGTGAGAGACGCACTGTCTAGGCTAATGAAGACTTCTTTTAATGTAGCTATGTGGGTGGACCAGTCACTGCTATACACAACAATGTCATCTAAGTATGCTCGGCAGTTAGGGATGTTTCCCAACACTTTGTTAACCAGTCTCTGAAACGTTGCAGGGGCATTGCACATGCCAAAAGGCATAACCGTATACTGCAGGAAGTGGTCAGGGGTGACAAAAGCTGAAATCTCAGATGCTTGCTGTGTCAAAGGCACTTGCCAATACCCTTTTAACATATCGAGTTTAGTGATGTATTTTGCAGGCCCTATTTCATCAATGCAGTCATCGATAAGGGGTAAGGGATGTGCATCGGGTACAGTGACAGAGTTCACCTTTCGGAAGTCTGTACAGAATCTTGGGCTTCCATCTGACTTAGTGTCTAAGAGACATGGTGAACTCCAAGAGCTGGAGCTTGGCACTGCAAATCCATTCTGAAGAAGATACTCAACTTCCTGTTTTATGATTTCCCTCTTTGCAGGACTAACCCGATAAGCGCGCTGTTTGATTGGTGTAGGGTTAGTGAGCACCACATCATGTTTTATGACAGTGGTTTGAGACGGGATATCACTGAACAGAGATGGGAATCCCGATATGAGTGTTATAATATCATTGCTCTGTTCAGCAGGAAGGTGGGACAGGTATTGTGTTAGGGTTGACAATATCACAGAATTACCTAGTCGAGCACTTTGAGGCTCAGCACCTCGTAACACCAACCCATCTTCATCTGGAGTAATCTCCACCTTGGTCACCGAAGCCATCGGAGACGTAACCACAGATGGCACAGCTGAAGGTTCACGAGAGTTGTACAGCTTCATCATGTTGACATGACACACCCGAGTGGGACGTCTGCGATCCGGGGTCTGAATAATGTAGTTAGTCTTGCTGAGTTTTCTCTCTACAACATAAGGACCAGAGAACCTAACGGAAAGAGAGGAGCCGGGCACCGGAAGGAGAAGGAGCACTCTGTCACCTGGCAGAAATGAACGGTCAACAGCCCGCTGATCAAAGTGTCTCTTCATTTTCGCTTGTGACGTGGCTAATACGTTCCTGGCTAAGGAATAAGCCCTCTTCAACCTGTCATTCAGTGTCTTGACATACTCTGGAAGGCTTTTGGTGTTGTCAACCGGTGTAGCCAGCCTCTCTTTAAAAACCTTCAAAGGACCCCTCATCTCACGCCCAAACACAAGCTCACTGGGACTAAATCCCAGAGATTCTTGGGTTGCTTCCCGACAGGCAAATAAAACAAGTGGAACACTTTCATCCCAGTCCCGTTGGGAACTATAACAGTGTTTCCTTAACATAGACTTCAAAGTCTGATGAAACCTCTCTAGTGCCCCCTGACTTTCAGGATGGTAAGAACTCGAGGTTATGTGTTCAATGCCTAATGTTTTCAGGGCTTGGGCAAACACTCTAGACTTAAAGTTAGTGCCTTGGTCTGTTTGCACAACCTTAGGCAGACCAAAGGTTGAAAAGAATCTCAACAGTGCTTTGACAACAATCTGAGCTGTTATTCTCCGTAGTGGGATTGCCTCGGGAAACCTGGTCGAAACGCACATGATCGTCAACAGAAACTGGTTTCCAGTTTTAGCTTTAGGTAGAGGCCCCACACAGTCAACAATCACTTTTTGAAATGGCTCCTCTATTACTGGGATAGGACAGAGAGGAGCGGGGGGGATTACTTGGTTTGGCTTGCCGGTCATTTGGCATACATGGCAAGTACGGCAGTATTGAACAACATCAGATTTCAGTCCGGGCCAGAAGAAATGTTTCAGAATTCTGGTGTATGTTTTATTAACCCCCAAATGTCCTGACCATGGATGGTCATGTGCTAAGGACAGTACCTGGGTACGATAAGCAGTAGGTACCACCACCTGATAAACTGCAGACCAGTCAGCGTCTTCCGAGACCTCACTTGTCCATCTGCGCATCAGAAGACCTTCGTCAGAGAAGTAAGCCAGCTTTTTCCTTTTGGCATCCTGTTGACTGAGAGTGGAGGAATGACACTTGGACAGGGTTACATCATTTTTCTGTGCAATAATGAACTCCTCTCGGGAGACTGGCAAATCCAGAACTGGTTGTTTTTTGTCAGCAGGTGGAACTGTGGCCTGAACCTTAGATCCAGAGGTAAAGTTAATCACGTCACCAACGGGATCTGACCTCATGAAGGAATCGGCCAAGTCAGGACCATACTTTTTTGTCTGGGCCCTCGTAACTACACAAGCTGGGAAGATGGCAGGCTGGTCTTGGGCTGAGTCAGAATCCCGGCTCAGCTCGGGTCTGTCTAACACTTCAGGAATGGGTATGACCTTGCCTCCAGCAAGGTCATTACCTAGGATGAAGTCAATGCCTGGTATGGGCAACGCAGAACGAATAGCCACTTTAACAACTCCGCTGACTAATGAAGACTGAATGTGAATAGTGTGCAAAGGGGCAGATACAAATCCGAGTTCTACTCCCTGGACAATAACACTGGACTGGCAAAATGACTCCTCAGAAAATGGTAAGACGTTTTCTCTAATGATGGACTGAGAGGCCCCTGTATCTCTCAGTATTTTTACTGGTTGTTGATCATTTGGATTCCCAGTCAGCGAAACCACTCCCTCTAGAATGAATGGTTTGAAACAGGGGTCAGGGTGGTTAGTGTTTGGTTGAAATACCCTCCCAGTCTCTGTGGCTTTAATCAATCCCACCCCTTTTGGTTGTGAGGATAGTTGCTGTTTACGCTTTAATGCCTGACATTCTGCGATGAGATGACCCCTCTTGTGGCAATAAAAGCATTCACGCTCACCGTGGGGAGGCGAGGGCACCCTCACTGGCCTCGCAGCAGAGCAACTAGACTCAAGCCGTGCTGAGCGCAAGGCAGTGGGCCTATCTGGATGGGAAACAGGGGTAAAAACATTCTTATGAGTTAACACAAACTCATCGGCCAACACAGCTGCTTTGGACATTGACGTCACCTTCTGTTCGTTTAAGAACATTATGAGCCTCTCAGGTAATGAATTTTTAAAATCCTCCAGTAGCATTAACTCACGCAGCGAGTCATACTCATCCCCAACTCCGTTAGCAGCGCACCATTTATCAAAAAGAGCCCCTTTTTCATGTGCAAACTCCACATATGTTTGACTGCTGGACTTCTTATGGTTCCTAAATTTCTGCCGGTAGGCCTCAGGTACCAGTTCGTAGGCACGTACAATTGTTTCCTTCAACACGTCGTATTTCATGCTTTGCTCTAGCGAAAGTGAAGCTACTACCTCCTGAGCTTTGCCCACTAATTTACATTGAAGTAATATGGGCCACATGTCTCTTGGCCATTTCAGAGCAGTAGCCACCTTTTCAAAAGCGTTGAAGTACGAATCTACCTCAGTCTCACGAAAGGTAGGTACTAGGGCAATATGTTTGCTAACGTTAAAACTTTCCGGGGAGACTTTCGGGATTTCTTTAGTGGCATCTGTTTTCTGTCCTGATGACACCCTCAGTGCTTCTACTTCAAGCTGCTTTAACCTGACTTCTTTTTCAGCTTCTATCTCCAGCCTACGGACCTCCAGCCGGAGATCATAATCTGCTTTACGCACCTTATCCTTCTCTTGTGCCTCTAACTGTAAACGCAGTAAGCGAACCTTAAGCTTTGCATCACTGCTAGATGTTTGGGATTCTGGAGTGAAAGGCTTAAAGCGAGGCAGAGTTTGGGGAGCCGCATCCGAGTTAACTTGGGCACCCGGAGGTGTAGCAAGCAGCGCTTGCTCATCAGTTCTCTCTGGGGAAGCTGGATCAGCAGAGGCTCCAGGGGGAGCTAAAGGGTCCGGTGAAGGCACCCCAGCTGTAACAGGGCTGATTAAAATACCCAACTCGATTAATCCCTCCAACAAAGCCTGCTTAATATCCTTCTTCACTCCATACTTTGGTACGGAAAGTTTATACTGGGCAGCAATACTTAACAAGTCGTCTTTGCGACACAAGTCAATTTTGTCAACGCTAGGCTGACTAACAAAACCAAGCAGGTCGAAACTCATCTCCGGCTGATACTATGACACGTAGACACCCTAAAATCACGGCACCCTCCTCATTAATATAGGTTGTCCACAGCATACAAAGATCCCGGACGAGCCCCCACTTGTGTTACGTCCCCCCCCCCACCATGGCGGAGGCAAAGGTAGGAAGGAGACAGCAACACTGGACAACCACAATCAATGAAGGAGGAAGACCACAGAGCAGTTAGGTATCAGGCAGAATTTAATGGTTGGACAGTCAATCTTAACAACAGAGAAAAGGTGGGGGGGGGGGGAGGGGGGGGGGAGAGGAGGACTGGGCGGTTGATCCAAATCAAAGAAAGTAATAAAACAAAAAGAGGTCGGTAGCTTCCAGGGCCTAGCCTAACTGAAAGAAAAATGCAAAACAAAAGGCCTACCTAGCTACTCGATAAAAGTCAGTGAAAACATACAAGGGTGGCATCAACCGCATAACCTAGTGTGTCTAACAGAGTAAAATCTACAACCAATGTATAGGGTACCCCGGCTTACCTGTCCAGCCTCCCACCACACACAACATACAGAAGCCTGTTCGCAAATGTTTGTCGAAGCAGAAGCCAGCAGCCCCCAGCTGGCCAGGGAGCGGCTCATTTGTAGTGTTCCTTGGAGTGTGATTGGCCAACTGAGCCCAGTCCAGCCAATAGACACCTGCCAATCAACTTCGAACTGGCCAATCAGAGGAGGCCTGACGCCTGAAAGATGAATAGAACACAAAACAGAGCACAAAAGCAAAGCCACACCCCTTGGCACGTAACAGTCGCACACTTAGAGACAGTGAGCGCAAATATAGCGTTTTTGACAGGGAGTTGCTGGCCCTACACCTCGCCTCACGGCATTTTCGTTTTTTTCTCGAGGGTCGGAGCTTCACCGCGTACGTCGATCATAAACCTTTGACATTCGCGATGTCCAAGGTCTCTGATCCGTGGAGCGGGCGCCAGCAGCGCCAGTTGGCAGCCATTTCCGAGTTCACAACGGACATTCAGCACGTGGCTGGTAAGTCCAACTGCGTGGCTGACTGTCTATCCCGCATGCTGGTTTCTCCTGTTTATGTTGGCATAGACGTTGAGGCTATGGCCGCTGACCAACAGGCCGACCCAGACGTCCTTGCCCTTCGGTCTGCGCAAACGTGCCTTGTACTGGAGGACAGACCAGTGTGGAACGGCGGGCCTAGCCTGCTTTGCGATGTTTCCACCAGCCGTCCACGCCCTGTAGTTCCCCTTTCGTGGCGTCGTCGCGTTTTCGACTCCGTACACGCCCTCTCTCATCCAGGCGTCCGGGCCTCGGTCAAGCTGGTCAGCTCTATGTTCGTTTGGCCGGGCCTTCATAAATCGGTGAAAGACTGGGCAGCCGCGTGCATCCCATGCCAACGCGCTAAGATCCATAGGCACACACAGGCGCCCCTCGAATCCTTCCGCGTTCCAGGGAGGCGTTTTGATCATGTGCATGTGGATCGGGTTGGTCCTCTGCCGCAGTCACAAGGTTTCACGCACCTTTTGACTGTAGTGGACCACACAACCCGCTGGCCTGAGGCAGTGCCTCTGGCGTCCACTACAGCAGCAGCAGTGGCCAGGGCATTTTTGTCAACGTGGGTTTCGCGTTTCGGTCCCCCCGCCGACATTACCTCAGACAGACATGTGTGGTGGACCACTGGAGGGCTCCAATCACACCCAGTTCTCAGGAAGTGTTGTTGCTGTGTTTTGGAGGGAAAGTGTTCAGTTCTGTGGTGATGAGTAATAAACGAGCAGTGTTTATCGAGAGCTCTCGTGTCATCTGTGTTTACCTCCACAATACCACCATAAAATCCGATCTTTTACATCAAAAACAATTCACAAAAAAATTACAATTGTGACCATACACTTGTGGGCGTCACATTGTATTAACTTCAAACATAGTTCAGTATTCACAGCTGTCTCCTCTCTCCTCCTTATTCACTGCATTCATAGTTCAATCGCCTTTCAGCGCAAAAGGCCTTCAGTGGTTGTCACACCAAGTACTCATTCTGTTATTTATTCATTGGCATTTCATTTATCCATTTCATAATAGTATAGCTTTAATAGCTTTTAGTTTTTTTCTGTTATGGATCTTTTCATAATCATCCTGAGAGGTCCTTCTCATACATGCTGGTTTAAGTTTAGTGAATCAACTCTCAACTAGTGTTTTCAGTGTTTGAAAAAAAAAAATACAGACAGATTAGAGTCAGGATTTCATTTCATTTCATGAACTTCAAAGCTTCACACTGTGGTTAATAAATGTAATCAATTCAAACTGGTGCAATTAAACGTTTCGTCTTTCACAGAAAATGAGTCTCAGCTTTTTCTGTGACCATGTGACATTCATGTTGTAGCCTGTGGCTGTAGTGTTCACATCATGCCAGTTATGTGTTTAATTCCTGTGTTAAGTCTTTTCCCACAGAAACAAATCACATACACTGAAGATGTGTAAAAGATTACAGACATGAGTGTAAATTTGAAAGAAAATAAAAGTTTTATAGGCTCCAGCGCCGTACGCGACCCTGAAAAGGATAAGCGGAAGCGAATGGATGGATGGATAAAAGTTTTATTTTAATGTTTTTCCTTGGACAAAGTGTTTTTAGTGGGAGAAACTTTTGTCACTCATCCAAGCGACTTCTGCAGTCTCAGCTAAATGCAGGTTTCCCCAAATACATTAGCATGCAAAGTGCCATGACCACTGATCAAACACCACTGATCAATAGTCATGAGTACCATTCACAGAGCTGGGGAATGGCTGCAATCACAGTGAATCCCAAAACATGCTGCACCAAAATATTGGTCACCCACAAGGATCCGGTCCTCAACCTTTGCTCCACAGATGGTTTAATGTTAGACACTAATTTCCTTTAAGGTGTTGCAGATAAACACAACAAAATAAAACGATACAGACAAAGACAAAAACTGTGGTATTTTGTAAATATAACAATAAACGTGAATTCACTGTGTAATTGTGTAACTTTATTAGCAGCGTCCTCCTGAAATGCGCCAACAACACTGAGAGTAACATCCTCCTCTCTGCCCCTTAATGCTCTCTGGCCGCTATGGTAACGCATAAATATTTCTTTCAAAATAAGACACAACTACAACACGGGAAAAGACCCAGGGAAACCAAGCTAACGATAAAAATCCTGAAAACCATAAACTTCACACCTGAGCCTCAACTCTCACGGCCCGGTACAAAACGACTCGACCGTTACTGGTCCACGGCCCGGCGGTTGGGGACCATTGATCAGTGGTCATGAGAATTTGCATATTAATGATCAAGGAACTGACCTCCCAGCCCATTGTTCATTCAGTGGTTACTGTTTATAAGGTTGGACACCTGCAGTCAGCTGAGACTGAAGACATCAAACGTTTCTCCCACTGAAAACATCCAGATGAACAGAATCAACTTTTTGGGATTTCCTTTCCTTTTTTTCCTTGACTGCAGTGTAAGGAAACTTGTACTATTTTCTCTGCTCACTTTGCCTTTTATTTTGCGAGAGGGCACAGCCAGCTGAACAGGGTACAAAGAAATATATGTTTCTGGTAATTTTCTGAAGGACTGCTCCTGTGGGCAGCTTCTTCACAACATGTAAAACCATCTGTGACTGCTACATGACCAGATGCGTCCCACCTCCCTGGTAGCTTACAGTGAGCCGTGCTGTTCAGCTGTGATGAAAGATGTCGTCACTGGCCTGTGGAATGGGAGCAAGGAAATTATTTATCACTCAACTGCTGCACACCAAACACGGTTTACACAGTATTATTCACCCTGATGGGTTTGCCCTCCACCATAAAGTGGATGCCCTTATATTTCAGGCTGTCTCATCCATTACAGGGTGTAAATGGAATCATGCAGGCACTGATCTATTATTACCCCCCGCATCCCCACCATCATCCATCACCTGCTTAGTAAAAGAAGTAAACGAAGAGAATAAATTGCTTCTGAAAACCGAATTAGCCATAAAACAGACATCGCGTTTAGACTGTCTCGATGCAGTTTCCAGAAGCAGAAAGCGCCACATGTAAGTGTGAGGACAGTCTGTGGTGATTGTGTCTCGTATACAGTTGATTCACAAAGGAAAACGCTGCAGATAAATGTGTTCTTTTCTCTAATGAGACAGGATGTGTTTGTCACAGAAGCGCTAACAATATGTTGCACTGCTCCGCAGCCACCCACTCACATTCAGCCTCTCAATCTTTGACACTGTGTGAAAGTGATTAAAACCTCTTCCTGGTAGATGGCTGCCTCCCCCGGTCCCTCGCCTCCTTCAGCCTGCAGGCTTGAGTGGGTGTCCGCATGTGAGCATTTCCATACTATTGACTAAGGTTTAAAGATTTGAACCGCAACACAACACAGTGAGTAGCGCCCATTATTAACCCTGAGCATGCAAACAGATGCAGGTGCCAAGTAATCAGAACTGAATGAATGATAAAAAGAATCGTTTGGCTCAAAGAGGTTGATTGATAAAAGTACAGACAATAGAAAGACATCAACAGTAAATGTTGGCACAGACACATGCAGCAATCAGTGAATCCACCAAACCGATCAGACTGTAGCTCATCCAGTGCCTCAGATCACAGCATCCTTCGCTCATGTTGCAGTATTTCTAATAACTGTGATTTCAATTTATGTCACATTTGGTAAAAAGTGTCAGCGTGAAACTGTTTTGTAAAGAAAAATAATGTCTGCTCATATCGGTTCAACGTGATTTCATTCGCACATGCAAAGATGTGTGTGCGCTTGTGAAAAGAAGATTGTTTGTTGACCCAGTGAACAGGGACTGTTTGGTTTCTTCTTTCACATTACAGCACTGAAAAAGCCCAGCTACTTCCTGACCCACACATACAGAACAAACAGCCCTTCAGGAGATGCATTTCATTATATTCTGTATCAGACACGTCTTCAGAATCTGAGAACATCACGCAGTGCTGTGAAACACGCCCTACAGCAGGCGATCTGCATCAGAGGTTCGAGAGTAACCAGGCTGGGATGGCAGCAGTTTACTTAAGAACTTTGTTTCATGGCTCAGGCTGAGACTTCTTGTTCTTACGCCTCATAAATATGGAGGCACAGTTGGTGAAATAGGCTCCAAGGTAAAACTGAGGCCGACTTTTAAGAGTGTAAGTTGTTTGGGTGTGAAGACAAGCAAAACCTGAGACTGCCTGTCGGGATCCACGTACTGAACTTGTTAAAAAAGTTTATTATTATGCATCTCCTGACTACTTGTAGAAACCTGAGGGTCTAAGGTGAGACACCAGGTGAACGGGGTAAAAAGTCATAACTATTAGACGTCACCATGAAACTTCCCCCGTCGATTATTTTCCTTACGTTATTTTTTTATACTGTATTTTCCTCCCTAACCATTTTTAAGTATTGAAATGATCTAATTAAATATGTCCTCATTTACACACATTCAGTCTGATACCAGGTTCAGGCCTGTGCAGAACAGCAGTGCAGACAGAGCAGAGGGTAGATGTGAGGATGGCAGGGATGGGGTGAGATGAAGGCGGACGATCTGATGTGGTGACTCCTAAAAGGTGAAATTGAAATAAGAAGATGATCCACACAGTTCATAATGAAAGCTAAAATGTGACTGCCTATTTGGATGTTTTGGTTTTACTTATTCTAAGTAATCAAAGATCTCAGTTCATTCCAGCGATTAGGGACCAGAACAAACATCCCAATTCTTAATCTGTCAAGGGCCAGTGACACCTTGTCCATGCTGTCATGGACCAGACCTAGATAATATTTAATATAAAGATAATATTTAATATAACTGATATAAATCTGGATACAGCTGATTTTAAAATCTTTGATTGACACAAAATTGGACATTCTGCAAATCACCAGTTGCGCAAGGTTGTCTTTGTTGCAATAACTATTGTGTATTTGCCACGAGAGCGCGTCTGTGATTAGTGGTTTGGATTTGATAAGCACGACTCCGTGAGACGTTACTCTGTAACGAAACACAGCAAACAACTGAAATATTCACGAGAGGAAGAAAAACATCCTTAAATGATCACAAACGAAACTGTTAACTTACTACTGCACCATGCCATGCTGCTAATAAACCATTATATGCAGTATATTCAGACAGACTCTTAGTACAAATGATCCCTGTCACTATGCCTGTGCACTCAGCAGGGGTTTATTTTAAAAAATATATATTTTACTTTGTACATCTGAAAGAACAATTTTGTCCCCAGCAAGAATAAAGAAGCTTCGGTGCTTTGCTACGAGATAATGTCCCCTTTGAAAAGGTGCAGATATGTCCCTGAAGGGCTGCCACATCTTCATCACAGCACCTTGCACCCGAGGATGACAAAAGCATACTTTCATATTCAAAGAACATGAATATGTAAATATAAATGAACATGCATAGAATATGTGCTCCCTTTTGCTCTCAGATTACTTTTTGTGCAAAAAGCAATGATGATTACATTTGTGATGCACAAACACAACCAACAACACAACAGCTTGGATGTTATCTGCTGAACAGCTTTAATGCTTTATTGGAAAGTGTTCACTGGCAAAATGCTTCAAGTCACACGTAACTTGCTTTATGTACAATGAAAATACATATTTCTGACTTTTAATTCTGGTCCGTTTACTAGCTGACAGAAGTAGAGCATTATCCTGAACTGCAACTGGATCCAGACTTAACACAGTGGTTCCCAAACTGTTTTTGCTGCCCCCCCCCCCCTTTGTTTTACAAGAAAAATGTTCGCGCCCCCCCCCCCCCCCCCCCTTTGTTTTACAAGAAAAATGTTCGCGCCCCCCCCCGGCGCGCACGCACGCACACATCCTCCAACCACACGCGCCCATATTTTGCTCCATTGCGATTTATTTCACACCTCAAACATTTAGTAAACAATTAAGCAAATACAAGTAATCTGCAATAAATTACAGGTGGTAATAAAAGAAACTACTAACTCTTTTACGCTGCGTCCGCACCTACACGGGTATTTTTGAAAGCGCAGCTGTTTCGTCCACGTGAACGGCGTTTCCAATCACCAAAAACGGAGATTTTTAAAACTTGTTTTTTGCATTTTACGAGGAATACAGAGTTCGTCTGGCAACATCAAAGGTATGTGCCTTTTTCACGCCACGCTGTGGCCACGTTATTGTTTACATGAGATGAATTGCAGAATGATAGAGACGAAATACTGTTAATCTGACTGTCTGCAGGTTTTACACGCAGTTACTGTCCCTCCATTTACAAAGGCAGAGGCGTCACAGTGTCATTATTTTACTGTAGCTGTTTTTTCCTGTGTAATAATGTTCAACATTGCTGTCAATACATTTTTTAAAAAAAAAACGCCTCTCTGTTCAAAATGGGTTCAAAAACATAAACAGCTGTGGGATCCTGTTTGTCTGTGATTTAGAACCGGGCGGACAAATCGTGGCAGGATCAGCCTGATGTTATTTGTATCCAGCTGTAACTTTACTGTATAAAGAGCAAACATCTCCAACATGTCAGGAGTAGTTAGTCATTACAACAAGTGTTTGAACTACAAATCACGAATGTGGGATCCTGTTTGTCTGATTTGAAGAGCCCAGCGCTGCTCCAGGGGAAACCAATCCTGCAGGGAGACCTACCTCTGCACCTGTGCAGGTGAAGCCAAAGGGCAGAGTTGCTTCACCATATTTTCTAGTCTTTGGCTCAGAATGAAGTTGGTTTGGAAACATATTCAGCGATGCTTCATCTCCTGCTTTGCATTTCTGTGGCCGCCCCGTGCTAGCAGTGTCCAAGCGTTTTGCTTTTCTCCCCCCCTTTTCATACCGTGCCCCCCCCTGCAATGGCTCTGCGCCCCCCCCTAGGGGGCAGGCCCCACACTTTGGGAAGGTCTGACTTGGGGGAAGGTTGGTTATGAAGTACAATGAGCAGACGCTGCACTCACTGGACATGTAACTGGTTAGAGCTCAGCTGGGGAGGGGGGAGTTGCTGGGAATGGTTCAGGTAATGGGGCCATGGAGGCTGATATGCACAGGTGGTTTGTGTTTGCTAATTACTCTCTTCGTTTATCTCGGTCTTGGAGCTCAGAGCCCAGGAGGAAAACACAGCAGAGCAAAGGAGTGTGGCATGTCTCTTTGTCCTGATTGTAATTCTTTAAATTGACTGGGCAGTGATAAGAGTGCACAGCTTAGTGTTAGTGCTTTCCTGGTGTGTGAAATAAACATTGCTGATTGCACCTTTTCTGATTATCCTCTGACCTGAGGGGAAACCAGTAGCCAACAGACTCGTCAGCCAGCTTACACCAGCTCTGCTGTTACAGTACATTTTACAAACTGAAGCTGAGGTGGGTGGTGGGGGTGCACCTGATGGTATTAAAATAAAACAGGCAAAATAAAGTTGAAATTGTGTTGTTAGAGTGCAGAGAAAGAAGGCAAAGAAGGCAATCTTATCTGTTGTAACTTTAAACCCCTTAGTGATGAAAAGACCTACAGGCCATATTTAGAATCTTATGGATTTTACATTTTCATTAAAGCCGGGCTACTATTGTTATTTTTTAAAATGAAAAAGCTAGTCTGAAATAGGCACACTAGTCTAATTTTGTAGGTGTGTGTGGAAGTTCCTATATACATACATACACATAAATACTCCAGTGGGCCATACTGGACCTTGAGTTAGACAGGGTGAGTCTGGCTACCTCATGTAAGCCACAGGTCCAGCTCATATGGGCAGGAGGTCACATTTGGGTCGAATAGAAGCCATAACCTATCAGACCCATCTTATGACATCAGGCCTTATTAAGCAAAACTTGCCATTAGTGCCCATGATTGGGCCTATATGTGTCTGTTATCTGGAGGACACATTGATTATGGGCTTTATAACCCACTAACACCTCAAAGTGGGATAAGAAAACTCGAAACGCCGGGTCCAATGACTCGTGTCAAATCTACTGACAACTAGCACTGATATTTTACACACTGTACCTTTTTTGTTTTTAATTTCACATGAACTCAAACATGAGAGACTTACACAGAACTGGACTTCTTTGCTCAAATAGGAAAGTAGCTCTTGCTGGAAAGAATGCATTTAAGACATTTCTGCATTATTCTCATTTTACAGATACAGAAGCTACATGTGCCCATCTTTTATTTACAGTCTGTGGTTTGAAAACGTTTCGAAGTCTTCTCTCAAAAAAATGCAAATGGAGCTGATGGCGCTGTAGCCCACCTGGCTGTGCACAAGCATCCTACACTGAAGGCTACATGTCTGCATGTCCCCTCTTCCTCGTCCACTTTCTCCCTGTATTCCCGCCTCTTCTCTGTGCTGTGCAATCAAAGGCTGAAAATGCAAAGAGAGGGAATGTGCAGGAGCTGGATTTCAGTTGAGCCTGTGTGTGATTTTGTGGCCTGCCTGCACTAATGCTCAGTGTGTGATTACACTTGAGAAGAATACCAGTTAAACACCGTGTACCTACATGTCTGTGGTGAAGAACTCAATCTGCTATATGAGCCTCATATAGCATTGGAACCTCAGCCACACAATATTAATACACGATGAATATAGAAAACATTGAATGGGAATTTTCTGAACACACCCTCTGACCATTTCTAATATTCATACTGAGTGTTGTTGACTCATTGAATATTGGAGCTGACTTACGGTGCCATATGGACTGGTGATGAGCTATTTATATGTTACCCGCTCTCTCCCTCATTCAGTCTAAACTTCTTGGCTGTGGGCTGTATAGTCTGAGGTTTAGTAGAGAGAGCATGCGGGAGGAAAATCCACTCAGGTAAGTTATTCATCACAAGGCTTGCATCTAATAGAAGAAGCTGGAAGTCTGCAGCACGTGGCCCAACAACAGCTTAAAAAACTGGGATAATATTTGTTAAGATCAAAGTGACACAACCCAAATTATAATTGATGCCACTAAAGGCGGTGACATTGCTCTGCTTAATGATCAAAGACACAGTAACAAGCAGCACAATCAGTCAGGAGCGGCTGTCATGCAAAGCTGTTCCAGGAGGCTGGGCCGAGGCTATGCAGGGCAGGAGCCAGCATTCAGGGCCTGAACAGACACCCCAGTGCTGAGTTTATAACTGCAGCAGCAGCAGATGAAAGGTCTGGCTCACAGAAATCACTTGGACAGAAAAGTACGTGTTCTGCAGAAGATAAAATTCAACTTCAGTGATGAGAATGTTGTAGAAAAATGTACTAAAATTACTTATGGAGAATTAGCACGTAATCTAACTTTATTACCCAGAAAAGAAGTTAGATAAGACTATTTTGACAGCACTGTCGGATGGGATCTGCTTTGCTATGTAACGGCACTTTCACCCAGGATGCTGCACGTGCAGCGATGCGCTGAAACCAGTTCCATTCTATTGCTGGTGCCGCGCAATAACAGTTTCCCGCTACGCTGAACAACGAGTAGCGCAAGTGCGCCAGCGAGGAGTACTCGTTCATGTGAGTCAAGTGCGCTGTGACGTACCTTCGCGTCACCAATAGAAACGAAGCCTACAGCTGCGCTAGGTTCAGCCACATGCTGTAGTTAGCGGTCAGCGCAGCGCCTGATGTGAAAAGGCCTTTATGCGGTGGCCAGTGTGCGCTCACCGGTCCACTTTGGACTAATCATTGCAAATAAAGTTAAAAAGGATAAAAAGTTAAAAATGAGCAATATTTGAAGCACAAATAAACAAGACCTCATAGACCTCAACTAAGAGCATCAAATTAAAAAATACAAAAATAGCAACATCACACAGTGGCTTCCAGCAAAGTGATAAACGTAACTGAAACTCTGCGGAGCAGCAGGTCAGTGGTGGTGCTGGGTTCCTCTAGGGTATTTATATTCTCTTCTTACTTCTTAATTTTGTTTATAGTGTAAGTTTTAAAATTCCTGACTGCTGGGGGCCTTCAGATCTGCCAATATCTTAGTTCTGATTTGTAATTTTGAAAAGTCCCCTCAGTTGCTCACTTCCTGTTTTATTTTTGTGGTCTTCTGTCTCTGGTTTCTTCTTAAAACTAAAGTTGTACTTCCCCTCCTGGTTTACTTTCACTGATTGTCTTTGTGTGATTACGTGGAACTGTTTCTTATTCCCTGAGTCATTTCCTCCTCTCTGATTACCCACATGTGCATAAATATTTCTTTCCACTTTGTTTTTGTTGCAGCATCGGTCCCGTTGGGTTTTCCTTGTGTTCTGGCAGTGCCCATCCTCTTCCTCCTCAGACAAAGGAGCAAATATCTGTCCTTAGGGCTGTTCGATATAACGATATATATCTGATGTCGATATAAAAACGTCTATCGTTTCATTTTACGCTATCGTTTGTTTCGTGGTGTCGCAAAATAAACTGTTTTTGTTTATAAACCTGTTTATTTTCTCATTGTTCTGATGGTCCCTGTAGTGGCTGTATTCAAGTTCTCTCTTTCTCTTATATTTAATATAACCACACTGCTGACGGACAAGCGCCTGTTTTTATGTGTTGTCTTTAGCAACAACGACGGTAACACCATCGCGTGTCGGCTTGTTAATGTTCCACATAAACCTTTCACAATAAAGTTCAAGATCCTGTTGAGACTTTTCAAAATAAACCGAATCACGTGAAAGAGCAGATTATTTACGGATGAGAAGCAAAAAAGAGCCGCCAGGTGCTAAAAAATAAACCTTAGACTCAAACGTTAGAACAGGCTTCTCCCCGCAGCACGCCGTGTAATAAATACAAAGAAAACGGCGCCGTTACAACTTATGTCTAAAATGTATCGTTTCATGCATCGGTTAAAACACTCGACTCCAGCTACAGGACGCGCAGCTGGAAACACTTCATGCAAGTCGAGCTGCCCGAGATTCATATCGCACAGCCCTATCTGTCCTGCTGATGGATTAAGGACTTTCTGTGTCCCTGTCCAGCTCTACTAGAGTAACTGCCTGTCTTCTGAAATGTCCTTCATCTTGAGATTGAGACCATGCTGGGAGACACAGCAAACCTGGCAATGGCACATACTGACGTGCCATCCTGGATGAGTTGGACTTCCTGTAGGTATCACCTCTACTACCAGTAGTGAGACTTACCCGTGCAAAAACAGTCAGGAAATGAGGAAGAAACCTTTAATGAATTATCGTCTACGTGTCTGCATAGAAAGACGTTTCATTAAAAACAAGTAAAGGAAAAAAGGAATTTCAGTGATCACGAGAAAAGTAATTGTGCCATAAAATGGTCACTTCATGGGGAGGTAAAGGTAAAGAAGGTTGACTGGAACAGCACAGTAAGTCTCATGTGTAACGAAAATCCCATATTTTTGTGGACTGTTCCTCTTTAGATGTGCTAAGGTTTTGTTCCCCATATGCATCTTTTTTTCAGAGAAAGGAAGCATTATTTTTCTTTACTTGTAAAAAGTCTATTTATAATTAATAGTTTTGGTTAAGTTTTAGATTACAAATCTGAATTTTGTTAAATGAGTCTCAGTCATCCAGGTCATCGTAGTCTAAGGAGCTTAGAAAGAAAAGCGTCTGGACTTCTTTGAGTTGCTTGAAGACGTTTCACCTCTGTTGCGAAATCAGTTTCACCCCGGTTCTTTTTTATTCCTCGAGGCATCCAGAGACGGCACCGGACTCAGTAGTCATTTTCACAAAAACCTTTATTCATCTTGATTCATCTTCATGCATGCATCTTCTAGAAGGGGAGACGTGCAAGGCCGGTGTCCCTCTGCAGATCTTCACTCCTTTGTCTGTGAAACACAGTTTTGTAGAAGCCACCCCATCATAAAACCCCCATGGTGTCCTGCAAACTCTGTGTCTGTGTTTATGCACGAGCACGTGAGTGCCTGTGTGTGTACCTGTGTGTATGTGTGTGCATGTGAGTGAGTGTGCATGTAGGTGTGGGTGCGTCATAACAGTCAAAGCACTGTGTGTGTGTCTCTGTGTACGTGACTTCCTGCCGGTCATAAAAGTAATCTCCTCACCCAAGCTACACCAAATTCCTCTACACAACAAAACAGAGTTAACATATTACAAACACTGAGACTCCACGGGGCCAGTGGCCTCTTGCTGTCTTACATTTACAGATAAGCATGTGTAGAGTCTCCTGCAAACCTGCTTCTTAGTTATAACAATTATGAGTTTTTATTGAAGGTACAAGCATCAGCATCAGCAACCCCCAACTGTAGCTTCCTGTCTCCTTTTATGGCAGCAGACCCCCGGTGTCCATAAACTCCTTTCCCTGTACACAATTACACTCTCAGGCTACAGCTAAGCCAAACTGAAACACACAGACAAATCCTTCCCCATTCCTCTCATCTACTGTACTCACACCTCGCATCCGAGAAGCTTCTTCAGTTCTAGGGTGAAATGGTGAAGAGTCCCAGATTTCAGGCCTGTGGGCGTATCCCCCCCCCAGGTCAGATGGCCCAGGATGTGAGTGGGCGTTAAGGCGTCTGGGAAGGATCTCAAAACTGGATTATAGATGGCAGAGAGTTGGTGTCGTAAACCCCCGCCTCTGTTCAAAGATGGTCGCTCACAGTGGACATAGATGCTTCTTTCACTCCTCTTTCAAACCATCTGTCCTCTCTGTCCAAAATGTGAACATTGGCATCCTCGAAAGAGTGTCCTTTATCCTTAAGATGCAGATGGACTGCTGAGTCTTATCCTGTGGAGGTGGCTCTTCTGTGTTGTGCCATGCGCTTGTGAAGTGGCTGTTTGGTCTCTCTGATGTAGAGGTCTGAGCATTCCTCGCTGCACTGTACAGCATACACCACATTGTTAAGTCTGTGTTTTGGCGTTTTGTCTTTGACTCTCCTGAGTTCCTCTGATACTCCGGCTACATAGGGGATGACAATGTTGTTGCGTCTGTCATCCTCCCTCGCTGGTGTCTGGTCTTCTTTTCTGTGCCTCTTTGCTGACTTGATGAACGCCCATCTAGGATAACCGCATGATTTAAGTGCTTCCTTTACATGTGTGTGTTCCTTCTTTTCCCTCCAGGCTTAGAGGGAACATGTTCTGCCCGGTGGTGTAGGGTCCTAATTACTCCAGGTTTGTGTTCCCGAGGGTGATGGGAGTCAAAGATTTCATATGCTCTATTTTTATTTAAAGAAATGTAATCTTAGTTTTATTAATATAGTGGACATTCACAACAACAGTCTCAATGTATATTTAATCATTAGTTAGTTCATCTGTTCATCTGAACGTAGCGCTTTCAGTGGGAGGATCGTTCCTCCACTCGTCCAAGTGACTTCTTCAGTCTATGGGTGCTTCATACAGATACAGATAGATGCTTATTAGCAGCTGTTTAACATACTGAGAAAATATTAGAATTTAACTCACAAAAACTGAAACCCATTTTGCTTGGGTGCACTGTACTAGGCAAGGCAAGGCAAGGCAAGTTTATTTGTATAGCACAATTCAACAACAAGGTGATTCAAAGTGCTTTACAGAGACATTAGAAACAAGAACAAATAAAAAGCATGATTTAAAATTGAATAAAACAAGCAAATAAACTAACTAACTAATTAACAAACAAACACAGCAAGTTACATTATTTGTAATAAAAACGCATACAAAACCGTCTAAAAGGCACAAACACCACTACAAGCCTATCTTTATGGGTCATCAGTATATACACAGCAAATTCAAAAGTGTTAAATTTTTTGGTGTTAATAAGTCTTCTTGCAAAAGTAGAGTTAATTTTACTCTAAGCAGAGTCACATTCTTTTAATGTAACTCTGAGGTGTAAAATGATAGTAGTTAAAATCGAGTGTTAAAAATGAGTGTTTCTCTGTCAAATCTGGAGGTGTTACAATGGAAACATTAACCCTTGACCTCTTAACTCTGAACTCCTAGAGGGGCTATGACACCAACAGAGTAAATTCACAGACTCCGCCCCCAGCACGGCTCCAATCGAAGCTGAAGTGAAGCCGTTTCAGAACATTTTGCTCTACATATTTGAGTTGTTTGCCATGCTTGGTAAGTCATTTTTTCAAAGATTGTTTCAATTGTTATTATGAGCTTTTACTTCTGTGGCTCTTTGGAGTTGAGACAAAGCTGTGTGAAAGGCATTAGCCATGTTGCTCGCTGATAGCATAATATTCTGTTTTAGCTAGCTGAAAGGTATTGTTTGCGGGCAAATACCACAGCCTTGAAAAAAGCTTGCATGTGAATTTTCAGTCAAACTTTTGGTCAAATACACCTAAAACAATGTCTAGAATGTAAATGTTGGTATAATGGTGCTACTTGAAGCCTGAAAACGATCGCCCATAAAAAACACGAGCAAACAGCAGTAGCTGACGTCCTGACTGGATTCTACGTTAGCATAGATCCCGGGCATACTCATTGATGATCCTCTCTCCTCCTGGTTTGTTCTTTAGAACATCTTCAACCATCTAAGTTACAGTAAAATAGAGCGATATAATAATATATAATCAATATATCATAAATATTTTTCTTGTGATACTAAAAAAGCTTTCAGGTTCGTTCTAGATCAAATCAAAGGTCTATAGTCACGAATACATGTTATTTTTTTTAAAGTATGTTTTAGTATAGAATTGAGGTTCATTAGATATTCATGATCACTGTGCTTCAAAGCCACCTAAAGTTCTGTTAAAAAGCACAAATAATTACCCTTAAATTTGTCTGTCTCTCAAGCACACTAACTTTTTATGTTGCCGATCTGGTCTACAATTTGCAGACCTGTGCTGAAGGAAAGACAGCAGAATCTTGTGCTTTTATGACAGTGATAATAATACATATAATATATTCAAATTTGTGTCAACTTTCTGAAAGGGTATACAGCAAACTACATAGCTTACTCGGGCAAGAGAAGTGTCGTCAGCTCTCCGTCTTGTTGTAGGACTGTGTTCCAATAATATGGTGTCATCAGAGTCCACTTCAATTTCCCCACTGGAACTGGTAAAGGAGGTGCTTGCAGAAGAATCTATCAAATCATAAAAATTATAGAGGTCACTTTTGTGCTGCCCCTGACTGCAACAATGAGGTTCATGTAGCTGGGTTTGTAAAGTGCTTTATGAGTGAGCAGTGTTGAAGATTTTTAGTTGTAGTGCCTTGATGTTCCTGTTTTAGCCAATGAGTGACAGAATCGATAACATAAACTAATTTAAGTTTATTAGTCACAACCAACCACATGACATCACATTCCATAACAAACAGAAAATCTTTTTAAATGTTTAGCAGTTATTTCTTAAATCCAGCTTCAGAAATAGTTAAATCCATGTCAGTTTTTGAGAGCAGGGCTCCATGATGTAAATTAGCCTTTATATGTTTAGTGTTTCATGTCTTCTTGCCTTCTTGTTTAAGTTTGTATGATGGTTAGTGTTATTTACACCATCATAAACATTGTAGTACCCAGCAAAATATAGGATTATTTGAAAACAATTCAGTAAATTTATTAGCTTGCCTTACACAGAACATGTTCTACTAGCCAGGACTTAAAGCATGAATGACACAGTGGCTCAGTGATTGAGTGATTCTAGTGACATTTACCTTTCTGCAGATGTTAGATTTTTCTTTGCTTAACCTTCCTGCCTTCTTGGGACCTTTTTGTGCCACTGCTATGTGTTAAATGGCTGCCATTTCCACTGTGTTCAGTGGAATATAACCAAACTTGCCACAGGATAGTTTTTACCTGTCAATGTTAATATTCCAGTGTGAATTCCTTAAATCAGCCTAAAATGGCTGAGCAGCAGAAATCCCCACACCCATCACCCTGGGGACCATTTTCTGCCCATTGACTTCCATTATAAACGCTATTTTTCAACCCCAAATTATCATCATATGATTTTATTTTTTCTTCTTTTCTTGGATGTCAATGAAGACTCAGGGCCTTGAAGTTTTAATTTTTAAATTGCAAAAAAAATGCAAAAAAAATAATGGCAGGTCAAAATGTATGTTGGTGCCAATCTTTGGTCCATCTAAAGGCCTACTTATAATGACAATCACATATTACTTCAACTGGTTTTTTGTGGAAATATTTAGTTTCGTTTTTTGGTTTTTGGGGCTTATAACACAGGGCGCTCATGTAATAATACTGGGATTTGAAGGGTTAAAACAACGAAAATATAATTAAAACTTTACATGAATATTTCAGGGAGAAGTAGTTTTACAAGGTTGGCTAATTTAAAGTGGAATAAAATATGGATATATGGTCTTTTTATGGCGTGGCTGAGAATGGTCCCTAGGGTGATGGGTGTGAGTTTTTTAAAGGATGGCAGGAGGGTTAAGTTAAAATGCTGTTACCAAGCTGATGGGACATTAAACTGTTAAAAATTCCATCAGGGATAGAAACTCATCATTATTCCATTCCCGTGGGATCCTGAAAAAAGTTTGGCCAATCTTAATATTTGGACCAAGTAATTTGATAGGACAACTGACTGTGTTACGTAACTGCTCACACCCTCTCAACTTGCAACCAGGAAATAAACTGGACTGTGGTTTCTCTCCCCACTACCCGGTCAATTAAAAGTTTAAAAATGACGATGATGATGACATTCCAAGATACTTACCATCTGGATTTGGACCTTGTGCTTGACAAATCTCTAGCACACCAAGGTTTTGTTTTTTCATAAGGAAATCAAAAACATCCTCATCAACTTCAGTCTTTGAGTCATCAAAAACTTTGAAGTCCAAGTTTGGAATGTTGAACTTCTTGGCAACTGTGAACATTATAAAATTGCATTATACATTTGAAATTAATACCAGAACAAGGCAAAAAAAAAAGTGAAATTACATAAACTGAACCAGAAAAAAAGCCTAAACATTTGGTATAGCAGCTATTATAGCACCATCCCCAAAGCTTGACTGATTCACACAAGCTATGAAACACACTGGAAACTTTGATTTTTTTACTCACCACATTCCAAAAACGATGTGTAGGTCAGTTGGCCCTCAAAACAGATGTACTTTTGTTGTTCTCTATACTTTACACGCACAGCTTGCATCCTTCATGATATGAAAAGGATATTGTTAAATAATCAGATTTATTACAAATACTTGCAAAATTGAACAAAACACACACATATATTCCTTGTATGTCTTACAATCTCACGATGCTCTGTTCTGATGAAAAAGCATGTAAAAAAAAAACACATAAGTAATAGAAAGCTCTACATTGCAGCAATAGGAAGTTTGTATAATGCTAATCTAATACACTAGGGGCTACAGACTGCAACCATGCACACAATTCAATTCTGAGTAAAAAACATGTGCTCACCTACCATTTTGGATAAAACATTGGTGCACAGGATTTGTTAAAAACACACTTCCCTGGTCAATTATACTACCTAAAAACAGCTATTCAGCAATGCTAAATTAAGTTTATTGAAATATAGCTGTCTGAGTGGTCGAACAACATTAATTTTGTTGGAAGCTAACATTAGCATAAACCTTGGCAATTATGTAGCATGTAAGACCCACAAACTCAGAAGCTGTAATATAATACATGCATTACCCTTCACATAAACAAAAACTCCACATTTTATTCTATATAAAATCATTATTTAGCACTTTGCTCACTTACCTGGCTTATGCTGACAGTCGCCTCCGTTCCACTGCGGGATAAGAAAATGGCGGCAGAAACGAAACTTAAGAAGCGAAAATGGGCGTGGTCTTTCTATATTACTCTGATAGAATTTCCTCTGTTTTTTGGCTCCAACTCTAGCGGCCAATTGAAGTGATTAGGTTCCAAAACGTGCAATAACTACTCTTTTAGATGAAAATGATGTTGACCCTGGAAAAATTACTCTCTCCGTTTTCCTGTGTGTCCTTCTCCTCCTCTTCAGTTCGCCTCAACATAAGCTCGTCATATTCTGTGATATGATTTACTCTGAGATGTTTGACGAGGTTAGTGATGTTGCCACAACACCGCACTTTCCTGCCAGATGTATCGCAAACCAGGTCTTGGCTGTTTGTGCACAGCAAATTCAAAAGTGTTAAATGTTTTGGTGTTAATAGTCTCCTTGCAAAAGTAGAGTTAATTTTACTCTAAGCAGAGTCACATTCTTTTAATGTAACTCTGAGGTGTAAAATGATAGTAGTTAAAATCGAGCGTTAAAAATGAGTGTTTCTATGTCAAATCTGGAGGTGTTACAATGGAAACATTAACTCTTGACCTCTTAACTCTGAACTCCTACAGGGGCTATGACACCAACAGAGTAAATTCACAGACTCCGCCCCCAGCACGGCTCCAATCGAAGCTGAAGTGAAGCCGTTTCAGAACATTTTGCTCTACATATTTGAGTTGTTTGCCATGCTTGGTAAGTCATTTTTTCAAAGATTGTTTCAATTATTATTATGAGCTTTTACTTCTGTGGCTCTTTGGAGTTGAGACAAAGCTGTGTGAAAGGCATTAGCCATGTTGCTCGCTGATAGCATAACATTCTGTTTTAGCTAGCTGAAAGGTATTGTTTGCGGGCAAATACCACAGCCTTGAAAAAAGCTTGCATGTGAATTTTCAGTCAAACTTTTGGTCAAATACACCTAAAACAATGTCTAGAATGTGAAATGTTGGTATAATGGTGCTACTTGAAGCCTGAAAACGATCGCCCATAAAAAAACCGAGCAAACAGCAGTAGCAGACGTCCTGACTGGATTCTACGTTAGCATAGATCCCTCCAGAGTTTTGTGCACACGGTTTAGGTAAAAATGAAAAAGGTTGAGGTTTTACATTTAGTTCAGTATTACCTGTTGCCTGTGTCTTTGTCTTTTGGGAAAATACTTTACACAAGTAATGGCTCAAAGAGGATTCCTTTTTTTTTTTTTACTGTGCTGCAATTGTTTACTGGATTATTTGTGCCATTAATTAGTGTCAACTAATTTTTATTCAATCTCCACACAGGATATGCTTGTGAAGATGGAATATGGGGGAGAGCAGAAGTGCGTTGAAGTTCCACAAAGGGATGAATGAAGGACATGCATATTGTATTGAAGAAATAAGTGATGAGATGCTGTTATTTGCATTTACCATGTCAGACCTTTTGACAAACAAAATTCTAATGAAAGTGAGAACGTGTATACTGTTACATCTTTCAGAAAATGTTTTGAAATTGTGGTGCACAGTTCAGAATAAATGTTTTTCAAAAACCATTGCATCTTTTTAGTAAATGTTTATTTCCAAAAGAAATTTCTAGAAGTTCAGAACAGTAAAATTCCCGCTTTTTAGAATGAATTAGAAGATAACTCTTACGTAGTTAAACTAAAATACTCTTTGAGAGTTAATATATAAACTCTTAACACCAAGTGTTAAATTATCAACTCCAGACAGATTTGGTGTTTAACACTAAATCAGAGTTAACGTACCAACTCTCCAAAAAGAGTTAAATTAACACTCTCTGGTGTGGACCCATATAGACACTTTAATAGTGTTGAAATCAAATCCGACAGTGTTAATTTGGACATGCTGGATTTGCTGTGTAGTATTATAAATGATAAATGAACTGATTCTTGTGCTTTTCTCCTTTACCTGAGAACCCAAAGGAGGCCGAGACTCTGCAGCAGCCCTGAATTCAGTCAGCTGAATCTTCACATCAAAAACATCTATTCTGTTTCACAGACTCCAATCTTTTATCTGCCTTTGAAAACATGCAATTGTGATGCCTGCCAGAGCCTAGAATCTGACTTGTGTTTGAGAGCTGGAGAACACGAGGCGTTTCCCAGAGAGGGTCTGTGTTAGAGAGAATTAGGTTAATATCACTCAGCCATTGATTTTCTCTGGACCCTGTTATCAATGTTTAATAAGCATTTTAAAAGCAGAGGTTGATTTTTTAATCTTTAAAAACTCTCGAAACTGGAGCGTGTTTCAGTCCTCGCTCTGATCAGCTCACATGGC
Organism: Diplotaxodon limnothrissa; assembly: GCF_057381915.1. Classification (NCBI taxonomy): domain Eukaryota; kingdom Metazoa; phylum Chordata; class Actinopteri; order Cichliformes; family Cichlidae; genus Diplotaxodon; species Diplotaxodon limnothrissa. Next base: position 45,378,502 of record NC_140610.1, read on the forward strand.
TCCCTGCAGAAACAGAGCAAGTAATCTTCTTCATGCACGGAAAACTATCCCAGTAAATGTAATGTTTTATTCAAGGCTCCTCTCCTCATCAGCTTTAGCCCCCTCCCTCACCCCAATAATCTGAATATACTTCCACAAACTGAGACATACCTTCATGGCAGTCTGAGCTTTGACATTTTGTTGATTTTCAGTGCTTGTGCAGGCGCATGTTGCCAGACTGCCAGTGTATTTGTATGCAGCATTGAGAAGCTTTGATCAGCATTGCCGCTCAGGCTGAAGGGATGAGGGGGTCAGATTTGCATTCTTGCTCATGGACAGACAGAGTTTGGACTTCAGAGTCAAAAGGGCAGGCTGAGTGGCAGAGCTGAAGATGAAGCACTTGCAACTCAACTGCCTGATGTCTAACTTTCTTAACATGCTGATGCTGCTTAAGTCTGGACGACTGGAAAATACAAAACTGGGCCTTTGGTCAGGATCATTTAAAAGATATTTTAAAGTATAGTTACCTCATCCTGAGTTGGTGACAGTCAAACACCTGCCCAGTGACACAGTCAACGGACAGAAAGGGACGGTGGTACTCTTAATGAACGAGACGAGACGTTTCACCTCTCATCTCGTACGAGAGGTGAAACGTCTTGAAGACCGTCAAAGAAGTCACCTTCAAAACATTGATATCCTGATGGGGAGTTTTCTTTTGGAATTGGAAGTACCAATATCCATAGACCATGAGGGTTTCCTGACTGGTTCGAGGATGGAGATCATGTACTATGGCACTGTGGCCTCACTGAATCTTAACCAACTTAAACACCAACGGCAGATTTTATACCAGCGTGTCAGACAATATTCTCACCGTCATCATCAGCACAGTTAGTGAAAGATTATCCTTTGTCAAGGGGATGAATAACAGTTTTTCATAGGGGGTCATATGATTGTTGGGTTTTTCTCTGTATCTATGAAGCGCCTTGAGGTGACTTTTGTTGTGATTTGGCGCTATATAAATAAAATTGAATTGAATTGAATTAACTGTGCAGGGGCGGGTCAAGCAAAGTTTTGTCGGGGGCCAGGTAGGGCATTAACAGGGAGAGGGGGGCACAAATAGTTTTCTTTGTTATGTCATTTAAAAATTTTCAATAAATAATTATCTGAATCTTGCAACAAAACTGGTGATCTGATTAAATGTATAGAAATCCATTATTGTATATAATAACTATTAAGTCTAATAGACCCTAGTAAGCTATAGTACTTTTTCCTTTGGGAAACTACCATCTGTGCAGTTCTGCAGTTCTGTTGAAGAAAGATGTTGAATCTATTTAAATATTGTAGAAAAATTATTGATTTCTGTGCATTTGTTTTATACTTGCATTAAATTAAAGTTGATTACATCGATTAAGGGTGGGGGTTGGTTCCCTAATATTTTTGCTGGGAGTTGGCAACCCTATTAGTTAGGTAGGTAAGTACTCTTTAAAATGCCAGAATAGGGAGGATGGTGCAGGTTTAAATTGATTAGATTGATCAGTGTTGCTGAACTATGAAATGTTTTGGGTGGAGTGTATTTTTTACATACAGAATAACTTCAGTCTCTTGTTTCTTAAAGCTTGAGTATGAACAAAATGCAGTAAGATATTTATAAAAAACAGTTTTATTGATTAAAAACACACTATATCGGATTCATATCAGTATCAGCAGATATCCAAATTTATGATATCAGAATCGGTATCGGACATTAACAAGTGGTATCATACCATCTCTAGTAGATATTACCACCGTGTGGCTGTAACTGCAGCCATCACAAGCATATTTAATTATTTCAAATTGAACATGAAAAAGGTTTTAACTTTAATTATTTAACTTTGAACATCCGTGAGGTTCACCTGAGGGGGAGATCTTTGGTTGCCAGTCTTGAAGAAAACCTGCACATATCCGTACGTGAAGGATGGAGGGTCCGGATACTTATTTTACACGTGATGGAGCGCCACGGAGAAAAGTGAGTATTCCTTGTACATAAACCAAACCAATTATAAGTTGTTGTTGTTGTTGGTGGTGGTGGTTTGTATGTGTGTGTGTGTGTGTGTGTGTGTGTGTGTGTGTGTGTGTCAGGGACACTGCGCTGTGCTGGCCCGAGTAAAATGACTCCAGTGGCAGCTCCTAAAATGGGTGATGAAAACAGAGGATCAGTCAAAAATGTTTAATTTCTTTTATTTTGCTCTTTGTATTTATTTATCTTACAACAAATCTACTGAAAAGTAAAGTTTTTGTTTATCCAATTTTATTAAATGCAACTGCTTTTGCTTGACAGATTTGTTTAGGGTTAGGGTTAGCCTTCAACACAGAGGACATCACATACTGCTGACTCACCTGAGGGAGTGATGTTTGAACAGTGATTGTGGTGGTTGGATGGTGCATGAATGGCTATAGACAGGTGCAGCTTTGTGAACGTGCCAGAACAGAGTCTATTAGGGTGTAAACCGCCCCTCCAGTAAAGCCCTTGTGTTTCCAAAACACCCTCCATGGTCTGGTTGATTCTCCTGAAGGTTGATGGAGCCTGGAAGCTTCTCCTTCATGGAATAAAGTCCTGTTCATCTGGATGTCAGCTGGATGTCTTCAGAGCGCGAGGTGAGATAAGGACACTTTTTTAGTGCTTGCTCATTTGGACTGTGGAGTGAAGTGGACTCATCAGAGCCTTTGATGTGGCCCTTAATGCGCTCCAAAGCCTGGGATTAGGCTGGTCTTGGCCATGGCACAATAACATCGAGCTCTTCTGTAGATGCAGAGTGATTAACACACAGTCCAGCTGCTATTTACCGTTTTACCATTCTGCTAGAGGGCAGAGATCCTTTGCTCTATTAAAGACAAATTATTCATCTAGTTTTCAGGATAAAATCACAAACAAAAAAATTGAGTTAAGCTAGCTGAGACGATCTTTTTTACTGAATGTTATCGTCACGTTTACTATTTAAGAACAGCGCTAGCAAGCACTCTCTGCTTGTGAGAAAGAAAAGAAATGAAAAAACAGCCATTTCCTATTGGTGGCAAAACGTACCACGTCGACCAATCAAAAAATGATATGACAATGTGGTGTTTGGTTGTTTTGGAAGAGGGGGACGTTTCAGGAGTGACGGCGGCGAGAGAGAGAGAGAGAGGAAGAAAGACAGAGGAAAAAAGAGAGAGAGAGTTATGAGATGTGAGAGATTTGTGACATTAAGCATGTTTGGAGTGTGTAGTTACTGTGTTTACTTGTGTAGGTAGTGTGTAGTGTGGTGAATAGTTTTCTGTGTCAGAACAATGAGGCGAATGTCACAGATTGCAGTGTAAACGCTGGAGGGGCGATCCACCTCTCAGGCCTGCAGGCTGTGATGTTCTCCTTTATAGTGGACAGAAATTATTTTTTGGAGTGGCACAAATAATTTCTGTCGCATCTTATTTGGTGCAGAACAGCTGATTGTTCTGTAAATAGTTTGAAATGGTTATAAAAAAATGCCTTGGCTGCATTTTTAGGTGCAAATAACTTTGTTGTTTGCAAAACTTGTGCAAAGGTTTTTAAATTTACAATTTATATTTGCATTTCAGGAAAATGATTCCTTAAACACATTTGTAGTTGTTACAGTAAAAAATAGAACTTTTTTCAACTACATTTTATTTTTTTTGTCTGATTTTAAGATCAGTTGTGTTAATACAGTCCAAATGAAAAAATAATAAAAAATAATAGCTATGCTCAAAAGAATGATACCAAACAAAACGAGGTAAATAGTTTTTATAGGTGAAATGCAGAGGTCAAATCAAAAGTAGTCAAAAATGCCCAATTATACCCTGGACCCCAGAGGGTTAAACTTTTTTTTAAGTAACACAATAGTTACTTTACCCAGTAATTAGTTGCTTTTATAATATTGTAACTCAGTAACTTGGTTACTTTTTTGAAGAAGTAACTATAACTAATTTTTCAAAGTAAAGTAGTCATTTTGGCCTGTGTGATGACCTGATCATAAATTTAATTAAACCCTGTTGGAGAAGTTCATGGCTCATTTTAGTGAGTGAGGCACTGTAGCTGCTGGGGTGGTACTGGTCTCGTAATGGTTTACACTCCTTGAACAGTGAGACATTGTGCTTTCACGTGGTGCATAAACTGGACTATTCTGAATACTGTGGCATGGTTTTCACTCAGTCTGCATTAGAAATATTTTCACTGCAAAGACACATTTCTAGCATCAAACTTAAGCGTTTTCATATCAAAGGCCAACTTTAATTTCCAATCTGGAGAAAATATGTGTCCACATGTACACAGGTATTTTGGGAAAAAATAGCTTTTTAACACTTTGCAACACCAGCGATGTGTTCCTCTATTTCCTTTTTTGATGCGACTGAGACTGTGCACAGTTTTATTGTTCTGCCCTGGGCCTTCCTCCACATCATCCTCAAAACACCTGACTTAGACACATCGAAAGAAACCAGATAGTTGTTCAGGCACCAGGATGTTTTGTAATGTGCAAAACACCTGAGTAGTGACTCTACTCTAAGCTTCCTCACTTTACATCAGGATGACTGCAGCCACCATTCGGAGGAATCTTATTTGGAGCTGCAATCTCATTTTTTGGTCATTACTCACAGGATAGAAACACTGAACATAAAATGTAATAAATCTGAATCATGTGTGAAACAATATTTAAACTGTAAGTTTTATAGCATTATTATTATTACAGATAAACTGTGTTCCACAAAATAGTACAAAAAGCCAATTGAGAATCATTCATTAATGCAACATGTGTCAGTGCGAGACCACAATCACAGGCGGAACCTTTCACTAGCTGTAACATGTTTACCATGTTTGGTTTAATCATCTCATTATAGAGTCACATTGATAACAAAATATATTCTTGAAAAATGTCAAAATGACTCTTCTTCTAATTTCCTTATTAACTCATGAGATGTTCAGCATGACATTTTCTCCCTTTTAATGTGAAGCTGCTGCTATAAAGGCAGGTTGCATGTGCAGCAGCCTGAACATGTGTTGTGTAAGATTAGATTGATGATGTCTTATGTAATCTTATTGCTTATACTGGAGCTTTTCAAGACACTCTAATATATTGACACTGAAACAACAACAAGCAAAAAATGTTTTGAAAGATGCATGCTGTTAGTGTAATGTAATATACATGTGGGAACAGTCGCAAGATGCAGAATGGTAATATTGTCATGGTGTTTGTGTAGCTCATTATCTATTTAGGAGTAACAGTAAACTCATCTCCCGCAAAGTGCCTTACACTGACGATGGGAACCATCAGCTGTCTTCATCAATTTGAGCTGTGACATCATTTCATATTTAACAGACGTATGGGATCCTCCGAGCAGAAGACCCGCAGCTAATGTTTCCTCAAAATAAATAAAAAATGCATTAATAAAAAAGAAAGCTGTACTGATCACAAGAGTGCCACTCATAAATGTGACTTGGGCTACTTTGTGGAATAAAACAAAATTCTGGTCCTTAATCCATCACATGTTGAGCCAGTGGAAATCCTGACATGCTGTGACACAGCACGTCAGCGTTACTGCGACTGCTGTCAGTCAGTGCACACCATGCTGCTGGCTGCTCGCTATGTAAGAGTCACAAAACCCTCTTTATATAAAAGAAGTCACCTCCACCCACGTAACTGCACACACATCTGTGTGTGTGTGTGTGTGTGTGTGTGTGTGTGTGAGGGAGAGTCCACCACATCAGCATCAACTTGCTGTAAAGACTAAAAAGCAGCTGCTGGAGTTTTCTGCAATGAGATGCTGAAAGTGAAATTAAACGAGAACCTCTGGGGCTGAAAAATGAAGCAAACACAGAAATGCCATTAGCTGCAGTTGTTTGAGTGGCCTTACCATATCCCACTGGATATTGTTGCTGGGATTGACAGGTGTACTGCTGTAGCCAAAAGCTCTAACTGTGTATCTGTGGTATTTTTTTATTTTTATTTATTTTATTTTATTTATTTATTTATTTGTTTTTATCCTGTCCCATTTGGTTCTTTAGCCGTCAGAATTGTTGTCTGAAGACCAACAAGGATACCCAATGGATTTACTTTGCCAAATGGATCATCACGGTCTTGCCGTATTGGTCCATTTGATTGACCTTTGTTGTTATTGTTTATTTTATTTTATTTTATTTTCAGTTGTTACAGACGGGACAGACATGAGTGAGGGATAGGAAAGGGAGAAAGAAAGAGGAAGGAAAAGAAAAACAGAAGGGGAGAGGGACAGTGAGAAAGGGCACTTAAAAAGAGAAAGAAGAGAAAAAAAAATCTCCTGGATCAGCTGTTGAGAGAAAAAGAAGAGAAAACAGGCAAAAACAACAAAGCAACATACTAAACACAACACCATCACGTTAATCTAGCCAAGTGTAAACAGCAGTAAATACTAAATTTTGAATGTTGTGGTGCAGCACGCAGGACCGACAGCGCACAATGTGCTTGGAAATAGCACCAATAAAGGTGTAGCTTATGTCTACGAACAGTGAACACCCGTGTGCACACCTGTGTGGATCAGCGCGCTTGTATTCAAAAGATTTCCCATGTAATGGTCTGCTAGTGCACTGAAGATGGTGCCGAGTATGGCAGCCTCGTCGCGAGCTCCCCCAAGCAACAGCTGTTTTCTGTGTTTAATTTTACTTTTACTTTATTTTTTCACGACTAGCACATGTCTCCTTGTGTACGACCGACAAACCTTACTGGACATAAAAGACGGTCTTTCTTATCACTTTCCGGAGTTCAAGTTTTGCAACACGGACGCTCCGTTTGCAGACCCCCCATTCATCTCACCTGAGACGCCTTTGTTCTCTGTCCCTGGAGGCCGCAAACGCCGACGCAGAGAGAGAAGATCTGGCGTTCTGGTTCGACTGAGACGGCGCACTAACAGACCACCGTTACCCAGTTTATTACTGGCTAATGTGCAGTCTCTGGAGAACAAGCTGTGCGAGCTTCGGGCACGGATCTCATTCCAGCGAGAGATGCGGGACTGCTGCGTGATCTGCCTCACAGAAACCTGGCTATCGGACAAGGTACCGGACTCCGCAATACAACTACCGGGGTTCTCCGTGCATAGCGCGGACAGGTATTTATTAGTTTCAGATTTAGCCATTCTTGTATTTTGCTTGTTTACATTATTGTATTTTGCACAACTCTGTTGCTTGTGAAGCTCGCACACAAGAATTTCACTCACATGTACTGTACCAATGTACCTGCACATCAAATCAAATCAAATCACTTTTTATTGTCACATCACATGTGCAGGCACACTGGCACAGCACATGCGAGTGAAATTCTTGTGTGCGAGCCCCACAAGCAACAGAGATGTGCAAACACAACAACACAAACGAGCAAAATACAAGAATGGCCAACCTGAAACTAATAAATATATGTACAATATATAATAGTGTATGCATTTCTGGATGTGTATACTAAATGTTTTCCTACGTGTGTGTGGGTGTGTGTGTGTGTGTGTGTGTGTGTGTGTGTATACACATTTTTACAAATTAAATAGTAAAAAAAAAAAAATAAATAATAATAATAATAATAATAATAATAATAAAATATATAAAATATACAGAGTTGAATATGTGCAAAACAAGTGGCATTTATATACAGTGTGGAGTGCATAATGTTAAATTATGTCACATTTTTTATTGTCACATGTGATGTGACAATAAAAGTGATTTGATTTGATTTAGAGGGTGTAGAGAGCCATAGCCCCGCCCCCCAGGGCATGAAGCAGGCATGGAGGAGATCCAGGCTCCAGACATCCAGAGGCCCCAGAGTGCGAGAGCCCAAGGAGGACCACCGGAGGGGCATCCGTGCCACCCTCCTGTGCAGAGCTGAGGAGAGCCCCAGATGAGGGGTCACCCAGCAGCCACGGAGCAGAAGCCAGAGGGGGCTGCAGTGGCGTGCCCGCCGGCTCTGCTGGCAGCCAGCTGTGCCAGAGTGAATCGAGCCGCAGGCCCGGAGGCCCGAGGGCCCCCTTTGCCCCGGAAGAGGCCTGACCGAGCAACAGGCGCCAGGCCCCACCAAGTAGCCACTGGGAGTGAGCTGGTACATACCTGAGCGCCCAGCCCCAGACACCAAGAACCACCAACGCACCGACCCCTGAGGGCATCAGTAACTTGCAGGGAGTGTGGTGAGGGGAGATAGGCCTGGGAGGGCGTTATCTGTGTTATCTTATTAACGAGTGTTATCTGCCTGATGTCCGGTAAAAGTTCGTGTTTCAGTTTAAAGGAGTAAAATTCGTTTTTTAAATTATTCTGTTATGTAATAACATTCAGTGGATGTATTTACTGACTGAGACAAGGCAGCCAGTGTTTATATGGAAACTTATCAAAACAACTGGCTGTTGTCTCCATCCTTTATATACAATCTATAAAATGCACTTGTGTCATACACAACATGTGAGGATGAGCTCACACGTGTGTACGACTTTCCTCTCTGCGCGAGTCATCGCTCTCTACACTGACTGCAATAAAGCACAGAGCACCACTGCTTTCTGCTTTCAGTCAGCTTAACTGAACTTTGACTTTTAGGATTGTGGTTGGTTCTGTGAGATGTTTGCCATCTGAGCACTGTGTGGTCTCAGAGATATGAAACAACTGAACTGCTCTGAGTAGGTGGAAACCTCTGGGGATGAGAAATAAAGCTAAAACCAAGCATTTCCTTCGATATCCACTTGGGTCCACACCTCTCACTATGCATGTTAAAACTTGAGTTTATTTTGTAAGTTTACAGCCTTGTACAAAAGTTATTTCCATCACTACATCTAACAAATACGGAAACTATACGGCTAAGAAACCAATGAGTTCCCACAGTTTATTTGCAGTCTATAGTCTGGAGGCAGAATGCAGGTTTTCAGTTTCCTGTTACATTAAACCAAAATATGTCGAATTTCACAGTTTGTCGTCAATAATCTGTCCCACCACATCCATGAATATGAATTTTGGCTCTACGATTTACAAATTGTTTTTGAAGATTTAAAAACGTCCAGCAGTCTTTGTGATTTGGTTAAACTTGGCGTTACGCAGCATAGGTCAATATGAAAACGATCATGTTTCAATCTTAAAGTAAAGAAGACTACACTGCAGGCTATTTCTTCAGACTTCCTAAAGCACGCTGAGTCAGAGAGACGTATTACGCCCAGACCCTTACAGATGACTTGCAGCTATATTTGGTATTATAATTGTAATAGTGTCTGAAAGTAATGAGATTATGCTCTGTTGGACTAATTTAATCTCATGTTAGTCATTGCATTAGTAAGCAGGTAATTAATAATGTCTAACAGATTTAGTGAAGCCTGATAGCAGGGCATTTAAACTTGTGCCTGTCTGAGTCTGCGTCTGTGGCGCCACGCTGACGCCTGCTTGAAGATAAGATTGATTTAAATAGCCTCCAAATATCACTGAAAACATTACACAGCAACTCAGCGTGACTCTGTAAAACGAAGTAAAATAATATTAGGGTATTTTTGGCTGAAAGTGGGGCTGAAGATGAATTGAAATGGAAATGATTGGAGAGGATTGATGAATCATTTATGAGCAAGAGATGGGCCCAAAGCAGAGCACAAAGTTAGACTCCATGCCCACCCTCAGCCATCTCCTGCAGCAAGGCGAGGCTGTGAAGCTAAGTGTGTGATTTCTCCATAATTGGGTCCCTCTACTGTCATCTGGTTAACAGCCCCAGTGGGACGTCTCGCTCTGATCATCTAAAGCATCCCAAACTCACTCTCACCTCATTTCACCTTCCCCATCTTCCCCGTCTCCCCTCAAGCCTCTTGTCTTTCTTTTACCACTTACTGCTCGCTGCCATTGTTCCTCCCTTTGCTTCTGACAAGACATTTTGCTTGGTAGAACAAAGAATGACCGAAAATACATTAATGAAGCTTCTTCATATGTAAAGCTCTGATACCTGAAAGCATTTAGGGTCCTTAAGGCCATGACCCGACTGTACAGGGTGCAGATCCTTCTGTACTGCGCATGAAATACTGTGCAGTTCTAATCTTCTAAACACACTCTTCCAATGCAGACTACTGGCTATTGCTGAGTATATTGTAGGAAGAACCCCCCTCGGGGCCAAGCAGTTACCATCAGTTTCATTTCTAAACCTGAATTGTTCTTGTTCGGAGGTCTGCATGGCTGATCTCACGGTCGAAGAAGCTTTCTATGATTTACGAATTTTAACTTCATCTAATATTACTGAGCAAAAGGGACAAACAGGTTTGTTGAATAAATTATGAGGTGATATAAAACACCGTGTGTGGCGTTAGGAACATCTTTACGTTAATGCAGTGAACACAGACATCACGTTTCTGTCATGTTTTCTATATCGTTTGATTCTACACGTGGTTGGCAAAATGGCCAGCACGCTGGAACCTATTATACTGTGCAATGATATTGCCAACATTACAGGAACGAACAACATGGTTCTTATTGGAACAGAGACCAACTGGCTCTGAGTTCTCTGGCATGTTGGGAGTTGCAGCCAAAACTGGACCTATTAAAGAGACACAATGAACGAGCTTAGGTGCACATTTGAAGGGATTTCACTGGGGCTGAATGAGGCATCCTTCTATCCTGTTTTCTTTTGTAGTGGTTTTGTAGAGTCACAGTCTGAAGAATCAGCTCTATGTGCTGTTTATCACACCAGTCACTGTACACTGTGGGGCTGGCCTCTGTAGTGGGGTCAAACAACCACCGCAGGTGTGGATCTGAGCAAAAACATGGAGTGAAACTGCACATTTTAAGTTGGCCCTCAGGGTCAGAAAATGTTTAAAAACCAAAGAATAAATGTACAGATGGAAAAAAGCAGCAATGCAGATAAATGAATAATAAAATCTACATGTGAATAGAGATCGTCTAGCTTTGTGCTTCCAGCTTGCTCCGATGGACCCAAGGTGGCCAAAGAAAAAGAGATGAGCAGCTGATGAGCAGTCTTACTGTATTCGTTCACTTCACTGTGCCTCTCGTATCTATGGAAGCCCGTTTCCGCCACTAAAAAAAAAAAAAAAAGGATACTTAACTCAAAATTTCGAGTTATCTTTCTCGAAATTTCGACTTATTTTCTCGAAATTTCAACTTAGCAACTCGAAATTTCGACTTAATAACTCGAAATTATGAGAAAAATAACTCGAAATTTTGAGTTATTTTCTCATAATTTCGAGTTAGCTCTGCCAATCAGTAATCTATGTGAATGACGTCATTTCCGTGTTACCCGGAAGCTGAAGCCCTCAGCTACAAATGCTACAGAAATGCTAATTATAGATACGGATCATGAATTCACAAATTGCTGAGTATTTTAAGCGTGGCTTCACAAATGAGGAGATTCTTGCGTTATTAGCTGAATCACATGGCATTACTATCAGCCTCCGTACACTTGAAAGGATTTTACACAACAACCGACTTTGGCGCAGAAAGAACAAAACAGAGGTGGGAGAGGTGGCAGCTTTTATACAAGCACAATTGGCAACCTCAGGACAGTGTCATGGGTATCGTTGGATGCACCAGAAGTGTTGGATGAATGGCATTGTTACTGACAGAGAAACCGTTCGTCTTCTGCTCCGTTTATTCGATGGAGAAGGTGTGGATTTGAGGTCACGTAGACGACTGCGGAGGCGAGTGTATCATAGCAGAGGCCCCAACTATGTGTGGCATATCGACGGCTACGATAAACTGAAGCAATCAGTGGATGCATTGACGGATTTTCAAGGAGTATAATATGGCTAGACGCTTACAAGACAAATAATGACCCGAGAGTAATTGCTGGCTACTTCATGGATGCCGTGATTCAACAAGGTGGTTGCCCTGATCGAGTGAGATTAGATCTAGGAACAGAAAACGTCCATGTGGCTCACATGCAACGATTTTTGCACTTTACAGACAATGAACCAGAAAGAGAGCACGTCATATTTGGAGCAAGTACAGGAAATCAACGCATTGAAAGATGGTGGCTAATCTTACGAAGCCAGTGTATCCAGTACTGGATTGAACTATTTGACAAACTAAGAGAGGATGGCCACTTCTCAGACTCTTTCTTGGACAAATCATTGGTCCAGTTCTGTTTTCTTCACATTATACAGGTGAGTTTACATAGGTGATTGTGTAAACGACATGTATTGTAACTGTTTAATTTGTAACAACTCACACGGCCTTTGTATATTATAGAAACATCAGATATATTAAAGTACACGTGAAAAGTAGTGCTTTTTTTTAAACTGTTTTGTTAAAAAAAAAATTCCACATATATATCAAGGAACACAATTATACATTATAACACATTGATTATTTATGTGTTTAGGCCTCTCTCTGTACTCGGTTAGCATTTTTGGTGGGTCAAAACTAAGTAAATAAGTATCTGTCTGTTCATGATGTGTGTGTGTGTGTGTGTGTGTGTGTGTATAGGTATGTGTGTGTGTATATATACGGATATATATCATTAATGTAGCTCAAAGCTAAATTAATGGTGTGTAAGCTAAGAAAATCAATGTAGAAGTTAGTTGTGCTTTTGTACATTAACATTTTCATATTGTATGCCTGAAAATGTTTCTTTTGTTCATTTTGTTTTCATCTAGGAAGAATTAAATGAAGTTGCTTTGGCCTGGAATGACCACAGAATGCGCCCAGTCCACAACTCCCGAAGTCCTCATGGCCGACCATCTTTTATGTATGCCCTCCCAGACATTTATGGCGCGAGGGACTGTCTCAAACATGTCAATATGGACAAAGTTGAAGCCTGCCTTGAAGAATGCGTGTTCAAAGACTTTCCATGTGAAGAGGATGTCTTTCATCTCTGTGTAGAACTCATGTCAGAACATAACCTGGATTTCTCAGATGATGTGTTTCATACAGTGGATCTGTATGTAAAGCTAAGGCAGTTGATGCTTACTGAGTTGGAGCTTTTGCCTTAAAGGTTAGACATCGTTATGCATTTTTAATTCTGTATTTTCATATTTAAATTGTAAACTTTTATGAGTTATTAATTTTTGGATGGTTGTCGTTTTTGGGGCACACATACATGGGTTTTGAGGGCCTGAAAATGTATTTCACGAACAGGGCCAATTGAAAAAGGCTATAAAAATTGTATTTAATTTTTGGAGGGTTGTTTTTTTTTTTGGATGGTTTATTTCAATTAACAAACCAATTTTTTGTTTTAAAAGCCTTATTATTAAAACATATGTAAACATAATGTCTGTTAGACCTGCTATTTGGAGGATATGCAGCGCATGTCTCCTTGGAATTATGATTTCAACTTTTTGTAAATATGCTTTTTCATCTTTCTTTTTATTTGAGTAATTATTGATGTTTTGAAATATCTGGTTATGTAGCAGTAAAAAAAATTTTCACTGTCATTTTTTTCACTGCTGAGACTTTTTATATATACTGACTGTTTTCCTGATTATGGGCAGTATAATTATATATTTTTTAGCATATGGATAACCTAACTGAGTGAGATTTATGGACCTTTTTTTTTTTCGGATTGCGCCTCAGAATAATAAAAACCCAGAAATTACCAAAATTAAAGATGTAATTTGTCTCATTGAACACTTTATTATAAAACACAGATCTTTTGCCATCATCTTGTCTTAAAACAAAATAACTGTACTGTATTTACAGTAACACAAAAAACCTTAAAGTATTCTTATAAAAAGCTAATTGCAAGCACAAGACTTGGAAAAAGTACGATAATACACTCAACAAAAATATGCAATATGTTTTGCAAAAGTTCAATTATTATTAAAAATACAAAAAGAATGGGACAATAAAAAGAGATTGAGGATAATATGGCAAGATCTGATAACAATATCCTACAATTAAAGAATAAGAACGTGTGGTCTAAAACCACTATGAAGCAAATACATTAGGCTCAAACATGAAAACAGAAATATAGGAAAATATCTTTTAAATAACTACCCCATCGGCTATGTAGTTTTGAAAAAGGGGGCTATGATACACAGGGGTTTTTTTCCATTACAAAAATCAGGAAAAGCCAACCAAAAATCAACCTTCAGCTAAGCAATTGCTGATTTCACAGAAATCCAAAATAAAAGCATATAGGTGTGCCTTATGGCCATTCAATTTAGCAAAAGTCACCATAACCCAGATGGCTAAACAGAACTGTACAAACATAACTGTAATAAAATACAATGATAAAGTAAAACCTGACTTGTAAACTGTAAAATGTGTGCACGATGATAAAACATGTAGGAGATATTGCATATATCTCCTACATGTACTATACACTACATATTGCAGGGGTCTCAATCTCTAATTTTCTGGTGAACCACTACAATACATGTCATCTTGTGACATTACAGTAATAAAATTTGACAAATTAAAATTAACCTAATGCATTTTTTAAAGTTGATTTTGGATTCAAATAATAGAAAAAATGAATAAAAGGTGGAAAAACTGCTTTCATTGTTCACATGCACACATGCTGACTGAGGAAATGGGAATGCTTATAAATGGTCTCCAGACTGCCACTCTGAGACCTCTGCAGAAATGCATTTCACAAGTGTTTAGAAAAATATTGCCTCAGTTGTAATAGGAAAACACAGAAACACAAAGAAGTACCTCAAATTGCATTACAGTGGTATTTCACCAAATACTTTTTCTTGGAACTCAGTTTTTAAACACCTGAAACCTTTGCTGTGACATTCACATGGGAACACTTTAGTCTTAGTTCACAACTCAAATATAATCTGTTGTAAAACAACAATGGCTTTTAAGCCATTGTCCGTGAATCAAACCTTTAGATAATGTCCATAACCCACACATTTGATTCCAACACACTGTTCATCTCCGATCTGAAGTCAGGATAGCTGTCATAATTTATCGACAGCTCCAGTACACACCCACATGTGTGTGCCACAGGTCGTCTCTGGAAACCTTTCAGTTCGTTAAACCCAATGATGATGTTCTTTCCCAGATGTAAATCTGAACCTGTGCAAAACCTGAGGAACAAACACAAATGTTCCTTCTCAGCATTCTTCACATATGTAGTTAGATATTTCTGAATCAGCTTCTGGTGAGCCGTCATTGTTTCAGGGAAAGTGAGACACTTGAGAACTTTTCTCACAGTTGGTTGGAGGGTTTCATAAACTGAAGATAGATCACAAAGGCTTTCCCATGCAGTGCTGAGTGTTCTTGCCCACTGTTCAATAACATAGGCAGGCTCTTGGACAAGTGTTTTGTGTGCAAGCTCCAATAGGACTTCAGTGGCATTGCAGGCTGTTGGTATCTTTCTGCAGCTGTGGTTATCAAGTATGTCTATAAGTTCTTCTTGGTCCACGGTTAAAAATAATGTCACTGCTGTGAGAAGTGTTAGCGCTTAGAGACTGCGTGGAAGATTGTGGAAGGTTATCGTTTGGAGTGTCTTCAATGTATGTCACATCATGGCTGATTGTTTCAAATGGAGCAGATGTTTGGACTGTAGTGACAGTAAAAGAAGAGGTTTGGTTTTGAGGACTCGCTTCAATTTCTGAAGATGGATGCAAACCTGGGTTGGAGCTCTGAAGGCTGTCATTTTGTTTTTTCTTTGTGGTGAGGTAGAACCTGAGGATATTAAGTTTTGTGACATGATAAAGTTCTCCTACTGTCAATGCATCATCGACTATCATCTCTTGATAATCCTTCAGATCACAGTCAAAATCTGTTAAGGGCCCCTGAATGTTTCCTCCATCTGGAAAGAACAGGCCTGTTGCAACCTGTAATATGTCCCTTTTCTTGGCATCCTTGCAGATGTCTATTTTTCTTGTTCCTCCTCCTCGTCTAGCTCTAACCTGCTTGAAAACCTCAGTGTCTTCATCATAATGCATCCATCCTATTTCTATTTTTCTATTTCTCTTCAGAGCATTTCTTTTATGGGTTGTTTGGGAATGTTCTTCTTGCCGTGTGCTACTGCCATCCTCTTCAGATAATTTTCTTTTGGACAGTTTGGATTTCAGCCGTTCAAAAAGCGCTGACTTGCGGCTGCTGCCCCTCCGTCTGCAAAATCCAAATACTGCTAGACGATCACCGTATGATGGCAAATAAGTCTTCAGCTCCTCATCTGTCATTAGACTTATGACACTGGCATCAATCTAAAGATGGAAAAATAATTTAATTTATTGAAACAACCAGCCTTGAAAATACAATTCTATTTTTAACTTAAGAACAATGAGGAAAAGTTGCATTTCAACCAGTATCTTGTTGGAATTAAGTACCTTCTCATTCTCCAAGGTCTGTATAATTTCCTCAGAGACTTCTCTTTGTTTCAAGAATTCAGTCAAGTCTCCCATGCTGTAAGGAAGGATGTAAATTAAAATTACAAAATTAAAATAAAGCCACCATATTATCGTCAAAGTATCTGTGCCTACCTACATTATGAGCTCTGACTATGGTGGAGAAGTGGGAACTGCATTTTTAAGTGTCCATTTGCACTGTAACTACAATCAGCATCACAATACAGTCAATCCCACATTTTCTCAGTTGTCTGGTTACAGTTTTATTGGTTTTGTTCCTTATTTATATAGTTGTCAGTCATATTCCCTGTTTTGGGTGATTTGTGATTTTGTTTTATACAGTGCTGTATACTTATTACGCATGCTTTCAGCAAAACGTCTGTTTCATCAGACGTAACAGGTGTCATTAGCGTGTAACAGAAACCTTATAGGTACCTTTGGTTAACCCTGACGTTGCATTCTATTCAACTTTGTATGTAACAATCGCTGTCACACTGTTTTTATATACCTTTTATCCAGTTATCATTTGTAGGAAGGCATTCAAAACTGAAGAACCTGGCGCCATTTGTTGTTAATACAGCAGCTCACGACACGATCCAGTTTTGAGTGTGCACCCCTTTGCACCATATCCTTCCGGGTAACAAGGAAATGACATCAGCCACGTAGATTTCTTATTGGCAGCGCTAACTCGAAATTTCGAGTTATTTTCTCAAAATTTCGAGTTAATAACTCGAAATTTCGAGTTAATAAGTCCGAATTTTGAGAAAATAACTCGAAATTTCAAGAAAATAAGTCGAAATTTCGAGTTATGGATCTTCTTTTTTTTTTTTTTTAGTGGCGGAAACGGGCTTCCATACGTATCTCTCTCAGTGGTGTGGAGACTCTTTAACCTTTCTGTTCTAGTGATGGGTCGTTCGCGAACGAAATGGCTCTTAGAGCCGGCTCTTTGACGTGAACGACGCGAGCCGGCTCCTTATCGCGAGCCGTCACGTGGGTTTTTTTTTTTTTTCTTTCTCTCAGCCTCTCTCTCGCACTTTTTTCCCGCTTCACTCTGCACGCGGGCCTTGTGCTTTACGCTGGGCAGAGGGGGGAGGGGCGGTAGTTACACTCAGTAGCACAGGAACAGAGCCAGAGAGAGAGAAAGAGAGGCAGGGACAGCAACATTAGAAAGGTATAGTAATCATCCACAACTATTTTCGGTTGCAGATGATAAAGGATTGAGAAAGTTTATTCATGCAGGTCCATATGACAGAGAATATGCATGTTCTTTTAGTTTTCATATTATAATTTATATTTAATTGTGTTGTGGTTTGCAGTGTTTTGTGTTCTTTTCACTTTAAATTTGTGAAAGGAAAAAGCTGAAATTTTAAATAGTTAAAAGTTGAAATGTGAATAGTTGATTTTTGTATTATATGATTTATTTATTACATTTTATGTGGAGTGAATAAATAAAAGTATATTTACGGTGGCCCCTAGAGACAAAGCACATACAAACTTCAAATCACGTACGAACTCTGAAGCATGTACAAACTCCAAAACACGTACAAACTCCAAAACACGTAAAAACTCCAAAACATGTAAAAACACGTACAAACTCCGAAGCACGTAAAAACTCAGAAGCACATAAAAACTCAAAACACGTACAAAAGACAACAGAAGTGCTCCAGGATGCTGGGCGCAGTGTTGAGCCTTTGTTATCTTGTGGCTACACAAGCCAGCAAGTACTAACGACCGGATTTGGTGTGTGGTAATAACAGGTAAATGAACTTTTTTTTAAAATTATTTGAATATATATATGAGTGCCTGTGTATAAATACACAAACAATACACACATGCTTTCAATTGTGTAATTTAAGTGATCTAGTAGCTCTGCTTTGGAAGTTCAGTTCATGCTAGAAATGTGTTTTGGAGTTTGTACGTGTTTTGTCTCTAGGGGCCACCGCATATATTTATATATAAACATATATAAATAAAACCACTTGTTTTTACGTTAGTAATTCCTTTTGTGCATAATTTTATATTATTGTTAATAATAAATTAATTAAAGCAACAAAACAACCCGAAGACCCGGTTCGGAGCCGAAAGAGCCGGCTCTTTTTAGTGAGCCGAACCGAAAGAGCCGCATCTCTAAAAAGAGCCGGAAATCCCATCACTATTCTGTTCTTCCTGCTGGAGGCTCAGCACTTTTGAACCTGACCTTCTGCCCACATACAGCCGTTGGACAGCTCTGGCGCCATGGGGCAGTGGGTTGACCTGCATATTCTCAGCGTGCATGTCTCAGGACTTCATCTTTAACTTCGACATGTATTTTTCTCAGAATCAGCGAGCTGTTCTTCACCCTCCAGTGTGGAAGCTCTGTCTTTCCACGCTGGGCTTTCATTTTTTTTATTAATTAATTATTATTATTATGTGTGTTATTAAGAGCAGAGTGAAAACACAATGGCAGTAGTGATTGGTATTGTGATCAAGATTTAATTCACCTGAGCAGTAGCAGTGTTACCATGGCAACAGCATTCCTGCTGGCCTGTGTCATTATTTTCCCTTTCTCCCTCCTAAAATGCTCAGGAAGTTCCAATTTGCATTTTAGGATGAATTTGAAGGACAAAAAGTTTCCCCCCGCCACGGTCAGCTAGTTAGCTGCAATCATCAGGATCCCTGGTGTAAATCAGTTCCTGATTAGATGATGATACTCTGCTCTGGTGCTGAGGACACTGGGGACCACAGATAATCATCAGCACCTTCACTAAAACTATTTCCTGCTTTCTTTACAGACACAGCTTTCCATGGCTGGCTGATAAGTGGATGGAAAAACTGGAGTGTGCAAATCAGAAGCAGAAACTTTTTAATGAGCCTGAACTAAATTTGGGGCCCTAATTTACAGTTTCACAGCCAGGTAGGAACACACACACACACACACACACACACACACACACACACACACACACACATGCACACACATGCATGCAGATGCACACGTGCATGCTTATCTAGACTTCAGAGGACATTATTGACTCATAAGGTGGAATGACACATTTCCACCACACAATCTTTAAAAATATGTCCAAACCCCTGAACTTGAATATCTCTCTGGAAACAAGGATGAAGTTGAAGGGAGTTAAATCTGTCAAATTTAGAGTTTGGCAAGTGAAGACTGTGTTGGTGTGGCTAAAAACAAACCCTCCTGTGTGGGTGTACAGTAGCACAAACCACAGTATAGGTCGTTTGCACCGAATGTTCTCACTTGGTGGCCTCAGGAGGTTTCAGTAAAACTCTGTGTTGACAGTCTGATCCTGGTTGATGAATTCATGATTCTAAACTCAGTGAACAACAAAACATTTCCTGCTTGCAATCCTGACAACAACTGTTTCTATCAAAAAGACATTGATCTTTTAGTCTAACTGGCTCGGATAACTCGTGGTGGACTTTAGACATCAAACGAAGCTAACTGGACACAGACACTAATGTCTGCTCAAGCTCGAGGTTATTGGAGGTCTGAACCGGACGTCGCTCTGGCTGGTGAAGGA
Organism: Diplotaxodon limnothrissa; assembly: GCF_057381915.1. Taxonomy (NCBI): domain Eukaryota; kingdom Metazoa; phylum Chordata; class Actinopteri; order Cichliformes; family Cichlidae; genus Diplotaxodon; species Diplotaxodon limnothrissa. Next base: position 45,398,253 of record NC_140610.1, read on the forward strand.
TATAAAAAAAACAACAACAGCAATAGAATAATATTAAACACAAAGTGAACCCGTCTTCCTTCATTAAATAGGTTCTTTTAGATGTTAAGGAGGAATTGACTTAACCAGGCTGGCGGAGAATGAAGACAACCGGACACCTGCAGCAGATGGGGAATCAGTGAACTTTTATTGAGACAGAGACAATCTCTCAACACAGCTCACATCAGGAGATTCCTCATATTTGCTGTGAGGATGGGTATATATTCTCTAAAACTTACAGGAGGGGGTTGTGAGGAAAGTGCTGCATTAGCAGAAAAACAACTCCATAAAAGGAAAGCGGCCTTGGGTGTTCTAGTCTCTTCGCTTGCAGATATCTTGCACCTGCAGGATGAGGCGATCGCTTCTTATCGCTCTCAAGGCCAAAGTCGTGAGCACACATTTTTATTACACAGTTGCACAGTAACTTTAAAGCTGAACAATATTTAAAGCTGAATAATGTTTGATCGGATTATATTTTCTTCAAATCCCCCTTTTGACCCATCTTAAATGGGTCAACACACAAAAATAAGTAACATTCAAAGGAACACAGAGACGTGTCGAAGCCTGGCTCGAAAAACTCCTCGGGTCTTATCATTTGTCTTTATCTGTCATTGCAGATGAGGAGAAAAGAGTCCAGGCACCACCCTGCCCAGGGGTCGGCTGCAAGCAGTCTCGGTTCCCGATGAAAGCAGTAACAGCTGTCCTGCACAAAAGGATACAACGAGTCAGTGCAACCAGGGTAGTGACACAAAATTAACAGTTCCTGTAACTCAGCAACCAAAAAGCATAAGTAATGATAAAAATGTGGAGAGTACAGAGTATACTATAATAATGAGAGATATAAACGTGAAAATGTGAAAGAATAAATCAACCATAAAATAAACCCAGAACGGTAACTGCTAAGGACATTCAAAAGTGAATATGGTAAAACGTGAGGAAGGGGTGTGGAAAAAAAAAACAATTTATATCCAGTGGTGGGAGTACACATTCGCTCAGGCTTAAGTCCGGAGACCCTGAGAACATCGCTTAACCCTCACAACCCGACCAGACACAGTACAACCAGATATATCCTTCAAGAGGAAGTGGGTGAGGGAAACAATTAATAACAAGCCTAAGACAAAACACCACAGAGAAACAACCATTCTAGAAGCATTTAAACAAGAGAAAGACGATAATGGTCGTCACCCTCACGATCAGAGTTTTCATCATCCGTTGGCGAGGAGGTGGGAAGTTGACTAGCCAATAAAGGCATCTGCCGGGCGAGATCCTTATCCTCAGGAGTGAAAGCTGTAACAATCAGTCTCTGGAAGAGGGATCGAATGCATGGAATACAACAGCAACCGCAGGTGACTAGGACAGCAACAAAAACTGAGATGGAAACTAGGATGGAAGCTACAAGGGCCTTATATTTGCCAAACATGTTAAGCCAAGAGTCCCACATGGCAGTATCAACGCCCGAGTGTTCCTTCATTTTAACAGTAAGAGCTGTGAGACCAGTAATAGCTTTAGTGAGGGAACCATCAGGAGCTGTGTTATTGGGGATATAGGTACAGCACTCCTGACCAAAAAGGCTGCAGACTCCGCCTCTTTCTGCGAGGAGAAAATCCGTTGCGACCCTGTTTTGGAAAGCCATTAGGGAAGTGGCAGATAACTGTGCATGCACAGCTTCAAAACCATCTCGAGTGTAATTAGCTAACAGTTGCACATTAAAGTGAATGTAGTTAATTCTGTCTACATTCGCATTTATTTCAACCATCCAAAGTATCGAGGCCCATCCTGCTTTAACCTGGTCTCGCAGTTTATATTCATCGGGGACCCCACGGGGTATACCTACAGCATCAATATAGGTTGGATTATGAGCTGAACCTGGGATTAGAGAACGTTTAGAGCGGCGTTCAGAGGAGGATGGGAGGCCAACTTCGTGTACTTCTATAGAGAGATCTACTGGAGTGACTGAAACAGGTAAAATAAGAGTTATGAGAGCGCAAAGACCTGACGCATCCCGAGGGAAACCATCATATAACTTGTTTTTGCCACACCACCACCACAAATCAGCCCTAGCCGTAGGTCGGAAGTTTGGTTTCATAACCGTCATCTCAGTGCACCAAGAAGAGTTCAAGCTACCTAGTTTTACTGCATTGCCAGTCAGGTTAATACAAGTGAAATTGTTCACAGCTACATCTGAAGAAAAGAAAGGTGGTTTATTAGAGACCGAGCGTTGAGTTTTAGGAAAGTGGTTTTCCAGATATGAGCAATGACCTCGTTTTGTATTGTTCATAAGATGCAGGAGGCATGCACTATTGACTGGCGCCGGTACAACTCTTAAAGTGGGGCGGGCTCCCATACAAACTATGCAGTCGGAAGCCGTCTTGTCAGCAGCTTGTTCAGCTAGTAGTAACCAGTTGTTTGTTGCTCCAGAAATACCGGTTAGAATTTGGAAGAGGTCATCTTTAGACATTTTATTTGTGTCTACAATGCGTATTCGGCCGTTTCTCCCCCCGTTTGTATATGTCACCGGAGGGCCATTAAAGGTGGGGTTATCATCTTTAACTACAGAGCTTGGAGCTGCACCAACGCTAGGGCATATTTCCATTTGCCAATACAGGGCGGTGCGATCAGTCCAAGGGGCAAGTATAAATTGTTGACAGGAGGTCAAGGCCAGATCCTTTAGGGTAAAAATTAAGCCTGAAAGATCCGGTTTTTTTGCTATTCTGAGCATATTTTGGTTTCTCCAGTGCAAAGCCTGACCCCTAGAGTGCTTGGACCAATCGAGGTCCGTTTCTGACACTAAACTGGACCACTTCCACTGATGCCAACCTCCCAGGGTTATATACCACACTGAGGAGGAGAGATGTACTGCAAGGTTAAAAAGATCCCCCCCTTGGTCTTTGGTGACGGGAGTGACTGGGAAGCTAGCGAAATCTATTTCAACTACCCAACTTTTATTGTTGGGGACACAGAGAGTAATCATTCTAGTCGTACTTGGGGTACAGGAGGTAACCGTGTCTCGTTTCTTTCTAAATCGATCGGGCGTGGGCAAAACTGGAGAGGAAGTGGTGGGCAAGACCCTAGGGGCTACATTTGTCAGATTGGGACTGTCAGAAAGGGGCGAAGCTTTTGAACTTGAAGGTGTCAGAAGTGTCGGGGGCCCTTCACAGATCAGGATTATGCCAATGGGAATGAGACCCAGGGCCAGGAAGCAAACAAAGACGCAACATCTTTGCCTGCCTGTCATTTCAGGGGGAAAGGGCCAAGACATGTTTACTTAGCTTGGATGTCGTCTAATAGAGGATGATGGGGCACAGAAAGGTGGTCCAGTTCCCCCCACCTCGCCAAGGGCGTGTTCTAGGAGTTAAAGAGCAACAAAAAGTATCAGTGACACAACTTTAAATGAGCTTTCAGCGGTTAAAACTATTGCAATGTAAAATGTAAATCTTAAAAACTCAAGCCAATATAAAAGCAAAGTCATAAAAGATGTTAAAAATAGAAAAATAAAAATGTTTAGTTCAGTATGAAGAACACCCCCTTTTGTAACCAGCCGGCTTGTAGGTTGAGTTTTGGCTCCCTCAAGTGGTTGGTGATGCTGTTGCAGCTCCTTCTGACAGGTCCTTCTGCACCTCTCTCAAGGTTCTTCCTGGTTCGGTGGCAGCAGCGCACTGTGTGTAATGAAACCAGGTGTCACCTTTCCCTTCGAGCCTGACAGCGTGGGAGGTCCGCTCTGTTATGCGGTAAGGGCCTGTCCAGCGAGGCTCAGCCCACTTTCTCTTTGTGACTTTCAGGAGGACGTAGTCCATTCCAGGTGTAGCCGCCTCTTTCAGCTCTTGCTGGTTTCTTTCAGCGACCTGTGAGGAATACTGGGCAACAAAACTGCGGAGCATGTTATAATATGTCCTCGGATCGAGGTCTGAATCAGCTTCATCCGACATTAACAGGCGAGAGGAGGGGCCAGGAAAAGGCCTGCCATGCTCCAACTCAAATGGAGTGTAACCAGAGGTTTGATTTACTGAGCATCTTATGGACATTAATGCAAGAGGCAATGCCTTAACCCAATCTAATTTGGTCTGTGCACAGATTTTAGCCAATTTAGTTTTTAGAGTTTGATTCATCCTTTCCACTTTCCCCTGGGACTGGGGGTGGTAAACTGAGCCAAACTTATGTTTCAAACCTAATGCGGCTTCAACCCTCTGCAGATCGTGGTTCCTGAAATGTGAACCATTGTCCGACCTTATGACCTCGGGAAACCCATGCTGTGGTATATAATGATTAATCAGACACTTCACCACAGTTCTACTGTTTTCACTTGCTGTCGGCCAGGCTTCTGGCCAACCTGAAAATGCATCCACAGCCACCAGCAGGTACCTGTAACTACCTACTCTGTCCACCATGTCTGTGTAATCAATGATTATTTCTTTCCCTGGGCAAAGTGGGATGGGGAAGTACCCTGCTATTGGCTTGAAGGCGGGCTTGATTCCAAATTGGTTGCACTCCTTACAGGTTTTAACCATGTATTTTGTCATGTCTTTTAGATAAGGGTGCCACCAGGCGGCTAAGTTCCTCATCATTTGTGCAGGTCCCACATGCCCCACTCCATGTGCCTCTTCCATTGCTGTCTGTCTGACCCCTGGCGGTAGAATGGGCCTTCCATCTGGGCCACGCCAAACATCTGTGTTTGTGGCCCCTCTTGTTACCCATAATGATTTTTCCTGGGGGCTGGCTTTGTCCTGTAACTCTCTGATTGTGGCTAGGCCTAGTTGTATGGGTGGTCTTTCTGGAGGGGGTGTGGCTTCTGGGTCCATTACCATAATCAGGGAGGGTAAGTAACCAGCTGTCTGCTTAGCTACTAAGTCGGCCTGTTTGTTACCTAATGCCACTAAGTCTAGTCCGGCACTGTGTCCTTTGCATTTTACCACTGCCACCTTAACAGGTAACAACAGTGCTTCCGCTAATTCCCTCATTTCTATCTCATGTTTAATAGGCTTTCCGCTGGCTGTCAAAAAACCAGCTCTTAGCCACTGCTTGAGCTCCACATGCACTGCTCCCACAGCATAAGCTGAATCACTGTATATATTCACTTTCTGTCCCTTTCCCATCCTTAAGGCTTCAATCACCGCTCTCAGTTCAGCTCTCTGTGCAGACTGTTGTCCTGTCAACTGCTCTGCTTTCACTGTTTTCCATCTCATGTCTGTCTGTTCCACTATTGCCCATGCAGCCTTCAACATTCCACTTTCAGTTCTGAAACAACATCCATCTGTGAACCAATCTTTTTCTGCATCCATTAGAGGTTCTGCCTGCAAATCTGGCCTGATTTTCTCCTGTACCTGCACAACCTCTTCACACATATGTGGTTCCCCCGATCCCATGTGATCAGCCATGTTTATGCCTTCATGTGAGTAGGTGATGTGTGGTGCTTCCAAAATGGTACTGAGGCGTCTCTGCCTGAGTGAAGTGAGTGTGAAGGCCTGTGAGGAGACGTAGGCCACCACACTGTGTGATGTCAAAATTTTTAGTGGGTGGTTCATCACTATGTGTGCTGTTTTCTGAATGATTTTTGCAAGTCCAGAAACGTGTTGTGTGCACGGTGGGTGGCGTTTTTCAGTGTTGTCAAGCATTACGCTTACATATGTCAACACTTTTCTCTCTCCCCCTTTTTTCTGGAACAGGATACCATTGATATGGGTTCCAGTTCCAGAAACATCAAGATGAAAAGGCAAAGCATAATCTGGCACAGCAAGGTCAGAGGCGACAGAAAGCTGTTGTTTTAACTTTATAAACGCCTGTTCTGTTTCTGTAGTCCATGAGAGGGGAGCAGAGAGGTTTCTCATGCCTTGTTCATTTACCAAAGCGCGCAAAGGGGAAGTAAGGCCAACATAGTCTGGGACATAGGTCCTGCTGTAACCAGTCAGGCCCAAAAATGACAACATGTCTTTTACAGTTAGAGGTTTTGGATGGTGCAAAATGGAGTTCCTGTGTTCTGGGGACAAGGAAATACCGGACTGTGAGACCATGCGGCCTAGAAAAGAAACCTGTTTTCTTGCAATCTGTAGTTTGTTTTTGCTCACTTTAAAACCTGTGTTGGCCAGGTGGTGAAGTACCACTCTGGTGGCCTCCAAACAGATGTCAGCCGTGGGGGCAGACAGCAAAAGGTCATCCACATATTGTATTAACATACAGTCAGATGGTAGTGGGCTGGTTTGTAAAAGTTCTTTCAAACACTGATTAAACAGTCCTGGGGAGAGGGCAAATCCCTGTGGTAAGCGAGTGTAACGCCATTGTCGGCCTCTAAATGTAAATGAGAAAATGTCACGCAGTGACTCACGAAGTGGGAGGCAGAAAAAGGCATTAGCCAAGTCAATGCAGGTGAACCAGGCATGAGATGGTGGGAGGTTGGTCAAGGCAACATAAGGATTAGGCACAGGCAAAGTAGGAGTGCCAAGTAAGGCATTAATCCTTCTCAAATCATGTGCCATTCTGAACTTCCCCGTGCCTTTTTTCTCAACGGGTAGGATGGGCGTGTTCCACTTAGAGCAGGAGGGCTCCAAGACACCGGCAGTGACCAAACCAGAAATTGTTTCTGCAATCCCAGCCTCAGCCTCCGGTCTGTGTGGGTACTGAGGCTGCCACAAAGGGGTAGCAGATGACAGTTGAAAAGAGACTGGCTCCACATCAACTAAACCTACATCTGTGGGTCCATGGGACCACAAACAATCTGGAAGAGAGTCGAGTAAAGGCGCAGCATCACAGTGGTCTGTGTGTTCTCTGCCATGTGACCCGCTGACCACTCTATGTTGCAGTGTTGAGGAATTAAAGCAATCATTTAAAATTTGGTATGTCTTGGTAGATGGAGAAAACAAAACCTGTGGGAGTTTTGTAGGTGTCCAGTCAGTGGCCGCAAGGGAACGTTTAACCATTCCACCCAGCTCCTTAGCCTGGTGTCCAGGATGTAAGGCCAGTGACACATGGGGAGCTGCCTCATCAGACATCATGTACCACTGTAATTGATCTGTTGTAAAAGTAACCGCTGCTGCCACTCCCTCCGGTGCCGCAAAAATGCACGACATGTTCAGAGACCAAGCCCGCCCCTCACACTGCTCTTGGAACATGTGCTGGTACCAGGTGGTGTCATGCCTGTCATAAAACAGTGTAACATGAGGTGGGTCAGGGGGAGGGACATAAGGATGTAGGAGTGAGAGCCACGGCCGCCATTGCTGAAAAGCAGTACAAACTCCTGGTTCAGCAGGTGTTTCAACTTCCAATAATGCCCAGTAGATGTCAGCAGAGTCCGCCAAACAGGAGGAGGGTTGCAGTAGAAACTGACCACCTCCCTCTGGCCCATTAGAACAGGGAAGCACAACCCCAGTAGGGAGAGTCACAGTTAGGCCTTGTGAAGAGCAGAGTATTGTGGCTCCTAATTTAATCAACAAGTCTCTTCCCAGTAAATTCACAGGAGCCTGTTTTGAACACACATAGCTGTGTAACAAAGTCTGATCTCCAACCGTTGTGGGGAGGGGCACGGTGTAAGGCAGAGTTTTAGGTTCCCCAGATATGCCCACCACTGTAATCACTGTGTCAGTAAGTCTTTCACGAGCAACATCCTTAATGGTGGAGTACGTAGCTCCAGTGTCCACTAAAAAGCTGCTTCTTCTTCTATCTACAGTTATGGACAGCATAGGGTCCGCCGTTGTCCCTTCACCGTCCTGGGCAGTCTGTGGGGTGTCCTATAGCTGGGGACCACCCTCGTAGTACTCCCACCCCATCACAGGCATCTGTGGGGCCGGGGGCACTTCAACTAAAGCACCACGAGGTCCACCTCTGTGGCCAGGATGCTGATAGGGCCCACCACGGGCTCCCCTGCCTCTTCCAGCAGCCGGGTTCAAAGGGCACGCTTTAGCCCAGTGTCCAGGTTGTCCACACCGGAAACAAACATACATCTGGCCTCCCCTACCACCTCCCATCTGACCCCTTCCCCTGAAACCACCTCTGTTTCCTCCAAATGGGGAACCTCTCTGCCCATAAGGGGCCGGGGAGTGATAAGCACCATACTGGGGGGGCTGTGGATCAGTTGGCCATGGGTTCGGATACAAATCAGGGGCAACTGGACCAGGAGGGGGAGCCGCAGCGGCCACAAGCTGCTTTTTAGGCTTGTCACCTTTTCCACCCAGGTCGTTTTTAGCTTTCTGCAGCTGAACCTTCAACAGTTGCAACTGTAAATCTTCGACGCTCTCCGCTTTATCATCAGACTTAATCTGCACTTTGTTAAGATTAAAAATCAAATGTTTCTTCCAGATTGCAAAGTCACAGTCCTGCAAATCAGGATTATCCTCCATTTTCTGGCTTACTGACTCCGGAATGCCCCTCAGCACCGCCCTTCTAAACCACATGCTCTGTGAACAAGTCCTACTGGGGTGATGACCTGTATGGTTCACCCAGTCTTCAACAGCCTGATTTAGATAATGGGTGGGATTTTGCTTTCCCTCCCATTTAAATTTCTGTAAGGTGCCTTGATTTTTGGGTGGGAATTGTTTGCGCAGGGCCGGTCCAATAAACCTCAAGGCCTGCATTAGGGGCACCTCGTTCTCATGCATGGTAGTACCCGCATTTTGTTCCAGGTCCGCTGCCTGAGATCGGGATGTGCACCTAGTTATAATAGCTCTAAAATCTCCCAGTGCGAGGTCCTGTCCAGCTGTGTATTTATCCAAACCAGCCAACCAGGCATTCCCTCCCTCCATTATGTCAGGGAGTTTGTCCACTAGGGCCTGGACATCTCCGAATGAATAAGGTTGATACACTGGTGTACGTTGCGCTTTAGTCTGGACCAGGGGAAACATGCCTGGAGGCTGAGGCACAGGGCCCTTAGATCTAGTCTGATATCCTAAACTGGGAGAGGTAGAGAGGGGTGTATTGTTAAGGTCACTGAGTTCATCATCAGTATCCTCAGTTTTTCCCCCGCCTGGTGGGGTAGCAGTGTCAGCAAAAACGTGGGCTAAACTCATCTGTGTTTCCGGATCCTGACGGCCCACCAAAGACATGGTAACTGTGACATTTGGTGAAGTGCCAGGCTCAGTTTTTGCAGTAGCGGTCAGATCTCCCTTAACAGCGACAGGAGTGCTGGCAAAGGGGTTGGACCGGGAAAGGGGGGCTGACGCAACACGATTATTCACCTGGACCACTGACCTATGTTCATTTAAGCAGCTGCGTAATGCTGCTTCTAGATCAGTTAATTGTTGTTCAGTGGGTTCCTGTCTGTTCATTCGAACCGCAAATGGTGCGCTCGCAAATGGGTCAGTTAGGCCCTCAGATCCGGTTCCAGAACACTGGGACATAGAAGAGGGGGCTCTACTACTAGCTGAGGATGTCGCCGACAGAGAGGAGCTTCCTGGGCAAAAATGCTTGGTATCTATGGGAGTTGGAGCTACGGGCGGTTCTTCTCCAATAGTCATTATTCCACCAGAGATATTAAGTACCGGATATATGCCTGCTGAGGGAGGAGTTGAGGCAGAATAGGGAGGTGGCTGAGACCTATTTTTCTTCATGTGTGGTTTTGCAGTTTCCCATAAACACACCCAGTGATTAAATTTAACTTTGCGGCCTGCGTGCTTATCTGCTTCCTTTCTGTGTCTCACCCCGCTCATCACACCTGCACCTGCTGCTGCTGAGTTGGCTTCTTCCTCTTTCTCTTTTGCCTGCATAGCCTTATTCTGCCAAATTATTCCCCAATTACCACTACTCCCCTCGTCCTTTCCCTTTTCTTTCATTAACCTTTCAGCTGTTTTCCTCAATGACTCTTTCTGCTTTTTTGCTTCTTTAGGCTGGTGTGTGGAGTTGATGACTGTCTCAACACATGTTAATTGTTCTCCCAATGTGCTAAGAATAACACCGGGACCCCAACCATCATCATTAGTTTCTCGATCTAATTCTCCATCCATTTTACTGTCAATGGAGGAGTGTTCTTTTATTGATTTTAAAGGAGAATTTGGGCCAGCTGGGTTTCTGCCTCTGTTAGGCACTAACAGCTGGGGTGCTGCTTTAAAGGTGAGTCAGCACTGAAATATCCCTTCAGGTGTTACCAAGCTTCTACCAAACCGGAGTCTGGCGGGTAACCTTGCCTAGAGCTTCCTGATAGGGGTGCTAGTTGGTTGTCACCTTGTTCACACGTCTCATTCACACTTCATACATTACCTGCAGTCACTCATTACCCTCCTTATGTATGTAATAAATGTGTAAAAAAAAAATTCTATGTGTGGTGTATTATTTTAACCAAAAGAGGAACCTAGTTCCTTTAATTGTATAATCTGTGAACAACGGAGAACCAAACTGTCCTGCCCAGTGTTCCACAGCAAGCATTCAGCGTGTATTTATGTGTGTCCAATATCAAACAGAACATCAAAACATTTAAAACACTGAAATCATCGGGGTTTTAAGAAGAGATCCGTTTTCTCCTATTGATCAAAGGGACCCCTCCTTTGGACTCCAACCAGTACTTCTCCTTTTTAAGTTTTAGAGGATCTTTTCTAATAAAGTCCTCTGGGCCTTCCTAACCCTTCTGTAGTTTAGAGAATATTACTAAAAAATATTCTCAAGGCCTTTAACCTTTTAATTTGTTTAGAAAGGCGTTACTAATAAACCCTTTCAAGGTCCCAGACCTGCACTGAGGTATTTATCCGACACCGGAGAGCAACCCGTCGGCTGCAACCGTGGTCAGACCTCAGTTCACTCTTATCTTTATTCACTTATTCACTTATTTCTTATTCACTTATCTCTTATTCACTTGTCTGATTCTCAACAAGCCTTAAGTAAGCCAGACAATTTTGGTTATGAATTACTAGGAGTTTGGACACTAAGTATTTTTATAATGTTCAATATAGCAGAAATAAAAGGTCTGCTTACCTTGTTTTTGTGTGCACACAGCTTTTGTCCAAACTCCGTTCACTCAGACCACTGCCGATGTCCTCCCATCCGTTCCAGTTGCCCTGGAGCGGATCCTGTTCCGTGACGCCAATTGAAGGATATAAAAAAAACAACAACAGCAATAGAATAATATTAAACACAAAGTGAACCCGTCTTCCTTCATTAAATAGGTTCTTTTAGATGTTAAGGAGGAATTGACTTAACCAGGCTGGCGGAGAATGAAGACAACCGGACACCTGCAGCAGATGGGGAATCAGTGAACTTTTATTGAGACAGAGACAATCTCTCAACACAGCTCACATCAGGAGATTCCTCATATTTGCTGTGAGGATGGGTATATATTCTCTAAAACTTACAGGAGGGGGTTGTGAGGAAAGTGCTGCATTAGCAGAAAAACAACTCCATAAAAGGAAAGCGGCCTTGGGTGTTCTAGTCTCTTCGCTTGCAGATATCTTGCACCTGCAGGATGAGGCGATCGCTTCTTATCGCTCTCAAGGCCAAAGTCGTGAGCACACATTTTTATTACACAGTTGCACAGTAACTTTAAAGCTGAACAATATTTAAAGCTGAATAATGTTTGATCGGATTATATTTTCTTCACTGGGAACCCCCAAACATGCAACATGCTTCACGTCTTGTGTCCCACTGATTTATGCTCCATTACGACTGTGAAGTGACATCTGGAGCCTCAGTATTACAGTGAAATGCTATACAACATTTTAAAAACTAAATACAGTTTTGACGAATTTTGCTGCACCTCACTCGATAAATTATATATCAGCTACACATCATTCTCTAATGTTACCATAATCTCATACATGTTTTCACCACTAACATTATGTTACGAGACTGACACCCCCCCAATAATACAACTCTGTGAACATAGTTAAGGCACCGTATAAAAACTATATTAGTGATAAAAAGTAGCTTTTGCAATGCTTTCCTGCCACGTACTCATGCACACATGTGCACACTCTTAAGGGCACGCAGGTGCAGACCTGCGATGTCTTCTTATGGCTGGAGGAATTATTCTGAAATTGATTCAGTGATGTCTGTGTTGGCATAACTGTGAGTTTGTGAGTGCTGCAGCTTTACAAACACACCACACCAGCCCTCGAACTGAAAATGGAGCATCTGCCGCAGGCACAGGCATGTTTCTCATCATTAGACGCATACACAAATACATAAGCTCTACAATCTACAGTACAAACGTTCTTTCGTGGTGTGTTTGTTTTCATACTTTTGAATCACAGTGGATGCAATGAAACATTTTTTTCAGTACTGATGTAAATAAAAACACTTTCATAAACTAAACCATAAAAATCTACAGTCTCCTTGCTTGTGAGCAATATAAAATTACACACATATATTTCTGCTTACCTTATAGTTGGTTTTGTTAGCCACTAACACAAACCTACGACTCAGGCAGGCATAAAGAAGGTGCTCAAGGGATGGAGCACTTTCGTATCTACATATACAGTAACTTATTAGAAGAAAAACAAACGTAAATGAATGAAATGAAACCAGGTTTTAGGCACTTTGTTACTGGCAGCTTGTCATTGAAACATAAACATTTCATCTCACATCTGAATAAACAGGTTTTTCTGAACTAGCTTAGCTTTTGCAGTTTACTCCATCTGTGCCAAACTGTTTAGCTCACAGAGTCACTGTACACAGTTAACAAGTGAAGCCATTGGATTATGATTGTTTCTGTATTCTGGTAAACTTGGAGCATGACTGTAATGTACAGTAAATAACAGCAGAATAACCAGTGTTTAGTAAACAGTGAAAAGCTCCACACTGCAGGTTTGATCAGTAACAATAGTAACTCAGTGTAGTCCTCTAATTAACATGTGGCTATATGAGTCATTTAAACATCCGGCACCTTCCCTCCCTCTCACTTGCCCTCTCAGACTTCTCTCTCATGAACATGATGTTCAGCAGTGCTGCAGCGCCATATAACTGAACCAGGGGAGCAGAGTTGCAGCACTGCTGGTTGGAAATGGTGTCAGTGGTTCATTAATGATCGGCCCTCGCAAATTATATCAGCTCGGCTCATAAATATGTGTTGCAATCGATCCATGTGACTGCTCTCATATAAAACAGTGCTGTATTCCTGCTTGTTGAACATGTGGAATTTATATTACTGACTGTTCATCTACGAGGATGGTGACATTCACACTCTGTCACTGTAGCTCTGAGGAGACATTATAAACATTAATCCCTTTTATTGATTCAGTGCGACTTCACAGTGTTGTTGGGAAGAGATAAGATTTAGTTTTTACATTTACACTATCAACACCTTTGCACTTATCATCAACACAGAGGCACCGTCAGCTCTGTCTTTCTCAGATTTACATAATATAAAAATATCTTATGAGGAAAATGCGTTTCTACATCTATTTTAGACTCTCTGCTTTGTATCGTACTTAGATTTGTTTTTTTGAGTTCATCACTTTTTTTGTATTTTCTATTCTGCCTTTCTGAGCTATTTTGTTTTTCTGATATAGTGCTTATGTTATTATAGTGCTTATGTTACTATAGTGCTTATGTTACTATAGAGCTTATGTTACTATAGTGCTTATGTTACTATAGAGCTTATGTTACTATAGTGCTTATGTTACTATAGTGCTTATGTTACTATAGAGCTTATGTTACTATAGAGCTTATGTTACTATAGTGCTTATGTTACTATAGTGCTTATGTTACTATAGAGCTTATGTTACTATAGTGCTTATGTTACTATAGAGCTTATGTTACTATAGTGCTTATGTTACTATAGTGCTTATGTTACTATAGTGCTTATGTTACTATAGAGCTTATGTTACTATAGTGCTTATGTTACTATAGAGCTTATGTTACTATAGTGCTTATGTTACTATAGTGCTTATGTTACTATAGAGCTTATGTTACTATAGTGCTTATGTTACTATAGTGCTTATTTTACTATGTGATTGACTGTTGTTGTAATTCAAGCCCTGAGTGTAGAGCAGGTAAGATATAAAGTTGCATCCTAAATTCCATGCTCATGCAGAGTGTTTAGTTTATGACTTTTTCACCTGGTCATTTCTTGATGAACAGATGGTCTTTTAGGGTTGACCAAGCTGGTACCTTGACTCTGTTCTCTGCAAGATGTTGCAAAAAACAAAATCATATGGAGACAATATTGGACACAAAATATATAACAATTTAGTTAAATGTAGCATTAACTCATAGGTCTTGCTAAAGTAAACCTTGTATTCTGATTCATCACAGCAGCAGTTCAGTTGGATGATGTCAGTAACTGCAGCAAGTGTCTTGCTGACTGAATAATTACATCTTGCATAATCTGAAACAAACACATAAAGACAGAAACAATTTATAAATTAACGTTTGATAAAATCTAAGAATTAATCATTTATTAGATACCAATATGAATATGTCTACCATAAAACTTATGTGGAGCGAAGTTACATTCAATCAAGATGGTCTGGCATGCTACAACTTTGTAGTTGTTAAGTTCTGGCTACAAGTATACATACCCATCTTGTACATGTTCTTTAACATTATTATTATTATTATTATTATTATTATTATTATCATCAAAATCATCATCATCATCATCATCCTACCCAATTATCTGTTTCTTTTAATCAGAGTATGCTGTTTTAATGACTTTACAATATCATTTACATTGTGTTCCTTACATTTTCCCCAATTGTATGTTATATTAATCCTATATTTCCGTTTTAATATTTCTAATGTTTGCCTTGTTTTCTTCACTGTCTGGTCTGCCTCTGTCTCACCTTTATGGATGCATTTACACCTAAATGTCCCCAACAAAGGATGTTTTAATTCACCACTATTCCAGTGAAACACGAGTCTCCCACCTTCCTGCTACCGGTCTGGAGTTTTTGTTCACCAAAGCACACACCAACTTCATACTGACGGACAGATCACTGCCCTTTTGCCGCCTTGTCTGACCGTGTTTTGTGGCTGTGGTTCACTTCGCCTCACTCTTCCCCATTCTTGTCATTAAATCAGGCCGTTCTGCAACCATGGCAGCCATTCAATCTATGGCTTTATTCATGGTGTATTTTACCACTTCACCAAAGGCCGTTTTCGTTTACAACATTATATTTGCAGTGTTCGTCTATCTATCAATATCTGCGGAGTATTTTTTAACGAGTATCCTATTTTCTAAAGCACAGCATGTAAAGGGTAGCTCGGTTAGCAGGATGCTAGCATGTAGCGCTTAGTGAGACACGCCTCAGACGAGTTGAGCAAAGACCCCGTCTGTGTACTTTATACGTGAGCAACGGATTTAAATAAAATTAACGTTTCAAAAGACAAACTTGAAGATAAAAAACAATATACTTACCGGAGAATCGCCAGGGTTTGCCGCTTCCATCTTGCTGCTCCTAAATTCAAAACTGCCTCTGCAGTCAGGCAGGGGAGGCGTGGAAATTGTCTTTGAGTTAGTCAAACATTTTCCTTAGTTCGAGTAGATGATAAAATAAAAATAAATGGGATTTTAAGTAGGACTAGGCGTTCTGTAATGATCTCTATTTAGGAGAAAAACTTAATCACTCACCTCTAAACAGCTCTCTTTTAGGAGACAAACTGCTGGCTAACGGTGTCATGTGATCAAACAGCGTAATTTAATTGGCCGAGAGCCACTCGACTCGATCTGGTGGTGATTGCTCTGGCTTGGATCATTAAAGTTCATCACTTTTGCAGTTGAATTTTTGCAGGTGAATTTTTTTCAGGTGAATTTTTTGCAGGTGAATTTTTGCAGGTGAATTTTTGGCAGGTGAATTTTTTGCAGGTGAATTTTTTTCAGGTGAATTTTTGCAGGTGAATTTTTTGCAGGTGAATTTTTGCGGGTGAATTTTTGCAGGTGAATATTTTTGCAGGGAAATTTGGAGGATAAAAATTCAGTGTCATAAATTCAATGTCTGAAAATACTTGAATTCTGATGATACTATATTTCTTCCATAATTTTACTATAGTGCTTATGTTACTATAGTGCTTTTGTTACTATAGTGCTTATTTTACTATAGTGCTTATGTTACTATAGAGCTTATGTTACTATAGAGCTTATTTTACTATAGCGCTTATTTTACTATAGTGCTTATTTTACTTTAGTGCTTATGTTACTATAGAGCTTATGTTACTATAGAGCTTATTTTACTATAGCGCTTATTTTACTATAGTGCTTATTTTATTTTAGTGCTTATGTTACTATAGCGCTTATGTTACTATAGCGCTTATGTTACTATAGCGCTTATGTTACTATAGCGCTTATTTTACTATAGTGCTTATGTTACTATAGTGCTTATGTTACTATAGAGCTTATGTTACTATAGTGCTTATGTTACTATAGTGCGTATGTTACTATAGTGCTTATGTTACTATAGTGCTTATGTTACTATAGAGCTTATTTTACTATAGTGCTTATGTTACTATAGTGCTTATGTTACTATAGCGCTTATGTTACTATAGTGCTTATGTTACTATAGTGCTTATGTTACTATAGCGCTTATGTTACTATAGCGCTTATTGTAGTATAGCGCTTATGTTACTATAGCGCTTATGTTACTAGCGCTTATGTTACTATAGTGCTTATGTTACTATAGTGCTTATGTTACTATAGCGCTTATTTTACTATAGTGCTTATGTTACTATAGTGCTTATGTTACTATGGAGCTTATGTTACTATAGTGCTTATGTTACTATAGTGCGTATGTTACTATAGTGCTTATGTTACTATAGTGCTTATGTTACTATAGAGCTTATTTTACTATAGTGCTTATGTTACTATAGTGCTTATGTTACTATAGCGCTTATGTTACTATAGTGCTTATTTAACTATAGTGCTTATGTTACTATAGTGCTTATGTTACTATAGCGTTTATGTTACTATAGCGCTTATGTTACTATAGTGCTTATGTTACTATAGCGCTTATGTTACTATAGTGCTAATGTTACTATAGCGCTTATTTTAGTATAGCGCTTATGTTACTATAGCGCTTATGTTACTATAGTGCTTATGTTACTATAGTGCTTATGTTACTATAGCGCTTATTTTACTATAGTGCTTATGTTACTATAGTGCTTATGTTACTATAGCGCTTATTTTACTATAGTGCTTATGTTACTATAGCGCTTATGTTACTATAGTGCTTATGTTACTATAGAGCTTATTTTACTATAGTGCTTATGTTACTATAGTGCTTATGTTACTATAGCGCTTATGTTACTATAGTGCTTATGTTACTATAGAGCTTATTTAACTATAGTGCTTATGTTACTATAGTGCTTATGTTACTATAGTGCTTATTTTACTATAGTGCTTATGTTACTATAGAGCTTATTTTACTATAGTGCTTATGTTACTATAGTGCTTATGTTACTATAGCGCTTATGTTACTATAGTGCTTATGTTACTATAGTGCTTATGTTACTATAGCGCTTATGTTACTATAGTGCAAATGTTACTATAGCGCTTATTTTAGTATAGCGCTTATGTTACTATAGTGCTTATGTTACTATAGTGCTTATGTTACTATAGCGCTTATTTTACTATAGTGCTTATGTTACTATAGTGCTTATGTTACTATAGAGCTTATGTTACTATAGTGCTTATGTTACTATAGTGCGTATGTTACTATAGTGCTTATGTTACTATAGTGCTTATGTTACTATAGAGCTTATTTTACTATAGTGCTTATGTTACTATAGTGCTTGTGTTACTATAGCGCTTATGTTACTATAGTGCTTATGTTACTATAGTGCTAATGTTACTATAGCGCTTATGTTACTATAGTGCTTATGTTACTATAGTGTTTATGTTACTATAGCGCTTATGTTACTATAGTGCTTATGTTACTATAGCGCTTATTTTACTATAGTGCTTATGTTACTATAGAGCTTATGTTACTATAGCGCTTATGTTACTATAGTGCTTATGTTACTATAGCGCTTATTTTACTATAGTGCTTATGTTACTATAGTGCTTATGTTACTATAGAGCTTATGTTACTATAGTGCTTATGTTACTATAGTGCGTATGTTACTATAGTGCTTATGTTACTATAGTGCTTATGTTACTATAGAGCTTATTTTACTATAGCGCTTATGTTACTATAGTGCTAATGTTACTATAGCGCTTATTTTAGTATAGCGCTTATGTTACTATAGCGCTTATGTTACTATAGTGCTTATTGTAGTATAGCGCTTATGTTACTATAGCGCTTATGTTACTAGCGCTTATGTTACTATAGTGCTTATGTTACTATAGTGCTTATGTTACTATAGCGCTTATTTTACTATAGTGCTTATGTTACTATAGTGCTTATGTTACTATGGAGCTTATGTTACTATAGTGCTTATGTTACTATAGTGCGTATGTTACTATAGTGCTTATGTTACTATAGTGCTTATTTTACTATAGTGCTTATGTTACTATAGAGCTTATTTTACTATAGTGCTTATGTTACTATAGTGCTTATGTTACTATAGTGCTTATGTTACTATAGCGCTTATGTTACTAGCGCTTATGTTACTATAGTGCTTATGTTACTATAGTGCTTATGTTACTATAGAGCTTATTTTACTATAGTGCTTATGTTACTATAGTGCTTATGTTACTATAGCGCTTATGTTACTATAGTGCTTATGTTACTATAGTGCTTATGTTACTATAGCGCTTATGTTACTATAGTGCTAATGTTACTATAGCGCTTATTTTAGTATAGCGCTTATGTTACTATAGCGCTTATGTTACTATAGCGCTTATGTTACCATAGTGCTTATGTTACTATAGCGCTTATGTTACTATAGCGCTTATTTTACTATAGTGCTTATGTTACTATAGTGCTTATGTTACTATAGCGCTTATGTTACTATAGTGCTTATGTTACTATAGAGCTTATTTTACTATAGTGCTTATGTTACTATAGTGCTTATGTTACTATAGCGCTTATGTTACTATAGTGCTTATTTAACTATAGTGCTTATGTTACTATAGTGCTTATGTTACTATAGCGTTTATGTTACTATAACGCTTATGTTACTATAGTGCTTATGTTACTATAGCGCTTATGTTACTATAGTGCTAATGTTACTATAGCGCTTATTTTAGTATAGCGCTTATGTTACTATAGCGCTTATGTTACTATAGTGCTTATGTTACTATAGTGCTTATGTTACTATAGCGCTTATTTTACTATAGTGCTTATGTTACTATAGTGCTTATGTTACTATAGCGCTTATTTTACTATAGTGCTTATGTTACTATAGCGCTTATGTTACTATAGTGCTTATGTTACTATAGAGCTTATTTTACTATAGTGCTTATGTTACTATAGTGCTTATGTTACTATAGCGCTTATGTTACTATAGTGCTTATGTTACTATAGAGCTTATTTAACTATAGTGCTTATGTTACTATAGTGCTTATGTTACTATAGCGCTTATGTTACTATAGCGCTTATGTTACTATAGTGCTTATTTTACTATAGTGCTTATGTTACTATAGAGCTTATTTTACTATAGTGCTTATGTTACTATAGTGCTTATGTTACTATAGCGCTTATGTTACTATAGTGCTTATGTTACTATAGTGCTTATGTTACTATAGCGCTTATGTTACTATAGTGCAAATGTTACTATAGCGCTTATTTTAGTATAGCGCTTATGTTACTATAGCGCTTATGTTACTATAGTGCTTATGTTACTATAGCGCTTATTTTACTATAGTGCTTATGTTACTATAGTGCTTATGTTACTATAGAGCTTATGTTACTATAGTGCTTATGTTACTATAGTGCGTATGTTACTATAGTGCTTGTGTTACTATAGCGCTTATGTTACTATAGTGCTTATGTTACTATAGTGCTTATGTTACTATAGCGCTTATGTTACTATAGTGCTAATGTTACTATAGCGCTTATTTTAGTATAGCGCTTATGTTACTATAGCGCTTATGTTACTATAGTGCTTATGTTACTATAGTGCTTATGTTACTATAGCGCTTATTTTACTATAGTGCTTATGTTACTATAGTGCTTATGTTACTATAGTGCTTATGTTACTATAGCGCTTATGTTACTATAGTGCTTATGTTACTATAGAGCTTATTTAACTATAGTGCTTATGTTACTATAGTGCTTATTTTACTATAGTGCTTATGTCACTATAGCGCTTATGTTACTATAGCGCTTATGTTACTATAGCGCTTATTTTACTATAGTGCTTATTTTACTATAGTGCTTTTTTTACTATAGCGCTTATGTTACTATAGCGCTTATTTTACTATAGTGCTTTTTTTACTATAGCGCTTATGTTACTATAGTGCTTATGTTACTATAGTGCTTATGTTACTATAGTGCTTATTTTACTATAGCGCTTATGTCACTATAGCGCTTATGTTACTATAGTGCTTATGTTACTAGTCCCCTAGTCCAGAACCCTTGCTTTAATTAAACGTCCAGAACGGCTGAACCGGGGAGGTGGAGAGCTGGCGGAGGGGAAACGACCCTGAGGGCCAGGCTGGCACGGGCGGTCAGGAAAAACTGAAGATAGCTCGGGCCCCGCCAGGTGGGGGGCGCTCCCAGAGGAAGAAGCAGGGTTGTCCAGTCCAGTGGAAGGCGGGCGGCCACGGCGGGGGGCCTGAGCCAGCACCACCTGGTCATCCAGAAGCACATGTGCTGGTTTAAGTCTGTCAATAGAAACAGACTCCCAAAATCCAAATGGAAATGCTTCCGGCCCGGTTGAATAACCCGAAAGGGGCCGTCATACAGTGGACGCAGCGGAGGCCTATGAGCGTTATGCCTGACAAAAACAAACTGCGAAGAGTCCAACGACCTCGGAACAAAGGTGTCAGGCACACAATGGTGCACTGGGCCAGGAAGAGAAAACGAGTCTCTTGGGGGACGGAGAGACGGCACAGAGGGAGCGAAGCACGGGGGTGGGCTCTCAGGCAAGAATTCCCCAGGGACCCAGAGGGGCTGACCAAGGACAAGTTCAGCCGGGGAAACCCCAAGGTCTTCTTTAACCGCGCAGCGCAACCCCAGTAAAACCCATGGAAGGCGGTCAACCCAGTTGCCATCTGTGAGAGAAGCACGGAACGCGGCCTTAAGCGACCGGTGGAAATGTTCGCACATCCCCTTGGCCTGCGGGTGGTACGCAGTGGTGCGGTGAACCTTGACCGCCAGGCCGTCAGCCTTGGCAGACCAAAGCTCGGAAACGAACTGGGGGCCCCTGTCTGAGGTAATGTCGGCGGGGGGACCTAAACGCGAAACCCACGTTGACAAAAATGCCCTGGCCACTGCTGCTGCTGTAGTGGACGCCAGAGGCACTGCCTCAGGCCAGCAGGTTGTGTGGTCCACTACAGTCAAAAGGTGCGTGAAACCTTGTGACTGCGGCAGAGGACCAACCAGATCCACATGCGCATGGATCAAAACGCCTCCCTGGAACGCGGAAGGATTCGAGGGGCGCCTGTGTGTGCCTATGGATCTTAACGCGTTGGCATGGGATGCACGCGGCTGCCCAGTCTTTCACCGATTTACGAAGGCCCGGCCAAACAAACCTAGAGCTGACCAGCTTGACCGAGGCCCGGACGCCTGGATGAGAGAGGGCGTGTACGGAGTCGAAAACGCGACGACGCCACGAAAGGGGAACTACAGGGCGTGGACGGCTGGTGGAAACATCGCAAAGCAGGCTAGGCCCGCCGTTCCACACTGGTCTGTCCTCCAGTACAAGGCACGTTTGCGCAGACCGAAGGGCAAGGACGTCTGGGTCGGCCTGTTGGTCAGCGGCCATAGCCTCAACGTCTATGCCAACATAAACAGGAGAAACCACCACGCGGGATAGACAGTCAGCCACGCAGTTGGACTTACCAGCCACGTGCTGAATGTCCGTTGTGAACTCGGAAATGGCTGCCAACTGGCGCTGCTGGCGCCCGCTCCACGGATCAGAGACCTTGGACATCGCGAATGTCAAAGGTTTATGATCGACGTACGCGGTGAAGCTCCGACCCTCGAGAAAAAAACGAAAATGCCGTGTGGCGAGGTGTAGGGCCAGCAACTCCCTGTCAAAAACGCTATATTTGCGCTCACTGTCTCTAAGTGTGCAACTAAAACAAGCGAGCGGTTGCCAGACACCGGAGACCCGCTGTTCTAACACTGCGGCCACTGCCACGTCCGACGCGTTGGAGGTCAACGCAATCTCCGCCGACGGAAACGGGTGGGCCAGCAGGGCGGAGTTTGCCAGCGCGGTCTTGGCCCCAGAAAATGCCTGGATGTGTTCAGGGAGCCAATCAATCAGGTTCTTAGCTGTTTTACCCTTCAAGGCAGCATAGAGAGGCTGCAGCAGGTGTGCAGCTCTGAGAAAGCGGTTGTAGAAATTGACCATCCCCAAGAACTCCTGCAGCGCTTTAACGGACGCAGGACGCGGAAAAGCCGAAACGGCCCGGACCTTGTCTGGCAATGGAACCACACCGTCAGCGGAAATGCGGTGGCCCAAGAAATCCAGAACCGGCAAGCCGAACTGGCACTTGGAGGGGTTGACGATCAGGCCGTGTGCCGCCAAGCGCTGGAAAACCTGATGCAGATGGGACGCGTGCTGACTCTCAGAGCAGCTGGCCACCAATATATCGTCAAGGTACACGAAGACAAAAGGCAGCCCGTGCAAAACGGAGTCCATCAACCGCTAAAGAGTCTGGGCGGCGCCTTTCAGGCCGAACGGCATGCGCAAAAATTCAAACAGGCCGAAAGGGGTAATAACGGCAGTTTTGGGGACGTCTTCGGCGCGCACGGGAACCTGGTGATACCCCCGCACCAAGTCAATTTTAGAAAAAATCGAGGTGCCGGCGAGGTGGGCGGAAAAATCCTGGATGTGGGGAATGGGGTAACGGTCATTCTCCGTGACATTATTCAAACGGCGAAAATCCCCACACGGCCGCCACCGACCGTCTGACTTGGGCACCATGGGTAGCGGAGAAGCCCAGGCACTATTCGAGCGCTGCACTATGCCGAGGCGCTTCATTGCGGCAAACTCTTCCCGAGAAGAGAACAGACGAGGCAGGACCAGACGAGGCAGGACCAGACGAGGCAGGACCAGACGAGGCAGGACCAGACGGTGGCGTGGCAGCCACAGGCGAGGGAGCCGGACCAGGCGAAGGCGATGCGGGAGCCGGACCGGGCGACGTTGAAGGCGATGCGGGAGCCGGACCGGGCGTGGGTGCAGCTGATACAGAGGCCGGACCGGGCAATGGCTGAACGGGTCCCTCGGACCCTCCAGCGGAGACGAGGAGGTGCTGGCCGGGCTGACCTGAGCCGCCAGCGGTTACGAGGAGGTGCTGGCCGGGCTGACCTGAGCCGCCAGTGGAGACGAGGAGCGGCTGGAGAGGTTCCCCTGATCCGCCAGCGGAGACGAGGAGGTGCTGGCCGGGCTGAGCAGAGCCGCCAGCGGAGACGAGGAGGTGCTGGAGAGGTTCTCCTGAACCCCCAGCGGAAACGAGGAGCGGCTGGAGGGGTCCTCCTGAACCCCCAGCGGAGACGGATGCAGAGCCAGCAGATGCGGGGACCTCTGGCTCAGCGGACGCTAACTGTAGCTGCACAGGGCACGCAGTTGGCTTGGGATGCAACGGCTGGGGCTGTGCAGGGCAAACAGTCTGTCCAAAGTCCGTCAGTACCACGCAGTCCTCAGCTGGTGGAGAAAGCCCACAAAGGCTTCCAGCTGAGGTTGACAGTGTCTGAGCGGGTTGCTGAGCTATGAACTGAGCTGGTGACAGAGGTAATGACAGAGCTAATAATGACTGAGCCGTTAACTGAACAGGCAATGGAGTAAGACGCTGAGGTGGTAACAGAGCGGATGACTGAGCAGGTAATGGAGCTGATAACTGTGCTAGAGACTGAGCTGGTGACAAAACAGGAAACTGTGCTAATAACTGAGCTAATGACTGCGCTATGGACAGAAGTGCAAGTTGTAGTTGTGGTTGTAGTGATGGTGGGTCAGCAGGTAGTTGAACTTGTGATTGAGCAGGTGACTGGCTCTTGGCTGCTCTCCTCCGGGGAAC
Source organism: Diplotaxodon limnothrissa (assembly GCF_057381915.1). Classification (NCBI taxonomy): domain Eukaryota; kingdom Metazoa; phylum Chordata; class Actinopteri; order Cichliformes; family Cichlidae; genus Diplotaxodon; species Diplotaxodon limnothrissa. The sequence continues at coordinate 45,422,239 of NC_140610.1, forward strand.
AGGAATGGGTGCTGGGCCTGGCCGAACACCAGCCATCCCCATCCGAGGAACAGATACGGGTGCAGGGACGAGCTGGGCTCTGGCTGCCTTTACCCTGGGGGCCGGTGTAGGTGCAGGAGCTAGCTGGACCTCTGTCGCTCCCACCCGAGGAACTGAGACGGGTGCAGGAGTCGGCAGGGTCACGGCTGACCTCACCCGGGGAACCGGAACAGGAGCAGGCAAAGGCTGGGTGTCCATCAACCCCACCCGAGGAGCAGGTACGGGCGCCGGGATGAACGGAGCCTCTGCCAGGCTGGGGACAGAAGCGGGGACCAGCTGGACCTCAGCCACCCTCTCCCGAGAAACTGATACGGGAGCAGGGGAAAGCTGGGCCCGCGCCGCCCTGGTTACAGGAACTAGAGTTGGAGAGCTGAGTTCAGGAGCAGTAACAGACACTGGGAAAACCAAGTTAGTGGAGCCAAACACAGTTTCAGCAAACAGAGACTTATGGCAGGCCAATCTTAGCAACTCTGCTGTTCTTAAGCTGTCCATGTTAGAGGTAGCAGTCTTTAAAACAGTCATCGTACAGAAAGATCCAGGCTTAGCAGAGTTAGAGTCTGTAATTCTTGGCTCAGAGGGAGGCGTTATAGACATAGAAGCATTCTCATAGACTGTTTCTAAATACGCAGGTTGGAGAGCAGCATAGTCCAGGAGTGAAGAAACACCATCCACAGTCTTATACTCAGCAGGTACAGGAGTATACTCAGTAACACAGGTGGTGTCTGAGGCAACTGGGTGCGAAACTAACTCAGGAATAGTCAACCTGAGCTTCCCTAGCAGTTTACACATGACGGACGGTAACTTGTTGCCCTTAACCTTAACAGTTGTGATTGAATGCACAGTCTTAGTGTTTTCAAAACCTGAGTTAACAGACTTCGCATCAGCTAGTGTTAACTCGAGAGGAGCAACATTCTTTATCCCTGGAGAAACAGAGTCAGAGCTAACAGACAAGGCAGGAAGAGTTAAATGTGACAGCGGGTCAAAAGCAACCTGAGGAACAGAAAGCGCAGCCTTTGAAGGTTGGAAGACACACAGGTCAGTTTCCAGGGGGTCCCCTCTGGTTTCAGCAGGAACAGGAACCACAGGACTGTTTGTTTTAATATTCAGTTCACAAGTATGCAACTCAAAATTAGTCTTTTGCTTCTCTAAGGTGAGATTATTAGCCTGTGTGTTAATTACTGCTGACCTGGGAGGAGCAAAGGAAAAACAGTCATTCTCAAACAGGGACGTGAGGGTAGGTAATGCAGGCTGTGGATTAACTGACCCAGAATTACCAGACACAGAGTTGACGGTCTCTGGGATGACACACACAGAACTGCAGTCTCTAGGGGGGCAATGAACTCAGTCTCATACTTAATAGGTGCAGAGGTGAACTTAGAAATGTTGTGAGGCCTGGAAACACAGTCATTTTCAAACTCACTATTCGTCTCTGATGAGTTACAGACGTGGAAAACTGCGGACTCAGGAACATAATATTGTCCGAGTCGGTCCGACTTGGAAGTGGCATGGAAGAAAGAGTCAGATTCACTCACCACCGGAGTTTGCTCAGTAACTTTAGGGTGGCGACGGCGTGAGCGTCGTTTTTTCCTGGGAACTGTGCCGTAAGTTCCCGAGGCTGTAGACGCGGGCACCCCAGAGACGTCGGCTGACCGAGCCGATGACGGGCCGGGCTGCGCCGAAGAGACAGGGAGCTTGTGCAGCTCCGAGCGTGGAAGTCCCATGGAAGAGCGCAAAGGACTGCAGCGGAGATAGGCTGCTTGTCGGAGGCACGAAATCTCTCCTCGGCCGCCGAGTAACCCTCTTTTTTGCGCGGGACGTGGGCGGCGACTGGGGAGGTGAACCGGAAGTTGAGAAGGCCGGAGGAGTTGTGGCAGGCGATAGGCTGAATCCTCCAACTCTTATCACTGTGGGACGATGTGGGGAAAAGGCAGCAGCGTTTGTAGTTTGGAGGCTGCGCGGCCCACCTAGAGCCAATCGAGTCCCATAAAAGGCAGACTCGCGCTCCCGGGCATGCCGAGCCTCCTGCCTTCTCCTCTCGTTAGGGAAGGCGGGGTCTGCACGCTGCCGGTTCCGTAGGGAGTTTGCTGGGTCCATTACTGGTCGCGTCGTACTGTCATGAACCGGCTGTGTGGAGGCAGATGAGGACCCAAACGCAAAACTCACGGAGGCAGGAACTGAACTCAAAATCACTGCTTTATTGCAGGTTTCACAAAGGAACAGAACTAAACTGGGAATACTAACAGAAGACCGTGGGAACACAGAAAGACACACAGGTTCAGGGAGAAGACATTGACGACGCAACACTGACCTGATGGAGACATGCACATAAATACACAGAGAGTTAACGAGGGAAGTGGGAGCACACGGGGAACACAGCTGACACAGATAATCATAACGAGACAGGGCAGGAGTGAACACAACATGACGCATACTGACGAGAGACTATCAAAGTAAAACAGGAAGTACACAGAGGTTCAGACAGGAGGAGAGAGAGCATGGGGAGAACACAGACATAACGGGCTGGGGAAAACATGGAATAAAACACAAGGAGAGACGAGGGCTCACAGATACACAGGGGCACACAGGAGGTAACCAAATAAGAAACATCTTAACTAAATAACCTAGGAACCAAGGCATAAATAGGGAACAAAATACAAAAACACACAAAAACTAAGAATACTGGGCCAACATGGCGCAGGACCATGACAAAAAAAGTAAAATAGATATTTGCAAAATTCTGCCTAAATATGTATTTTACCAGGTTAATATGTGTGGTGGGGCGTGGTCTGCAGCGCCGCAGCAGGGGAGTCGGACGCACCTGAGCGGCACCCGCAATCACGCCTCGCCGCATTAATGTCTGTGCTCTCTCTGCTGTTGTTGGTATACAGTGGGGCAAAAAAGTATTTAGTCAGCCACCGATTGTGCAAGTTCCCCCACTTAAAATGATGACAGAGGTCAGTAATTTGCACCAGAGGTACACTTCAACTGTGAGAGACAGAATGTGAAAAAAAAATCCATGAATCCACATGGTAGGATTTGTAAAGAATTTATTCGTAAATTAGGGTGGAAAATAAGTATTTGGTCACCTCAAACAAGGAAAATCTCTGGCTCTCACAGACCTGTAACGTCTTCTGTAAGAAGCTTTTCTGTCCCCCACTCGTTATCTGTATGAATGGCACCTGTTTGAACTCATCATCTGTATAAAAGACACCTGTCCACAGCCTCAAACAGTCAGACTCCAAACTCCGCCATGGCCAAGACCAAAGAGCTTTCGAAAGACACCAGGAAAAGTATTGTAGACCTGCACCAGACTGGGAAGAGTGAATCTACAATAGGCAAGCAGCTTGGTGTGAAAAAATCAACTGTGGGAGCAATCATCAGAAAATGGAAGACATACAAGACCACTGATAATCTCCCTCGATCTGGGGCTCCACGCAAGATCTCATCCCGTGGGGTCAAAATGATCATGAGAACGGTGAGCAAAGATCCCAGAACCACACGGGGGGACCTGGTGAATGACCTGCAGAGAGCTGGGACCAAACTAACAAAGGGCACTGTTGTGATATTTTGATACCATGGTAGCATTTACAGGATATTGTTTTATAGTGATATTATACAGGAAAACTGTTACTCAATAAGGCCCATTTACTAGTTGTTTTTCTCTTTCTCTGTGACCCAAGAATTAATGTGTAAGAATCACAGGATGGTACCTCAAGGTTGAAAACACCACAGAGATCACTCCCTTACTCCCATCCTCCCTTCTTTATCTCCTAGAAAAGAGCTTGTTAAAGGCCAGGTGGTTTGTTTCAGAATTCACTAATGAAAGAACTCTGTATTCTATGTCTAGGAGTGTATTTTGCTGGGATGATCATAAATTGTAGCTGAACTGATAAACTACACAAAGGATACTTCTTTGCTCAGAAGGCAGGAAGACGTTTCCTTATTTGGTCTGTACCGGTTTGAACTGAGAACCTGCTGACACACGAACCTTTTTTTCTTCTATATAAACTGTTGTATACTGAATAAACCTTTGAGTTGATTGTGGGAGAGCAACCTGAACAGTCTCTGTATCGCTTTGTTCTCCTAACTGCTCCCGACGTCGTAACTAACCTGCTGAACGGCATACCTGAGCGTTACTTTGAATAATTAGGAATCTTATAAGGAAAGGACAAAACTCTGCTTATCGGTGCTCACGCCTTGGAGGAAACCCGATCCACGGAGAAACCCGGGACGGAGATTTCTTTCAGTCACCATCAGTAACACACTACAACGGCAGGGAATCAAATCCCGCAGTGCCAGACGTGTTCCGCTGCTGAAGCCAGTGCATGTCCAGGCCCGTCTGAAGTTTGCCAGAGAGCACATGGATGATACAGCAGAGGATTGGGAGAATGTCATGTGGTCAGATGAAACCAAAGTAGAACTTTTTGGTATAAACTCAACTCGTCGTGTTTGGAGGAAGAAGAATACTGAGTTGCATCCCAAGAACACCATACCTACTGTGAAGCATGGGGGTGGAAACATCATGCTATGGGGCTGTTTTTCTGCCAAGGGGACAGGACGACTGATCCGTGTTAAGGACAGAATGAATGGGGCCATGTATCGTGAGATTTTGAGCCAAAACCTCCTTCCATCAGTGAGAACTTTGAAGATGAAACGAGGCTGGGTCTTCCAACATGACAATGATCCAAAACACACCGCCCGGGCAACAAAGGAGTGGCTCCGTAAGAAGCATTTGAAAGTCCTGGAGTGGCCTAGCCAGTCTCCAGACCTCAACCCCATAGAAAATCTGTGGCGGGAGTTGAAAGTCCGTGTTGCTCGGCGACAGCCCCAAAACATCACTGCTCTCGAGAAGATCTGCATGGAGGAATGGGCCAAAATACCAGCTACTGTGTGTGCAAACCTGGTAAAGACCTATAGTAAACGTTTGACCTCTGTTATTGCCAACAAAGGTTATGTTACAAAGTATTGAGTTGTATTTTTGTTGTTGACCAAATACTTATTTTCCACCCTGATTTACGAATAAATTCTTTACAAATCCTACCATGTGGATTCATGGATTTTTTTTTTCACATTCTGTCTCTCACAGTTGAAGTGTACCTCTGGTGCAAATTACTGACCTCTGTCATCATTTTAAGTGGGGGAACTTGCAAATCGGTGGCTGACTAAATACTTTTTTGCCCCACTGTATGTCGGGCTGTGAGCTGCAAAGCTACAGCCGGCTGTATGCGCACAGCAACTGTGTGTGAAAAGTGGTCAATAAAGAGATGCTGAAACGCGTGTTCATGGAAACATCGTTAGGTCTGCCGTGGTATGTTTACAATGGGACTTATGGTCCCGAACCTCTGCGCACAGCGTCTGCAGATCGGGGCTGTACGAAGTCACTTTCATCTTTACGCAGAACTATAAGCTGTCATCTGTGAAGCGTGAGCGGCGTTTGTTTTCATCATAGTTCAGGGTGGAGAACAGCTGCCGACATAATGTGGATCCGAAGATCCATAACTGGCCTGGCTGGGGTTGAAAGTCTCCATAAATGCACACGTTTCGGTGGGTACACCGGCTTACACGAGTGTAACTCTGATTTTGAGCGATGAAAAAATAATTAAATATAATTTTATTTTTATATGTCAATATCACAATAATCTTCCAATTTAGAACTAAAAAAATAACTAACATAAATAAAATACACTTCAGCTAAAACCGACCCCTGATCTAGACATCTAACACCAATTATCCAAGTCCAGTGGATGGATTGGATGCAGATGTTCTGAAAGTTCTTAGGTCTCGTTTTGGGGCCTTACTCCTTTGTAGACATTAGAGAAGAGCCTTGAAAATAATGCTATACATTTTGATGTTTCTGCCTGATGAAGGTTTTTTTAGAGAAATGCAAAACTAAACACCTCTTTAGCGTGTGTGTGCTGATGATACATACACAGGGTGTGCAGCCTGCTGTTTGTTGACCTCTGAATATATTGATTTGACTTCATATCCTTCACCACATAATCCACAACTAGCATGGTAATGTTTCTACACAGACTCGAGTTACTGCTTGTGGAGCAGCGTTCAGGTTTTACTTCACAGTGGGAAGGATGAGCTCCTCAGCAGATAACTTAATATGATCACAACAGTACAAAACACTTGTTAGCTGTGTGCCAAGACAAGGAAACAGTGTGAAACACTATGTGTTCATACAACACTTTGCATTTAATCATTAGCTATTATTAATCTCTTTATGTCTTCCACACTGTGTCTTTTGTCCTGCCCCCCTTCCCTCACCCCCAGTTTGATCGTGGCAGATGGCTGCCCTCCCACAGCTTGGTGTGCCCGAGGGTTCTTCCTGTCAAAAGGGAGCTTTTCCTTCCCTCTATTGATTGGTGGGGTTTTCTCTCTATTATTATGAGGTCTTTACCTTATAAAGTGCCTCAAGGTGACTGCTGTTGCGATGGTACTATATAAATAAAACTGAACTGAACTGAATTGGAATGGTGTGTGTGTGTGTGTGTGTGTGTGTGTGTGTGTGTGTGTGTGTGTGTGTGTGTGTGTCAGAGTAAAAGGAACAAGGAAATAAGGCATCAGTTTGCTCATCATGCTAACGTAAATAGCTATTCTGCCAGTATAGACATTCAGCTACTCAACATTATTCTTACTGCTTGAATCACTTCTTTTCCCCTTGCTAAGTTTAAAATTATTACCTATAAGACTACCAGGAGCAGCTCAGTTTCACTCTGGATGCCGAAGCAGTGCAGATATACTCACAGGTATGAATGCAAATACAGACATTTCCCACTTCAGATTCATCAGAGGACTGTGGTAAATGGACTGATTCTTATAGAGCGCTTTTCTACTCTCACTGAGTACTCAAAGCGCTACAACATGCCTCATTCACCCAATCACACCCATTCTCACAAGCACTTTATCTACACTTAGTGCTTTCTAACGACATTTATACACATTCACACTCCGATGGATGCATTGGAGAGCAAGTTGGGGTTAGTATCTTGCCCAAGGATACTTGACATGCAGACTGGAGGAACCAGGGATCAAACCACCGACCTTCCGATCAGTAGGTGACCTGCTCTACCTCCTGAGCTACATTTACACTCACAGTCACACCAGTGGCCAACTTGACTTGCCAGTTAACATAATATGCATGTGTTTGGAAGAACCGACGCACACGTGGGAGAACATGCACACACCGGCCAGCTGGCAGGTTTCAAACCCAGGACATTCTTGCTCTGAGATAACAGCACTAACCTCTGCATCACCATGCTTTCATGCTTTTTTCTGTTGTGAAATGGATGTGAATCATTTATTGGGTCTGACCTTTTTACTATGACCTTTTATTAATAAAACGTTTTACTACAGAGGGATCACAAACACGGTGAAAGAAAGCATCATTTTCCTGCCCTGTGCTTACTTCACATGAATGTGTGGGATATGAACATTAGCTAATATAACAAGCAAACACAGGCATGTAAGAGATTATTATACACAGTTGTACAGGGTCAGTGCTGTGACTTAGATTTAGTTCATGTCCAAAAACTGGCTGTTTGCGTTAATGGCGGAGTCTCTCTGTAGAAGACAAAGACAGAGCTCACACATCTGAAGGATTTCTTAAAAAAAATGTTCTGATGTCAATCAAAGCAACAGAGAAAAGTCCTGCGATTGTTTCCCTCTTTTTCTGTTGCTGTAAGAGTTTTCTGTATCATCTACATGTCACACACTTCCTTTGTTCTGAGACCTTTGCTGTTTGTTTAGTTTAAGTATTGCATCCATCAGATTTTTGTTGGAGCCGATGTACAGTCTGCATTGCAAATTAATGCCATCCGTGGTCCACAGTGCATTTGCTGCCTCTTCCAGAAAGCCTCCAGTTTCTAACATAATCGCCTATTAGTCTTTTTCTGATATTAGAATCGCTCTCCTTTGTTGCCGTGCTGCACCTTCTCCTGCCTCTGTCAAACACAGGCATGACTGGGAGTTTGAGCTAAGTTGAAAGAGAGACCTGTTCATTTGCATCGTGAAAGCAAAGCCAGGCAAATTTATTTAAATAGCGCAATTTATTCAGAGCAGTTTCAAAATGCTTTGGAGACATTTAACCTCTAAAAGGAACTGGAAGAAAGTGACAACATATGGAAGATTAGAGACTTCATCCACAGGACATACTCTCAGGATCTGTGTCACTCTGCCCAGACAAATCTCTCTCAGGAAAAGCCTCAAAGCCCCTCCTTCATCAAAGATGTAGTTCTTGAATGTTAAATATGCTTTTGCTGCCCACAACGCAAGGTCTGTGTTCCACATTTGAATGTCAACATTGGTCCAAAAGCATTACACAATGTGTAAAACACATAATTTCTCTGACTTTTAGATTGGATTTTATTGTAGTGGATGTTTTTGGTGACACTAGAGGGAAACTGGAACCTGAAGTTCAGGCTGGGGTTATACACACACTATCATAGACTCTTATAATAAAGTTACAACAAGCTTTGAAACACTAAAATCCATGTTTATTTAAATATTCATAATGATCCATATATAAAACCCATGTCGACAATCATGTATAATAAAGTGTAGATGTAAATATATATTTAAGTTAATTTCTAAAAAAACAAGTTTACAGTGTGTGATGTTAACAATAGGCATGTTTGTGTTTATATTTACTACTTACTAGTGGTGTGCGGATCGATATTGACATATCGATTCTTCCGATGCCAGTAATTTATGTTCTAGAATCGATTCTCATATTAAAATATCAATATTTTAGTACTCTGGGGTAAATTTGTAGTTTTTCATTAACAGGAACACAGTGGAAAGAAACTATATCATTCGGATCGTCTAAATTGGAAGGAACTACTTCCTCTACCGACTTTCACAGTCATGTGCAAAACACGGCTGTATAAATGTGTCACAGCCCCTGGCGTGCGCACTCACAGCAATGGCTGAGTGTAAACAGAGTCATGTGTGGATTTGATTTCAACACTATTAAAGTGTCTATATGGGTCCACACCAGAGAGTGTTAATTTAACTCTTTTTGGAGAGTTAACTCTGATTTAGTGTTAAACACCAAATCTGTCTGGAGTTGATAATTTAACACTTGGTGTTAAGAGTTTATATATTAACTCTCAAAGAGTATTTTAGTTTAACTACGTAAGAGTTATCTTCTAATTCATTCTAAAAAGCGGGAATTTTACTGTTCTGAACTTCTAGAAATTTATTTTGGAAATAAACATTTACTAAAAAGATGCAATGGTTTTTGAAAAACATTTATTCTGAACTGTGCACCACAATTTCAAAACATTTTCTGAAAGATGTAACAGTATGCATGTTCTCACTTTCATTAGAATTTTGTTTGTCAAAAGGTCTGACATGGTAAATGCAAATAACAGCATTCTCATCACTTATTTCTTCAATACAATATGCATGTCCTTCATTCATCCCTTTGTGGAACTTCAACGCACTTCTGCTCTCCCCCATATTCCATCTTCACAAGCATATCCTGTGCGGAGATTGAATAAAAATTAGTTGACACTAATTAATGGCACAAATAATCCAGTAAACAATTGCAGCACAGTAAAAAAAAAAGGAATCCTCTTTGAGCCATTACTTGTGTAAAGTATTTTCCCAAAAGACAAAGACACAGGCAACAGGTAATACTGAACTAAATGTAAAACCTCAACCTTTTTCATTTTTACCTAAACCGTGTGCACAAAACTCTGGAGGGATCTATGCTAACGTAGAATCCAGTCAGGACGTCTGCTACTGCTGTTTGCTCGGTTTTTTTATGGGCGATCGTTTTCAGGCTTCAAGTAGCACCATTATACCAACATTTCACATTCTAGACATTGTTTTAGGTGTATTTGACCAAAAGTTTGACTGAAAATTCACATGCAAGCTTTTTTCAAGGCTGTGGTATTTGCCCGCAAACAATACCTTTCAGCTAGCTAAAACAGAATGTTATGCTATCAGCGAGCAACATGGCTAATGCCTTTCACACAGCTTTGTCTCAACTCCAAAGAGCCACAGAAGTAAAAGCTCATAATAATAATTGAAACAATCTTTGAAAAAATGACTTACCAAGCATGGCAAACAACTCAAATATGTAGAGCAAAATGTTCTGAAACGGCTTCACTTCAGCTTCGATTGGAGCCGTGCTGGGGGCGGAGTCTGTGAATTTACTCTGTTGGTGTCATAGCCCCTGTAGGAGTTCAGAGTTAAGAGGTCAAGAGTTAATGTTTCCATTGTAACACCTCCAGATTTGACATAGAAACACTCATTTTTAACGCTCGATTTTAACTACTATCATTTTACACCTCAGAGTTACATTAAAAGAATGTGACTCTGCTTAGAGTAAAATTAACTCTACTTTTGCAAGGAGACTATTAACACCAAAACATTTAACACTTTTGAATTTGCTGTGCACAAACAGCCAAGACCTGGTTTGCGATACATCTGGCAGGAAAGTGCGGTGTTGTGGCAACATCACTAACCTCGTCAAACATCTCAGAGTAAATCATATCACAGAATATGACGAGCTTATGTTGAGGCGAACTGAAGAGGAGGAGAAGGACACACAGGAAAACGGAGAGAGTAATTTTTCCAGGGTCAACATCATTTTCATCTAAAAGAGTAGTTATTGCACGTTTTGGAACCTAATCACTTCAATTGGCCGCTAGAGTTGGAGCCAAAAAACAGAGGAAATTCTATCAGAGTAATATAGAAAGACCACGCCCATTTTCGCTTCTTAAGTTTCGTTTCTGCCGCCATTTTCTTATCCCGCAGTGGAACGGAGGCGACTGTCAGCATAAGCCAGGTAAGTGAGCAAAGTGCTAAATAATGATTTTATATAGAATAAAATGTGGAGTTTTTGTTTATGTGAAGGGTAATGCATGTATTATATTACAGCTTCTGAGTTTGTGGGTCTTACATGCTACATAATTGCCAAGGTTTATGCTAATGTTAGCTTCCAACAAAATTAATGTTGTTCGACCACTCAGACAGCTATATTTCAATAAACTTAATTTAGCATTGCTGAATAGCTGTTTTTAGGTAGTATAATTGACCAGGGAAGTGTGTTTTTAACAAATCCTGTGCACCAATGTTTTATCCAAAATGGTAGGTGAGCACATGTTTTTTACTCAGAATTGAATTGTGTGCATGGTTGCAGTCTGTAGCCCCTAGTGTATTAGATTAGCATTATACAAACTTCCTATTGCTGCAATGTAGAGCTTTCTATTACTTATGTGTTTTTTTTTTACATGCTTTTTCATCAGAACAGAGCATCGTGAGATTGTAAGACATACAAGGAATATATGTGTGTGTTTTGTTCAATTTTGCAAGTATTTGTAATAAATCTGATTATTTAACAATATCCTTTTCATATCATGAAGGATGCAAGCTGTGCGTGTAAAGTATAGAGAACAACAAAAGTACATCTGTTTTGAGGGCCAACTGACCTACACATCGTTTTTGGAATGTGGTGAGTAAAAAAATCAAAGTTTCCAGTGTGTTTCATAGCTTGTGTGAATCAGTCAAGCTTTGGGGATGGTGCTATAATAGCTGCTATACCAAATGTTTAGGCTTTTTTTCTGGTTCAGTTTATGTAATTTCACTTTTTTTTTTGCCTTGTTCTGGTATTAATTTCAAATGTATAATGCAATTTTATAATGTTCACAGTTGCCAAGAAGTTCAACATTCCAAACTTGGACTTCAAAGTTTTTGATGACTCAAAGACTGAAGTTGATGAGGATGTTTTTGATTTCCTTATGAAAAAACAAAACCTTGGTGTGCTAGAGATTTGTCAAGCACAAGGTCCAAATCCAGATGGTAAGTATCTTGGAATGTCATCATCATCGTCATTTTTAAACTTTTAATTGACCGGGTAGTGGGGAGAGAAACCACAGTCCAGTTTATTTCCTGGTTGCAAGTTGAGAGGGTGTGAGCAGTTACGTAACACAGTCAGTTGTCCTATCAAATTACTTGGTCCAAATATTAAGATTGGCCAAACTTTTTTCAGGATCCCACGGGAATGGAATAATGATGAGTTTCTATCCCTGATGGAATTTTTAACAGTTTAATGTCCCATCAGCTTGGTAACAGCATTTTAACTTAACCCTCCTGCCATCCTTTAAAAAACTCACACCCATCACCCTAGGGACCATTCTCAGCCACGCCATAAAAAGACCATATATCCATATTTTATTCCACTTTAAATTAGCCAACCTTGTAAAACTACTTCTCCCTGAAATATTCATGTAAAGTTTTAATTATATTTTCGTTGTTTTAACCCTTCAAATCCCAGTATTATTACATGAGCGCCCTGTGTTATAAGCCCCAAAAACCAAAAAACGAAACTAAATATTTCCACAAAAAACCAGTTGAAGTAATATGTGATTGTCATTATAAGTAGGCCTTTAGATGGACCAAAGATTGGCACCAACATACATTTTGACCTGCCATTATTTTTTTTGCATTTTTTTTGCAATTTAAAAATTAAAACTTCAAGGCCCTGAGTCTTCATTGACATCCAAGAAAAGAAGAAAAAATAAAATCATATGATGATAATTTGGGGTTGAAAAATAGCGTTTATAATGGAAGTCAATGGGCAGAAAATGGTCCCCAGGGTGATGGGTGTGGGGATTTCTGCTGCTCAGCCATTTTAGGCTGATTTAAGGAATTCACACTGGAATATTAACATTGACAGGTAAAAACTATCCTGTGGCAAGTTTGGTTATATTCCACTGAACACAGTGGAAATGGCAGCCATTTAACACATAGCAGTGGCACAAAAAGGTCCCAAGAAGGCAGGAAGGTTAAGCAAAGAAAAATCTAACATCTGCAGAAAGGTAAATGTCACTAGAATCACTCAATCACTGAGCCACTGTGTCATTCATGCTTTAAGTCCTGGCTAGTAGAACATGTTCTGTGTAAGGCAAGCTAATAAATTTACTGAATTGTTTTCAAATAATCCTATATTTTGCTGGGTACTACAATGTTTATGATGGTGTAAATAACACTAACCATCATACAAACTTAAACAAGAAGGCAAGAAGACATGAAACACTAAACATATAAAGGCTAATTTACATCATGGAGCCCTGCTCTCAAAAACTGACATGGATTTAACTATTTCTGAAGCTGGATTTAAGAAATAACTGCTAAACATTTAAAAAGATTTTCTGTTTGTTATGGAATGTGATGTCATGTGGTTGGTTGTGACTAATAAACTTAAATTAGTTTATGTTATCGATTCTGTCACTCATTGGCTAAAACAGGAACATCAAGGCACTACAACTAAAAATCTTCAACACTGCTCACTCATAAAGCACTTTACAAACCCAGCTACATGAACCTCATTGTTGCAGTCAGGGGCAGCACAAAAGTGACCTCTATAATTTTTATGATTTGATAGATTCTTCTGCAAGCACCTCCTTTACCAGTTCCAGTGGGGAAATTGAAGTGGACTCTGATGACACCATATTATTGGAACACAGTCCTACAACAAGACGGAGAGCTGACGACACTTCTCTTGCCCGAGTAAGCTATGTAGTTTGCTGTATACCCTTTCAGAAAGTTGACACAAATTTGAATATATTATATGTATTATTATCACTGTCATAAAAGCACAAGATTCTGCTGTCTTTCCTTCAGCACAGGTCTGCAAATTGTAGACCAGATCGGCAACATAAAAAGTTAGTGTGCTTGAGAGACAGACAAATTTAAGGGTAATTATTTGTGCTTTTTAACAGAACTTTAGGTGGCTTTGAAGCACAGTGATCATGAATATCTAATGAACCTCAATTCTATACTAAAACATACTTTAAAAAAAATAACATGTATTCGTGACTATAGACCTTTGATTTGATCTAGAACGAACCTGAAAGCTTTTTTAGTATCACAAGAAAAATATTTATGATATATTGATTATATATTATTATATCGCTCTATTTTACTGTAACTTAGATGGTTGAAGATGTTCTAAAGAACAAACCAGGAGGAGAGAGGATCATCAATGAGTATGCCCGGACAAAAAGCCTAACGGATAGCAGACGGCGTGACATGGTCAAGATATTAGTTGCACATATGACAAGTGAACATGGGTATGCTGACATAGTTATTTCATAAGTATATATATGATAAATTCATTTATCATTTTAAGTGTGCGTGTTAGTCCCCATAGAGAAATAGTTCCTCTGCATTTAACCCATTCACCCAGTGAAGCAGTGGGCAGCCGCCAGTGCAGCGCCCGGGGAGCAGTGTGTAGGGACGGTACCTTGCTCAGGGGTACCTCAGGGTAGCCGTTCAGTGGAGTCGAACCCCCGACCTTCCGATCATGGGGCCACCACTCTACCTACTGAGCTATCCCTGCCCTGCTGTCATTTATTCATTCATTTATTTTCTTAGAGGTGGTATTTAGACTTTCAACTTTGTGTTTGTCTGTGTAGGACAAGTCCTTCAAGACGTGTTAAAGAGAAATATGCAAAGGGTATCATCACGTTGTTCCCATACCTGGCTGATCCTAGGAGCAGGCTGGGCTATGTAAGTACAAAAAAGAATAAGTTCAAACAATTTACTTTTCACTCGTGAATGTAAGACATTTTTCAGGCATGAAATATATGTAGAATTTACTTAACAGTTTGGCTCTGGATTGAGTAAAGCTGAAGATGTTTTTCTTTTCGCAGGACTTTCCTCTGTGCTGCCTTTTCTTAACTCTCATTATTTAAATCCCTTTAGAGTTCAGCGCTCCAGTCCCGAGCAAGGGAGCTCAATTGCTGCAATTTTCAGATTGAAAGTGTAAATATATTTTAACATGTTAATTAAAATATTTCATTTAATTTTAGGAGCATTTTTACAATGCAGAAGATGGGAGTGGGTATCTGGCTTGGAGATTGAAGTTTATCCAAAAGGAAGCTTCTAATGGACAAAACAAGACTCCCAGAATGTCAAAAACGCAAATGGGTATGTGATATTGTTAGTAGTTATAATTCAAGTCTCACTCATCTGGAGACTAAACTGCATGCATGAAAATTCTAGCTGAGTTCTCAAGCCTTGTAGGACACGGTGTCACTTTTTTGTCTTATTCATATCCACTGTTAGGGGGCCCAACATCTGATAGAGACTGTTTCAGAGAAGACAACTGCCTAATGACAGACAGCTTGTGTTCTGAGGCTATTGCACTGATGAAACATACAGCTGATGAAGGAATTGTTATGATGAAGATGAAGCAGACCTTCAACTATCGCCAAAAGATGATTCATGATCCAGTGAAGTCATCTGATATCTTTTTGGACTTCCCAAGATTCCTGGATATAGGAGGATTAGTATGTTTATCTTACCTTCAACTTCCCTCACTGTTACATTTATAAGTTGAGGTGCATCTGAGAAAAAAGTGAGCATAAAAGTTGTTTGATACAAGGAGTTTCAAAAACTTAATTTCATCTCTTCTGCAGATTGAACAAGATTTTACTTTGATGTTCGATGAAGCCACCTCTGTGAAGTTCCTGGAGAAGTGGCCCACTATCTACAAGCAGAAAGTCCTCAAACAAAGCCGTGGTCTCACGCAATCAGATGACCTTCAGTACCTTGTGCAAAATGCTGAATGCACAATAGAAGTGGAAAATGGTGAGATAAAATAAATGGAATTTTATTGTTATGTTTTAATTGGAGCATTTGAAAGTGTAACACCGTCACCTGCTGTCGCTTTTTTTTTTTTCAAAACTTTATAATGTAAGTGTTAACACAGTTGCAGATAACGTGTTTTGGCAGCTAATTATTGTTTCCAATTTACTTATGTTTCCAGGATGGGACAGTGACATGTCATCCATTTTGATCCTTGTACACCTGTTACCACCATTACCTCATGGCCGCAAGAGACCAGGAAAGCTCTCAGCCAGACAAGCCTGTGACCATCTTGTCAAGTTTGTCAAGGTAAAGTTACAGTAAAGGAAACATAACTAGTTATATTTACATTGATAACAATATTTCAGACGAACTAAAAGGTGTATGTTTAAATACAACTATGAATTTAGTCATTACCAAGAGATGTATACAGCTCAGTCAAGCAGCCTTTATGTCTTCCACAACCATATGTAGGCTGTATTTGCAACATCACACATTTCTTTTATCGCTTGAGTAAAGTACACAAACAACAAGTCATTCCAAACTTTAAGTTCATTGTAAATAGAAATGCTACAATTTCAACAAATTAACTGTCATGGTAATTAACATATTTATATAGATTATATCTGCATATAGATTTTTGTAGATATACAGATAACAGATACTAGTTTTGACAAGCTAGTAGTTAAAATTGAACTAGTTTTGTCTGTTTTGTATCTGTCCTTAATTCTGTCAGCTTTTTGTTTTTTAACCGAAGTCTTATCATGTTGGAACGTTTATCTGTCTTTGTGTCACAGACGGGAACTAGCATCCAGGGGCATCTCGATGGCATCACAGAGAGCCTTCAACCATACCTTCTTGCAGTGGGCACTCAGAGGAATGTGATTCACAAGTACTTCATTGTGATAGACAAACATGCAGTACCTTGTAAGTCACCAGGCTCTCTTGCTTGTTTTGATGAGCTTTTCAAAGCTCACTTTGTCTTTGGTACGTCATATGACCACGATCTGGTCAATATGTACAACTTCCTGCAGACCACCATTTACGAGATAGATGTTGATACAACCAAAGTGAATCCTAGGGTTGCAGAGTTGAGGGCTCGGATGCTGCGTTGAATATTTTTTTTTCTACTAAGAGTGTTGAGCTGGAATGTTTTGTTTCATTTGCAAGAGGTCCCAGACAAATGCTAATTCCTTGATAAAGCATTTCAAAGTGATCCATGGACTCTGTTCTGGTAAGACTCTTCGTCTTAAATGTGGCCAGTTTGGTTGTGCTCAAGTTTATGGCACATTTTCTGGGTTCAAGTTTTGTGTACAAGAGATGGACCTCATGTAATTTGTGTTGAAGAGCTTTTCTGTTGTAAAGCATTTGATTTACAGGTGTCATACAGTGATAGTGATTCCAGTTTTTATATTGTACCATACTGTTTCCTGTGAACAATAAAGGTGGCTGTTAAAATATAAATAATTTCTGATTTATTTATTGTACCTTGCAGTGAATGATAATACATAGAGGGCGAAATAAAGTCATATATTTTTCTTCTTTTAATTCTATTTAGAGTAAAATTTAGTTGTATGTAAAATTTTAATTCTATTTGGAGTGAAAATGTTGTTCTATTTGAAATAAATTAGAATTCAATTCTGAGTAAAATTCTGCTCTATTTAGAATAAAATACTATGTAGAGTAAAATTCTGTTCTACTCAGAGTAAAATTAGGGTGGAGTTGTTTTTATTTTATACTAAACTGAGTAAATTATCATCATGTGTATTAAAATATTTGCACTGAATAGAGTAGATTTAACTCTGAAAGTTTAACTCTACCGTAAGAGTAAACTTTACTCCATTTAGACTGGGACCAAATACTGTCTTTTTTAGAGTAAAATTTTTTTCAATTTGAGTAAAATTTACTCAGTGAATTATACTGTGCAGGTGCTGCTAGGGCGAGACAGACGTCTCAGGGAGTCCTTTAGTGCTGCAGGCAAGGTGTTCAAATAGCCACAACTTCAGGTCTTTTATTTCTATATGATAATTCTGCGTTATTAAGTGATAAGAACAAGTAGTCTGATGTCCTGTAATCATTATGAAGCTATATTATTGTATTATTATTACAATTACACAATACAATTATATATGGTATAACGAAATACAATGAAGCATTAAGTTTTGTACAAAGTATCGGTATCGGATCAGTATCGTCGATACCACTTATAGATAATACTATATATTAGGGGTGCAACGATACTCGTATCGATATTGAACCGTTCGATACAGTGCTTTCGGTTCGGTACGCATATGTATCGAACAATACAAAATTTTAAATTTATTTTATCAACTTTCCTTCTGACGATGCTGTCTGTGTTGAGCGCTCAGTAGATCTGCGCTCGACAGTGCAGCCTAGGCGGAGTAGTCGAACGCAGATTCACTGAGCGCAGCGCAAGCTAGCGAGACAGAAGTTAAGCTCTCCTTGCAACATGGCAAATTGAACCTCCCCCACCCTCATTCAGATTTGGCGTTTGGAACTATTTTGGTCTTCATGTGACGTATGACCCTGAAGGTAAGCGCGTCATGGACTAAAGTAAAACAGTATGTTGGATGTGCCACGCAATGCTCAATTACATGGGTGGGAGCTAGTGTGTTAGCGCAGTTAGCTCGTTAACATGTTGGCCGTCCAGCCCCATGCACGGGGCGATCCGCGGTAGCTTGTTAACGGAGATTTGCCGTGTTGTGGCGTTAAGGTCATTTCAACGAGATTAACGCTGACAGCACTAGTGGGAACACAACGAATATGACTGCACATTTACTCCGACAGCATCCTAGTGCAAAGACACGTGGAAGCAGACAAAAACAACAAGCACGCATGCTACAAACTTTAGCCGAGTCATTTAGACAGCCGTTAGCACATGATTCTCCTTATGGGGACCTGATATGTTTAATATGCTGCTGAGAATATAGCCCAGAAGAAGTGGATAGTATAGCTTTTATTTTGAAAGAGCCATTTCTCTGTAATAAACTCTCTTTTCCAAAGATGAGGGATTCCTCCATCAGATAGATTTATTATTTTGTTGTTTCAGCAACATTAAATTTAAAAACTGTACTTTTGAGTTAAAATATATTTTTATAATTTTAATAAATGACAAATTAAAAAAGCATGAACATTTTTTGTATCGAAAAACTATCGAACCGTGAATTTTGTGTATCGTTGCACCCCTAGTATTTACATGATAAATGTGTTTTTTCTACATGTAAGCCAGCCTTCTGGCTTCTAGCTGGTTCGTTCAGTTACAGACTATGAGCCGTGTTTGGTGATGCTGATAAAGTGTGGCAAGAGTAAAGGTGCTACAGTCAACGCACACACTACTCGTGGCAATCAGGTGCAAAACTTCACTTTAAACCTGCAGAGACAAAGACAAAGCAAAAGGCACAGCATGAAAGATGATGTTACCTTCATGTGCTGCATCTTGATGCTTTTTGATTCAGTATTTTGCTACTTTTTCAGTAACGGTGTTGTCAGTGTAATATTTTTTTAGATTTTAAACTTGATGGTTGAAATTACTAGTTTGATCTCTATTATTTAATTACAATCTGATGCATTCTAGGGAATATTTTGGCTTTTCACAGCAAGCTGAGTGCTGGAGATTGATAAATGAATTGATAAAACATGAATTTCATTCACATCTGTGGTATCGGTTTCATGCTATACACATTGTTATTGTGTGTTCCATGCTGTGTGTGTCATGTCGATGCCATGTTGTCAGTATTCTCTGTTGTCTGCTCTGTTGTGTACACTGAGAGAAAAGTCCAATTCCTTTATATGTGCAAACATACTTGGTCAAAAAATGCCCCCAAATAACACCAACAGTCAGATGAGCCCCTGTGAACAAGCGCTTTGGCAACAGTAGGAAGGAAAAGAAGAGTGCTTCCTCTTTCTTCTCCTAACTTTTCAGTGCAGTCACAAAGAGGATTTGGCAGGAATTAGGACATTAGGACATTTGCCTATTTGCACTACTCTGCCTGGTTTACACTCAATGTCATTTACCCTTACCTGAATATTGTATATTGTATATTGTATAGCTTTCTTGTTAATTTGTATTGTATTTATTTATTTAAATTTTTACTTTTTAATTATTTTATTTGCATTTTTTAATCACTCTCTTATATTTAAATGTTCATTTGCTATTTCATCTAGGGTTTGAGAGTAACGAAATTTCTATTCTCTGTATGTCCTGTACATGTGGCAGAATTGACAAATAAAGTTGACTTTGACTTTGACTTTGATAAAATACAGATGACATTTTTAAAAAGACAGATTATTAAGGCTAAAACCACAGACAAATGAAAGTAGGGCAAGAGAAAATCTGAGACAGTAGGAGATAAACAAACATGCTTTACTTCTAAAGACTTGAAGGCCTGATATTTCTTTTTCACATCATACTGGTCAGTGATGAACACTGCTCCAACTGTAGACACAGCTGTGGTCAAGCCTTTTGTGCCTCTCTGAGCCACAACTTCTTCAGTGGACTGACCCAGCCACAGAAGTTGCAGTTTTGAGCCACTGAGGGTAAACAGGAGTAAGCACTCACTCACACTCGCCCCTGGGCAGGGCCACCTCCTCCTCCAGCTCCTCACACCTGGAGCTGATTGCAGGCAATCAAGGCAGAGGGATTTAAGTCTCACGCTGATGCTCATTCACCACCAGTTAGTCATCGACCCAGTTGGTAGCTGACTCTCATGTTTCAAGCTCTCTTTGTGATTTACCTTACTAACCTCACTTACTAACAGTGTTGGTCAAGTTACTTGAAAAAAGTAATCAGTAACTAATTACTGATTACTTCCCCCAAAAAGTAATCCCGTTACTTTACTGATTACTTATTTTCAAAAGTAATTAATTACTTAGTTACTTAGTTACTTTTTAAAAACACAATTTACAACCTGAATAGGTGATAAAGCGATAGATCTTTCAGCCCAATTCTACTTTTTCTGCATAATCCATCATACAAAATGTAATCAAATGGAAAAGTCTCTTTTTAAAACTTTTATAGTTTTATTAATTTTAATCTTTTAACTTTATGCATCAAGCAAAAATTTAATTATATGCAACATTCTCTGACTGGAAGAAATTTGTTTAATATTTAAACCTATTTTCTGCACATTCCAGCACATAAAATATTTTTTTTTTTGTGTTTACACTCACTCTTTCAAATAGATGCAAGTAAAACACAGCAGAAAATAAATAAAATCAAAGACTAGCGGTCCTGTTGCTCTATTTTCACCTGTACAGCAGGAGTTGGGTAGGCGGAGGGTTACCCTGGTGCAGGTGTGCCGCAGCGGTCAGTGGAAGGATACGGCAGTTTCTCTGTGAATTTTCCATTACGTCATAGCGCACTCGGAGCTTGCTTGGAAGTTTAGGGGTTTTTTTCGCTGTAAAAAGATGTTTTCTTCCCACGCACAATGCTAATGGACACTAATGTTTTTGTCACTTTTTATGGAATCAAACTCAAAGTAAGGTCAGTACTTCCACGCTTTAAACGCTGCACGCTCATACTCTCTCCCGCACTCGATATATGATCCATTGTTGATCTGCACACAGCTGTTGTCACAACCGTAGCACTCGCTTACGTCACTGTCATGAGACATTCTCGCAAAAAAATCACGGTTTTAGTAACGCAGTAACGCAGCGTTCCTACGGGAAAGTAACGGTAATCTAATTACCGTTTTTGCAATAGTAATCCCTTACTTTACTAGTTACTTGAAAAAAGTAATCGGATTACAGCCCATCTCTGCTTACTAACCTCACTTTCTTGTGCTACAGTTCCTGGACTCACCTTGTCTTAGACCTCTGCTTCACTCTGTGCTCCACCTGCCTCCCCTCCTGCACCCAGGTCAGCTTTTCCACACCGCTCAGCTCACCCCGGATTCTTTTGTCCACGTTTTCAAGTCCAGTCTAACTAATAAACATTTTTTAAAAGCACTCTGTCTCTGCCCTGGGTTTCTGCACCTGAGTCCAGTTTTGGTGCTGACCTCTCGGTCCCGTGACAGAGTGTTTACTTTGCATGATGCTCTTATATTTTATAGATATTTTGACAGCATACTAGTATGTCAGTGTTACTACTTTGCCTGATTTATTGTGCATTGTCTTTCTTCTGCTAGCCTCTGTAATTCTTCTCAAACATGGCTTTGAGTGAGTACAATCATTGCTGGGTAAAGACCAGGAAAGCCTGTTCAATACATTCTGCATGATAAATATTTGTAATATTGTTTTGTGGGTTTTTATTTCAGATTGCATGATATTTTGTTGATCACATCACCACACCTATTCTTTAAATCACTGAACAGTTCTGTCCTGCAGAGCATTATTACTTCAGTGACTGAGAGCAACAAAATGGACATTTATATAAATTAAAATGCAGGAACTATTATCATAAAAGCTTCGTGAAAATGGTGATGGTTTCCTAAACGGCTTCAGTCATTAAGGCATAAAAAACACATCCTCAGATGTTATTACAGGAAACGACTTCAGATAAAATCCTGTTTCTGTTGCCATCAGTACATTCATTTTCTTCACTACCCACTGTAATCGCATCAAAGCTTCTGCATTTGTCTTCAAAATTAGTATGTCTCTCTCACAACACACACACTCACACACACAGCCACACACAGCCATACACACACACACACACATAGCAGGTGCATACACTTCCCAGTGACAGGCCTCACAGGACGTGTCACAGTGATACCGTCTCTGTCCTTTAGGGCAGTGGAGGGGACATACATTAATTAAACCAGTCTGCAGCTGATTTGGTGTGTATGGGTGCGTGTGTGTGTGTGTGTGTGTGTATGGGTGTGTGTATGGGTGCGTGTGTGTGTGTGTGTGTGTGTGTGTGTGTGTGTGTGTGTGTGTGGGTGTGTGTGTATGGGTGCGTGTGTGTGTGTGTGTGTGTGTGTGTGTGTGTGTGTGTATGGGTGTGTGTATGGGTGCGTGTGTGTGTGTGTGTGTGTGTATGGGTGTGTGTATGGGTGCGTGAGTTTGCTTGTGTCAAAATTGGGGACTTCTGTCAGCTCACACACCAGTCAATTGGGGACACCTCTACCTTTGGGGACCAAAACCACCGTCCCCAATTAGATTTACCTCTAACAACGTTCAGCATGCTCTAAAACATATTTTAATCCAAAAATCTCACCTGTCCCCAAAAGTGACATTTTTTAGATTTTTTGTGTATGTGTATGACATTGCCCCCAAAAATTTTTGCAATCTGTGTATAACTCTATGTTGCCCCTAGTGGAAGTGTGTGAAATTGCAAGAATTTCCACTGTCCCCAAAAGTGACATATCTTGGATTTTTTTGTGTGTGTATTACCTCTCCCTAACCCTTATATTATTATAGTGTAAGATTTCTTTTAATATACTGATCTTTTTTGAAAATCTTATTCAACATTCTTCTGTATGAATGGTTTTATATAAACAAACATTTGTTCTCTTGACTAAATAATAGAAATCAGTAGACTATTTAGTAGATTATATTTTCAAAGGGTAAAGAAGACACTAGAAAATACAAAAGAGTCATATTTCACGTAATTATGATATAAATAGTTTTAATATTTTTTAAAGAATTATTTGGCATGATGTGAAGCAGATGCATGAAATAATGGAGCACTTTAGGTTCATATTTGCTTTCTGAACTGCAGCTTGACATAAATTACTCTAAATTCTTGATACTTTTATTGCAAAATATTTAAGATGTTTCTTGAATTTCTGTTGGATGGTGCAGGGATCCAAAATTTGGTGAAACAGCTGAGCTAAATTTAAATTTCAATGTTAATACCTTTTAGGCAGTATGTAAAATACTGCCTAAAAAGCATAAAAAGTCACAAGCATATGGCATAAAACTTAATTCTCACCAAAGTTTCTTTAAGAGCTGATCAAAAACTGTGTAAGACAATGGTCATTACATATGGATCATGACAGAAAAAAAATTATATCCTGGATACAAGTGGGAAAGATTAGCTTCTGTAGCATGGTTGACTGGGCCTTAGAGATATGTGCAGAGCTCAAGTCAAGTTCAAAGTCAGCTTTATTGTGAAAACCCACATGTACAGATGATACACAGGAATTTTAAATTGTAATGCTCCCACGGTCTACAGTGTACAGTGAAAACCTTAAAGATAAAAACAAAACAAAAGTCCTATGTACAACATAATACAATGAACACTAGTGTCATACAATCAGAGTGCTTTCGGGAAAGAGTTTGTGTGCAAGTGGGGGTGGGGCAGTAAGTCAAAGGGCGATGTTTAGAGTTTTGTATGTCTGTCGGGTGGGGGGGCTCAGAGGAAAGAGATGAATGCAGGTCTGGAGTTCGTGTGTGTGTGAGAGTGAAGAGGGACAGAGCAGGGACAGCCTAAAGATAGGGGAGGTGAGGTAAGACCTCTATGTCACCATAGGCCTTGATCGCAGCCATAGAGGTGTGTGCAAGCAGCAGCATGTAGAGCAGCTTTAAAGGTATGAAAAGTGATTAAAACTTTTTTAGTTTTTTATACCTATATCTTAAGGGTTCTGCTGACAAGTTTCAGCATTTTCTGTTTGAATGTAAGAAAGTTATTTAGTAATAACTGCTAATACTGGTTTGCTAGATGTGCCCTTGATGATATGGAAAAAAAAAAGACTTGAGCTAATTAGCCCGAAAAAGCTAGCCACATATAAGTTACACATTCAGAGCCGTCTTGGATTAAACATCAAGGGATGTTTGAATGAACCAAACTTTCAATATTTTAGGGGATTTAATTTTTTTTATGCTTTTATGATTCTAAAGTAATAAAGGATGTTTATTGGCATCCTTAAGTTTTTCATGTGCAAGCTAACAATGAGGATTATCTTGTTAATTAAGAGAGGCTAATGAAACGGAAAAAATAAATAAGCTTTATAAAGAGGAATATTATGCTATTTGTTTAATTTATTTATTTATTATTCTGAAACAAAGAAACATAAATAAACTGCAGGATTTTGAATGTCCCCATTTAGGTTAAAGTGGAGTGTATTTGTGTTAGAAACGTCCCCAAAAGTCATAAGAATATGGCATACTAGTGACTATAGTTGGATATAGTTTTGTATTTTTTTTTTGATATCATGTCCCTATTTTCTGTATAAACCTATCCATGAAGTCAGAGAACAATTTATCAATGATTCCCACACTCAAGTAAGGGCTATGTTGTAAAATCCTTCATTATGTCTAAGATTTGAAAATATGGAACAAATACCAATCAGAATGAGGTTTAAGATAAAGCAATCCATCCCCCACATCATTACACATACCTAAACATATGCATATGTTTAATAATCAGAGTTCATTGTATTTACCAGTTCCAGTTATTTACCAGTTATTGTATTTTTAAAAATAGTGTCATGTCCCTTTTTCAGTATAACTCCATGCATGAAGTTCGAGAACAATTTATCAATGATCCCCACACTCAAGTAAGGGTTATGTTAAAAAAAAAACAACCCCTTCATTATGTCTAAGATTTAAAAATACAGAACAAATACCTTAATATATGCGTGTGTTTAATAATCAGAGTTCATTGTATTTACCAGTTCCCTAAGGAAAGTTTCCCATTGAATGTCCCCATTTAGGTTAAAGAGGAGTGTATTTGTGTTAGAAACATCCCCAAAAGTCATAAGTATATGGCATACCTATGACTATAGTCGGATATGTTTTTGTATTGTTTTTTAAAAATAGTGTCATGTCCCTTTTTCAGTATAACTCCATACAGGAAGTTCGAGAACAATTTATCAGTGATCACCACACTCAAGAGTTATGTTGTAAAATCCTTCATTATCTCAAAGATATGAAAATATGGAACAAATACCAATCAGAAGGAGGATTAAGATAAAGTAATCCATCCCCCAAATCATTACACATACCTCAACATATGCATATGTTGAGGTATGTGTAATGAGTTCGTTGTATTTACCAGTTCCCTAAGGAAAGTTTCTCATTGAATGTCCCCATTTAGGTTAAAGCGGAGTGTATTTGTGTTAGAAACATCCCCAAAAGTCATAAGTATATGGCATTCTGATGACTATAGTTGGATATGCTTTGTATATTTTTAAAAAATAGTATCATGTCCCTTTTTCAGTATAAATCTATCCATGAAGTCTGTAAACAATTTATCAATGATCCCCACACTCAAGCAAGGGTTATTGTTGTAAAATCCTTCATTATGTCTAAGATTTAAAAATACAGAACAAATACCAATCAGAATGAGGACTAAGATAAAGAAATCAATCCGAAAAGTAGTTACACACACCTTAACATATGCGTGTGTTTAATAATCAGAGTTCATTGTATTTACCAGTTCCCTAAGGAAAGTTTCTCATTGAATGTCCCCATTTAGGTTAAAGCGGAGTGTATTTGTGTTAGAAACATTCCCAAAAGTCATAAGTATATGGCATTCTGATGACTATAGTTGGATATGCTTTGTATATTTTTAAAAAAGTAGTATCATGTCCCTTTTTCAGTATAAATCTATCCATGAAGTCTGTAAACAATTTATCAATGATCCCCACACTCAAGCAAGGGTTATTGTTGTAAAATCCTTCATTATGTCTAAGATTTGAAAATATGGAACAAATACCAATCAGAATGAGGACTAAGATAAAGCAATCCATCCCCCAAATCATTACACATATCTTAATATATGCAGATGTTTAATAATCAGAGTTCATTGTATTAACCAGTTCCCTAACGAAAGTTTCCCATTGAATGTCCCCATTTAGGTTAAAGCGGAGTGTATTTGTGTTAGAAACGTCCCCAAAAGTCATAAGCATATGGCATACTAATGACTATAGTTGGATATGTTGCGGGATTTTTTTTTCTAAAAATAGTATCATGTCCCTTTTTCAGTATAAATCTATCCATGAAGTCTGTAAACAATTTATCAATGATCCCCACACTCAAGCAAGGGTTATGTTAAAAAAAAGAACAACCCCTTCATTATGTCTAAGATTTAAAAATACAGAACAAATACCAATCACAATGAGGACTAAGATAAAGAAATCAATCCGAAAAGTAGTTACACATACCTTAACATATGCATGTGTTTAATGATCAGAGTTCATTGTATTTACCAGTTCCCTAAGGAAAGTTTCCCACTGAATGTCCCCATTTAGGTTAAAGAGGAGTGTATTTGTGTTAGAAACATCCCCAAAAGTCATAAGTATACTGTACGGCATACCTATGACTATAGTCAGATATGTTTTTGTATTGTTTTTTACAAATAGTGTCATGTCCCTTTTTCAGTATAACTCAATACATGAAGTTCGAGAACAATTTATCAGTGATCACCACACTCAAGAGTTATGTTGTAAAATCCTTCATTATGTCTAAGATTTGAAAATATGGAACAAATACCAATCAGAATGGGGACTAAGATAAAGCAATCCATCCCCCAAATCATTTGTGTTAAAAACGTCCCCAAAAGTCATAAGCATATGGCATACTAATGACTATAGTTGGATATGCTTTGTATTTTTTTTAAAAATAGTATCATGTCCCTTTTTCAGTATAAATCTATCCATGAAGTCTGTAAACAATTTATCAATGATCCCCACAGTCAAGCAAGGGTTATGTTTTCATTATGAAACATATGCATATGTTGAGGTATGTGTAATGAGTTCATTGTATTTACCAGTTCCCTAAGGAAAGTTTCTCATTGAATGTCCCCATTTAGGTTAAAGCGGAGTGTATTTGTGTTAGAAACGTCCCCAAAAGTCATAAGTATATGGCATTCTAATGACTATAGTTGGATATGCTTTGGGATTTTTTAAAAGATGTTATCATGTTCCTTTTTTCTGTATAAATCTACCTATAAAGTCAACAAACAATTTATCAGTGATCACCTCACTCAAGTAAGGGTTATTGTTGTAAAATCCTTCATTATGTCTAAGATTTGAAAATATGGAACAAATACCAATCAGAATGAGGACTAAGATAAAGCAATCCATCCCCCAAATCATTACACATATCTTAATATATGCAGATGTTTAATAATCAGAGTTCATTGTATTAACCAGTTCCCTAACGAAAGTTTCCCATTGAATGTCCCCATTTAGGTTAAAGCGGAGTGTATTTGTGTTAAAAACGTCCCCAAAAGTCATAAGCATATGGCATACTAATGACTATAGTTGGATATGCTTTGTATTTTTTTTAAAAATAGTATCATGTCCCTTTTTCAGTATAAATCTATCCATGAAGTCTGTAAACAATTTATCAATGATCCCCACAGTCAAGCAAGGGTTATGTTAAAAAAAAGAACAACCCCTTCATTACGTCTAAGATTTAAAAATACAGAACAAATACCAATCAGAATGAGGACTAAGATAAAGAAATCAATCCGAAAAGTAGTTACACACACCTTAACATATGCGTGTGTTTAATAATCAGAGTTCATTGTATTTACCAGTTCCCTAAGGAAAGTTTCCCATTGAATGTCCCCATTTAGGTTAAAGAGGAGTGTATTTGTGTTAAAAACATCCCCAAAAGTCATAAGTATATGGCATACCTATGACTATAGTCGGATATGTTTTTGTATTGTTTTTTAAAAATAGTGTCATGTCCCTTTTTCAGTATAACTCCATACATGAAGTTCGAGAACAATTTATCAGTGATCACCACACTCAAGAGTTATGTTGTAAAATCCTTCATTATGTCAAAGATATGAAAATATGGAACAAATACCAATCAGAAGGAGGATTAAGATAAAGTAATCCATCCCCCAAATCATTACACATATCTTAATATATGCAGATGTTTAATAATCAGAGTTCATTTTATTAACCAGTTCCCTAACGAAAGTTTCCCATTGAATGTCCCCATTTAGGTTAAAGAGGAGTGTATTTGTGTTAGAAACATCCCCAAAAGTCATATGTATATGGCATACCTATGACTATAGTCGGATATGTTTTTGTATTGTTTTTTAAAAATAGTGTCATGTCCCTTTTTCAGTATAACTCAATACATGAAGTTCGAGAACAATTTATCAGTGATCACCACACTCAAGAGTTATGTTGTAAAATCCTTCATTATGTCTAACATTTGAAAATATGGAACAAATACCAATCAGAATGAGGACTAAGATAAAGCAATCCATCCCCCAAATCATTACACATATCTTAATATATGCAGATGTTTAATAATCAGAGTTCATTGTATTAACCAGTTCCCTAACGAAAGTCTCCCATTGAATGTCCCCATTTAGGTTAAAGCGGAGTGTATTTGTGTTAGAAACATCCCCAAAAGTCATAAGCATATGGCATACTAATGACTATAGTTGGATATGTTGTGGGATTTTTTTTCTAAAAATAGTATCATGTCCCTTTTTCAGTATAAATCTATCCATGAAGTCTGTAAACAATTTATCAATGATCCCCACACTCAAGCAAGGGTTATGTTAAAAAAAAAGAACAACCCCTTCATTATGTCTAAGATTTAAAAATACAGAACAAATACCAATCAGAATGAGGACTAAGATAAAGAAATCAATCCGAAAAGTAGTTACACATACCTTAACATATGCGTGTGTTTAATGATCAGAGTTCATTGTATTTACCAGTTCCCTAAGGAAAGTTTCCCACTGAATGTCCCCATTTAGGTTAAAGAGGAGTGTATTTGTGTTAGAAACATCCCCAAAAGTCATAAGTATACTGTACGGCATACCTATGACTATAGTCAGATATGTTTTTGTATTGTTTTTTACAAATAGTGTCATGTCCCTTTTTCAGTATAACTCAATACATGAAGTTCGAGAACAATTTATCAGTGATCACCACACTCAAGAGTTATGTTGTAAAATCCTTCATTATGTCTAAGATTTGAAAATATGGAACAAATACCAATCAGAATGAGGACTAAGATAAAGCAATCCATCCCCCAAATCATTTGTGTTAAAAACGTCCCCAAAAGTCATAAGCATATGGCATACTAATGACTATAGTTGGATATGCTTTGTAATTTAAAAAAAAAATAGTATCATGTCCCTTTTGCAGTATAAATCTATCCATGAAGTCTGTAAACAATTTATCAATGATCCCCACAGTCAAGCAAGGGTTATGTTTTCATTATGAAACATATGCATATGTTGAGGTATGTGTAATGAGTTCGTTGTATTTACCAGTTCCCTAAGGAAAGTTTCCCATTGAATGTCCCCATTTAGGTTAAATCGGAGTGTATTTGTGTTAGAAACGTCCCCAAAAGTCATAAGTATATGGCATACCTATGACTATAGTCGGATATGTTTTTGTATTGTTTTTTAAAAATAGTGTCATGTCCCTTTTTCAGTGTAACTCCATACAGGAAGTTCGAGAACAATTTATCAGTGATCACCACACTCAAGAGTTATGTTGTAAAATCCTTCATTATCTCAAAGATATGAAAATATGGAACAAATACCAATCAGAAGGAGGATTAAGATAAAGTAATCCATCCCCCAAATCATTACACATATCTTAATATATGCAGATGTTTAATAATCAGAGTTCATTTTATTAACCAGTTCCCTAACGAAAGTTTCCCATTGAATGTCCCCATTTAGGTTAAAGAGGAGTGTATTTGTGTTAGAAACATCCCCAAAAGTCATATGTATATGGCATACCTATGACTATAGTCGGATATGTTTTTGTATTGTTTTTTAAAAATAGTGTCATGTCCCTTTTTCAGTATAACTCAATACATGAAGTTCGAGAACAATTTATCAGTGATCACCACACTCAAGAGTTATGTTGTAAAATCCTTCATTATGTCTAACATTTGAAAATATGGAACAAATACCAATCAGAATGAGGACTAAGATAAAGCAATCCATCCCCCAAATCATTACACATATCTTAATATATGCAGATGTTTAATAATCAGAGTTCATTGTATTAACCAGTTCCCTAACGAAAGTCTCCCATTGAATGTCCCCATTTAGGTTAAAGCGGAGTGTATTTGTGTTAGAAACATCCCCAAAAGTCATAAGTATACTGTACGGCATACCTATGACTATAGTCAGATATGTTTTTGTATTGTTTTTTACAAATAGTGTCATGTCCCTTTTTCAGTATAACTCAATACATGAAGTTCGAGAACAATTTATCAGTGATCACCACACTCAAGAGTTATGTTGTAAAATCCTTCATTATGTCTAAGATTTGAAAATATGGAACAAATACCAATCAGAATGGGGACTAAGATAAAGCAATCCATCCCCCAAATCATTTGTGTTAAAAACGTCCCCAAAAGTCATAAGCATATGGCATACTAATGACTATAGTTGGATATGCTTTGTAATTTAAAAAAAAAATAGTATCATGTCCCTTTTGCAGTATAAATCTATCCATGAAGTCTGTAAACAATTTATCAATGATCCCCACAGTCAAGCAAGGGTTATGTTTTCATTATGAAACATATGCATATGTTGAGGTATGTGTAATGAGTTCGTTGTATTTACCAGTTCCCTAAGGAAAGTTTCTCATTGAATGTCCCCATTTAGGTTAAAGCGGAGTGTATTTGTGTTAGAAACGTCCCCAAAAGTCATAAGTATATGGCATTCTGATGACTATAGTTGGATATGCTTTGGGATTTTTTAAAAGATGTTATCATGTTCCTTTTTTCTGTATAGATCTACCTATAAAGTCAACAAACAATTTATCAGTGATCTCCTCACTCAAGTAAGGGTTATTGTTGTAAAATCCTTCATTATGTCTAAGATTTGAAAATATGGAACAAATACCAATCAGAATGAGGACTAAGATAAAGCAATCCATCCCCCAAATCATTACACATATCTTAATATATGCAGATGTTTAATAATCAGAGTTCATTGTATTAACCAGTTCCCTAACGAAAGTTTCCCATTGAATGTCCCCATTTAGGTTAAAGCGGAGTGTATTTGTGTTAGAAATGTCCCCAAAAGTCATAAACATATGGCATACTAATGACTATAGTTGGATACGTTGCGGGATTTTTTTTCTAAAAATAGTATCATGTCCCTTTTTCAGTATAAATCTATCCATGAAGTCTGTAAACAATTTATCAATGATCCCCACACTCAAGCAAGGGTTATGTTAAAAAAAAGAATAACCCCTTCGTTATGTCTAAGATTTAAAAATACAGAACAAATACCAATCACAATGAGGACTAAGATAAAGAAATCAATCCGAAAAGTAGTTACACATACCTTAACATATGCATGTGTTTAATGATCAGAGTTCATTGTATTTACCAGTTCCCTAAGGAAAGTTTCCCACTGAATGTCCCCATTTAGGTTAAAGAGGAGTGTATTTGTGTTAGAAACATTCCCAAAAGTCATAAGTATATGGCATACCTATGACTATAGTCAGATATGTTTTTGTATTGTTTTTTAAAAATAGTGTCATGTCCCTTTTTCAGTATAACTCAATACATGAAGTTCGAGAACAATTTATCAGTGATCACCACACTCAAGAGTTATGTTGTAAAATCCTTCATTATGTCTAAGATTTGAAAATATGGAACAAATACCAATCAGAAGGAGGATTAAGATAAAGTAATCCATCCCCCAAATCATTACACATATCTTAATATATGCGTGTGTTTAATAATCAGAGTTCATTGTATTAACCAGTTCCCTAACGAAAGTTTCCCATTGAATGTCCCCATTTAGGTTAAAGCGGAGTGTATTTGTGTTAGAAACGTCCCCAAAAGTCATAAGCATATGGCATACTAATGACTATAGTTGGATATGTTGCGGGATTTTTTTTCTAAAAATAGTATCATGTCCCTTTTTCAGTATAAATCTATCCATGAAGTCTGTAAACAATTTATCAATGATCCCCATACTCAAGCAAGGGTTACCGGTATGTTAAAAAAAAGAACAACCCCTTCATTATGTCTAAGATTTAAAAATACAGAACAAATACCAATCACAATGAGGACTAAGATAAAGAAATCAATCCGAAAAGTAGTTACACATACCTTAACATATGCATGTGTTTAATGATCAGAGTTCATTGTATTTACCAGTTCCCTAAGGAAAGTTTCCCACTGAATGTCCCCATTTAGGTTAAAGAGGAGTGTATTTGTTAGAAATATCCCCAAAAGTCATAAGTATACTGTACGGCATACCTATGACTATAGTCAGATATGTTTTTGTATTATTTTTTACAAATAGTGTCATGTCCCTTTTTCAGTATAACTCAATACATGAAGTTTGAGAACAATTTATGAGTGATCACCACACTCAAGAGTTATGTTGTAAAATCCTTCATTATGTCAAAGATATGAAAATATGGAACAAATACCAATCAGAATGAGGACTAAGATACAGCAATCCATCCTCCAGATCATTACACATACTTTAACACAGGGGTCCCCATTCCCAGTCCACGAGGGCCAGTGTCCCTGCAGGTTTTAGATGTGTCCTTGATCCATCACAGCTGATTTAAATCTATAAATTACCTTCTCAACATGTCTTGAATTGTGATTCAGGTGTGTTGACCCAGGGTGAGATCTAAAACCTGCAGGGACACCGGCCCTCGTGGACTCGGATTGGGGACCCATGCTTTAACATGAGCAAATATTTAATAATCAGAGTTCATTGTGTTTACCAGTTCCCTAAGGAAAGTTTCCCATTGAATGTCCCCATTTAGGTTAAAGCGGAGTGTATTTGTGTTAGAAACGTCCCCAAAAGTCATAAGTATATGGCATACTAATGACTATAGTTGGATATGTTCCATAATTTTTTTCTAAAAATAGTATCATGTTCTTTTTCAGTATAAATCTATCCATGAAGTCTGTAAACAATTTATCAATGATCCCCACACTCAAGGGTTATGTTAAAAAAAAAAAACCTTCACTATGTCTAAGATTTAAAAATACGGAACAAATACCAATCAGAATGAGGACTAAGATAAAGAAATCCATCCGAAAAGTAGTTACACATACCTTAACATATGCAGATGTTTAATAATCAGAGTTTATTGTATTAACCAGTTCCCTAAGGAAAGTTTCCCATTGAATGTCCCCATTTACGTTAAAGCGGAGTGTTTTTGTGTTAGAAACGTCCCCAAAAGTCATAAGAGTCAGGTATACCAATAACTATTGTTGCATATGTTTTTGCAATTTTTAAATGGAGGTATATTTCTGTATTTAGTATTAATCTACCCTTGAGATCAGTGACAACACCGTTAATGGTCACTGATCGTTAATGACGATCAGTTAATGATCACTGTACTCTGGTACCATATCAATTCAATTTCATTTATGTATATCCTTTTGATTGTCCTCATTCAGGTTAACGCAGTGCATTTTTGTTAGAAATGTCCCCGGAAGTCATAAGAGTCATCTTCTTTGGCAGTTTTTAATTGTCGCTTGTCTATTTGTTATTCATGTTAAATCTACTCGTAACATCAGTGAAAACTAAAATTAAGATATCCATTCTAAAATCGTACAGCTTGTCTTATCACTCACAGATCTTTAATACTGTACTTATTGGTGCCCTGATGTAAAGGATATTTTGATTGCTTCTAATGTAGGTTAAAGTAGTGTGTTTATTAATAATTAAATCAAATCTTTTATGATAGGTTTGGATAGTTTCTGAAAATCAAATGAACTCTTGGTAATTGTGTTCAAATTATCTGTGTTAACAATTCATAGGTGAAATTAGAAATTTCTTTTAGTTTAAATAGAATATAAAAACTAGTTTAACTGTCTAATGTTTGCCTATTTAACTGATGTTTATCTACTCAAGACTAACCAAGCTGAAGCAGCATCATGAGAAATGCCTGAAATGTAAAAAAAAAATTGATCTGCAAAATCCAGATTCCTCAAGCAATGAGATTGAGTCTCTTCTGTCAGGTATGGAGCCGACAAAAACACAATAGAACAAGAAAACGGATCAAGATGAAGACAGGGGACCAGGGACTTCTTCCCAGTGAACATATTTGGAAGCAAAGTTCTTGCCTTACAATTTGCTGGTAACAAACACTCAATAGTACAGATGATTTTTTTTTTTATCCAAGTTTCTCTGCATTAATGATGTGCATATAAACTCCCAAAACAACACAGTAGTAATAAATGCAGTCAAAAATTTAAATTGTTCTGTGGCCGAGACATTGGACATAGTTTTGATTTCTTCAAGATAAATAGAGACCTTAATTATTGTTTAGATTATTGTTAGATTGGGTAGTTAACATTACATTGTACTTTGAAGGAATTGCCTTTAAGGGAAGTAATATCTCCAAAACTGACATAAAATAACTTGTGTATGTGTGTATTGCTGAAGACCCAAAAGGGAAGTATGGTCCCCAAAACTGACATAAAATAACTTGTGTATGTGTGTATTGCTGAAGACCCCGAATGGAAGTAAGGTCCCCAAAAGTGGCATAAAATAGTTTGTGTATGTGTGTGTCGCCGAAGACCCCAAATGGAAGTAAGGTCCCCAAAAGTGGCATAAAATAGTTTTTTTTATCTGTGTATCGCTGAAGACCCCAAAGGGGACATTAAACATTCCCAGTCCCCAATGGGAAGGTAAAAATACTGTCTGGACAAAAGTTGCTTAAAATGAAAATGTCAAGTGATTTTTTATTTCTGTGGTCTTGGAGGAGTAAAACTGAGTTGCCAGCTTGCTTCTAAACCATACAGAAAGTGGTGTCCCCAAAGGGGGGGAGTTAAGATATGCGACCCCAAACGGGACTTAAGCGAGTATGTGTGTGTGTGTGTGTGTGTGTGTGTGTGTATCGGTTCGTGTGTGTGTGTGTGTGTGTGTATCGGTTCGTGTGTGTGTGTGTGTGTGTGTGTGTGTGTGTGTGTGTGTGTGTATGGGTGTGTGTATGGGTGCGTGTGTGTGTGTGTGTGTGTGTGTGTGTATCGGTTCGTGTGTGTGTGTGTGTGTGTGTGTGTGTATCGGTTCGTGTGTGTGTGTGTGTGTGTGTGTATGGGTGCGTGTGTGTGTGTATGGGTGTGTGTATGGGTGCGTGTGTGTGTGTATGGGTGTGTGTGTGTGTGTATGGGTGTGTGTGTGGGTGTGTGTGTGTGTGGGTGCGTGTGTGTGTGTGTGTGTGTGTATGGGTGTGTGTATGGGTGCGTGTGTGTGTGTGTGTGTATCGGTTCGTGTGTGTGTGTGTGTGTGTGTGTATGGGTGTGTGTATGGGTGCGTGTGTGTGTGTGTGTGTGTGTGTGTGTATCGGTTCGTGTGTGTATGGGTGTGTGTGTGTGTGTGTGTGTGTGTGTGTGTATCGGTTCGTGTGTGTGTGTGTGTGTGTGTGTGTGTGTGTGTGTGTGTGTGTGTGTGTATCGGTTCGTGTGTGTGTGTGTGTGTGTGTATCGGTTCGTGTGTGTGTGTGTGTGTGTGTGTGTGTGTATCGGTTCGTGTGTGTGTGTGTGTGTGTGTGTGTGGTAGCCTGAAGGGAGATGGATTAGTTTCGCTGTAGTGGGGGAGGTAATGGTGGTGCACCTGGAATGACTAAAGAGGGTATAATGCTTGTGATGTTGTGGCCTTTGGCACTGGACTTAAATGGGCTGATTGTTAATTTTTTTCTTTTTAATGGCTAATCTCACAGGATTTCACAAACACACAGAAAACAGGGGGCAGAAATCAGTGGTCAGGAGCTGACGCACCACGTAAACACTCGACTTTGATTGGCTCTCTGAGGCAAACAGTATGGTCCTTACTGTTTGGTACAACAGGAGTAAAGACAGATAGCAGGTTTCATGAAGCCATTCAAATAATGCAAAGAATGAGTATATTTGGGACATTTTGTTCCATGATGTTTGGATAAATAACAGTTATGTCTGTTTCATAGATGAAATTGCTTTTCTTATTTTTGCTTGAGCTGATGTTACAGGAATGCCTGAAAGTATGTTTCAACTTTTTGTGTGAGTGCTCGTGGTAGGATGCTACAGGCGGTGATCAATTTTAAGATTCCTCTTTCATTTCATTCTTTCAAACTGGTGAAAACATTTATGTGTCTGTTTTACTCTGTATTGTCTGTTGGAAATTTATGGAAACTAGTGCAATTTTTTGGAGATAATAACTAATTTGGATCTTTTTATTCCCTGTGCTGCGCCTGTTAGGGGTCACCACATCTCCTCTGTATTTTCCTTTGTCACATCGACCCTTTCACACCCTTTCATAATACCTAATTTACATAAACAACATTTTAGAAAACTTGTAATGAAAACAAAGTAAGCAATCAAGTGGGGGAAGCTTTGTGATGATATCCATTAGTTAAAATCTCATCCAAACACACTGGTTTCTCATAAAAACACAGGAACTTTTACCATCATTTCACAATTTCTTCTGTAAATCGGAGCCAGAAAGCGACTGCAGCCACACCAATCCTTTATCTTTATTTCCCATCTTAAGATAATATTAATTTTAGAAAATTATATCTTTAAAAACAAAGATTATTGAGGGCTTTGACAATATTTGATGACTTATTGAGTGATTTAAACTAATTGAGTGATTTTTAAAAGAATCTTTGTATAAAAAATATTTTCAGATGTATCACAAGCAGTGTTGGTCAAGTTACTTGAAAAAAGTAATCAGTAACTAATTACTGATTACTTCCCCAAAAAAGTAATCCCGTTACTTTACTGATTACTTATTTTCAAAAGTAATTAATTACTTAGTTACTTAGTTACTTTTTAAAAACACGATTTACAACCTGAAGAGGTGATAAAGCGATAGATCTTTCAGCCCAATTCTACTTTTTCTGCATAATCCATCATACAAAATGTAATCAAATGGAAAAGTCTCTTTTTAAAACTTGTTTTATTAGTTTTAATCTTTTAACTTTATGCATTAAGCAAACATTTAATTATATGCAACATTTTCTGACTGTAAGAAATTAGTTTAACATTTAAACCTATTTTCTGCACATTCCAGCACATAAAATAAAATATTTTTTGTGTTTACACTCAGTCTTTCAAATAGATGCAAGTAAAACACAGCAGAAAATAAATGAAGTCAAAGACTCAGTGGTCCTGTTGCTCTATTTTCACCTGTAAAGCAGGAGTGGTGTAGGCGGAGGTTTACCCTGGTGCAGGTGTGCTGCAGCGGTCAGTGGAAGAATCCGCGAGTTTCTCTGTGAGTTTCCCATTACGTCGTAGCTACTCGGTGCTTGCTCAGAAGTTTAGGGGTTTTTTCGCTGTAAAGAGAAGTTTTCTTCCCACGCACAACGGACACTAATGTTTTTGTCACTTTTTATGGAATCAAACTCAAAGTAAGGTCAGTACTTCCACGCTTTAAACGCTGCACGCTCATACTCTCTCCCACAATCGATATGTGATCCATTGTTGATCTGCACACAGCTGTTGTCACGAACATCGCACTCGCTTACGTCACTGTCATGAGACATTCTCGCAAAAAAATCAAGGTTTTAGTAACGCAGTAACGCAGCGTTCCTACGGGAAAGTAACGGTAATCTAATTACCGTTTTTGCAATATGGTAAATGGCCTGTATTTATATAGCGCTTTACTAGTCCCTAAGGACCCCAAAGCGCTTTACATATCCAGTCATCCACCCATTCAGACACACATCCACACACTGGTGATGGCAGCTACATTGTAGCCACAGCCACCCTGGGGCGCACTGACAGAGGTAATCCCTTACTTTACTCGTTACTTGAAAAAAGTAATCAGATTACAGTAACGCGTTACTTGTAACGCGTTACTGCCCATCTCTGATCACAAGGCAAAAACTGGCTTTGTTAAATGTTATTGGAGTTTGTCACACACATTTTTGAACTTACTTTGTCAAAGTATATAAAATAGCCAAACAATACACTTTAACACTGCGTACCTTCTGTTGTTTACAAAAGAGGCCATGTAGCTGTTTTAATACACTTTCCAACATTAAGGAACCCGAAGAAGTTTAGTTATTAAGAAATTCATTGTAAAAATGGGAGGTGAGGGGCTGGATAATTGAAGCTAATGTGGTTGGTATTATCAACCAGCCTCAAACCAAAACATCACCTGTTGCAGTAGTTTGGAAAAGTCCATGGTGACAACAAACCTGGACTAGTGAGGATATTATGTTTGTTATTAAAACACAAAATGCATAAAAGGCAAAAAACAGAAGAAAAAAACGTGTTTTTTGTTGTAATTTAAAACACTGGACCACAATGTCTGCATGTTCATATAATGGTAAGGTTGTGGGTGTGTTTGGTGAGACACATTCTTAATTTCACTTCAGTGGTTTTTACTGGCACTGGCAGATTTTAAAAGCAATATTTCCAGTGCATCCAAATACAATTTACAGTACAATGAAAGAGCAATAGCCAATAGTAATAATAGGATGTGTGTGTGTGTGCGCGCCCAGGTTATTCATCGTTCCTCAGGTTATGAGATGTTTGTATATACTGGGAAATATGCTATATGTTTCATTCTGACATGCAGGGGCTGTTACACACTGGCCTAGGGGAAACCGGAGTGCAACACAAGGACTACAAGAAAAAGACCACAAAGAAGTAAATCACACAGCCACAGCTTTACAATGACTAGACGTTTTATTAACTCGACAGGTAGTGAGCATCAGGGTGGGCGTGGCCAAAACAACAAAATAAACACACTAGAAATTAATCCGAACTGACT
The DNA here is from genome assembly GCF_057381915.1 of Diplotaxodon limnothrissa. Classification (NCBI taxonomy): domain Eukaryota; kingdom Metazoa; phylum Chordata; class Actinopteri; order Cichliformes; family Cichlidae; genus Diplotaxodon; species Diplotaxodon limnothrissa. Next base: position 45,461,483 of record NC_140610.1, read on the forward strand.
TACCTACAGTGAGACAACCCCAAAAGAAAATACAAGCCTCTTTGTCATGTCTGTGTGTAGGCAGGCAGGAAGAGAGGACCCAAAATGCAGGACTCACTGAGACGGAAGTAACTCAAAACACACAGCTTTATTGCTGGTAGGAAGCAGAACAGAAAAACACTAACTAAACTAGAAGAACAGAATAACTAGGCAGGAAGGCTGGTAAACGGAACACACAGAGGAAGCGAGAGTGAACAGACGTTAACGACGCGACACCGAGTAGGGGAAGACACAGACACTAAATACAAGAGGTGAACGGAGCGAAGAGGAAACAGCTGGGAGACACGGCTGACGCTGATTACACTGACGAGACAGGGAGAGCACAAAGCTGAACGCACTGACAAAGGACACAGACCTACAAAATAAAACAGGAAGCACACGACAGACAGAGACACATGCGCCAACCAGCGTGCAGCCTGTTACAGTCGCTCCTGCTTTTCTCTTAGTTTAGCTCTTTTTTCTTACGTATTCTTTTTTTTTATTCTTAGTTAGTGTATTGTCTGTCTTGTCTTAATGTTGGTTTATAATGGAGCACTGTAACAAAAAATAATTTCCCCCAGGGATCAATAAAGTATTCTGATTCTGATTCTGAAACAGGCATAATGACGTCATGGGCAAACAGAGGGACATACGGGCAGAGAAGACTAAGCACAGGCAACCTGAACCAAACACGAGGGCGAGATAACAAAACCTAAACCAGAAATAATCATCATCGTCATCATCATCATCATCATCGGATAACTAAAGAATCAGAATATAATTATAATCAAAACGGTATCACCAGAGAACAAGAACTAATCCATAATGCAAAAATAAACCAAAACATAAGAAACTCCTCCACCTCCACCCCTACAGCCACCATGTCCAGATAGAAGTCTTTCTACACTATTTTCACTGCAGCCTAGCTCTTCTCATCTCGGAAAACTCAGTCACACGGCACAAAGAGGCCAAACGCGCGGCTCACTGGAAACAGGAAGTAGGAGGGGCTGCCGGCCCAGTCAGGTCCCAGTTTGTAGCCGGCCTCATTCCATCTTCCACCAATGGTCAGCCTCACCTGGAAACTTACATAACACAAACATCACAGAGTACAAACAATGCTCCCGCCTGGTGTGGCGAGTAACAGCGCCACACGGCAACTATGGCTGTGTCCCAATTCAGGGTCTGCACGTTTGAAGTACGCATTTTAAGTGTGATTACGTCATCACCACGCGACGACAGCTGTCCCAATTCGAAGTGTACTTCAAATGCATACTTCAAATGCATACTCCAAATGCGCTGTCGATTTCCCCAAATATCAAGCGTGGTCCGGTGCACGCTTCGTGGTCCCATATATCCCACAATTCATAGCGCGGCGGTGGGTGTGGATAATTTTGCCGCAAAATACGGCAGAAGGTAGCGGCCGAAGAGTGAACTGTCAAAAGTAAGTACTGAATATGATGTCACTTATTTATGTGCGAATGTTTAATAACGAAGAACATTAAGACATTTTAGAACATTTTAAACATTTAAACATTTTAAAACAGTTTATCCTTCAAGCTCGGGTCCTCTACCAGAGGCCTGGGAGCTTGAGGGTCCTGCGCAGTATCTTAGCTGTTCCCAGGACTGCGCTCTTCTGGACAGAGATCTCCGAAGTTGTTCCCGGGATCTGCTGGAGCCACTCGCCTAGCTTGGGAGTCACCGCACCTAGTGCTCCGATTACCACGGGGACCACCGTTACCTTCACCCTCCACATCCTCTCGAGCTCTTCTCTGAGCCCTTGGTATTTCTCCAGCTTCTCGTGTTCCTTCTTCCTGATATTGCTGTCATTCGGAACCGCTACATCGATCACTACGGCCGTCTGCTTCTGTTTGTCTACCACCACTATGTCCGGTTGGTTAGCCACCACCATTTTGTCCGTCTGTATCTGGAAGTCCCACAGGATCTTAGCTCGGTCATTCTCCACCACCCTTGGGGGCATCTCCCATTTTGACCTCGGGACTTCCAGGTTATACTCGGCACAGATGTTCCTGTACACTATGCCGGCCACTTGGTTATGGCGTTCCATGTATGCCTTGCCTGCTAGCATCTTGCACCCTGCTGTTATGTGCTGGATTGTCTCTGGGGCATCTTTACACAGCCTGCACCTGGGGTCTTGCCTGGTGTGATAGACCCCAGCCTCTATGGATCTTGTACTCAGAGCTTGTTCTTGTGCTGCCATGATTAGTGCCTCTGTGCTGTCTTTCAGTCCAGCTTTGTCCAGCCACTGGTAGGATTTCTGGATATCACCTCCTCTATCTGCCGGTGGTACATACCGTGCAGGGGCCTGTCTTTCCATGATGGTTCCTCGTCTCCCTCCTTTCTTGGGTTTCTGCTGCCTGAGGTATTCACTGAGCACTTGGTCAGTTGGGACCATCTTCCCAATGTATTCTTGGATGTTCGTTGTCTCGTCCTGTACTGTGGTGCTGACACTCACCAGTCCCCGGTCCCCTTCCTTCCGCTTAGCGTACAGCCTCAGGGTGCTGGACTTGGGGTGAAACCCTCCATGCATGGTAAGGAGCTTTCTTGTCTTTAGGTCAGTGGCTTTTATCTCTTCCTTTGGCCAGCCTATTATCCCAGCAGGGTACCTGATCACGGGCAGGGCGTACGTGTTGATGGCCCGGATCTTGTTCTTACCATTCAGCTGACTCCTCAGGACTTGCCTGACCCTCTGCAGGTACTTGGTGGTTGCAGCTTTTCTAGCAGCCTCTTCATGGTTCCCATTCGCCTGCGGGATCCCCAGGTACTTGTAACTGTCCTCTATGTCTACAATGTTGCCTTCTGGTAGTTCAATCCCCTCAGTTCTGACTACCTTCCCTCTCTTTGTTACCATCCGACTACACTTCTCCAGCCTGAATGACATTCCAATGTCATTGCTGTATAGCCTGGTAGTGTGGATCAGTGAATCAATGTCTCGTTCACTCTTGGCATACAGCTTGATGTCATCCATGTACAGGAGGTGGCTGACAACTGCTATATATATATATATATATATCAAATCAAAATCACTTTTATTGTCACATCACATGTGCAGGAACATTGGTACAGTACATGTGAGTGAAATTCTTGTGTGCGAGCTTCACAAGCAATATATATATATATATATATATATATATATATATAAAAAACACCCAGCACGCCCCTGCGGGCGGTTTATCCTTCAAGCTCGGGTCCTCTACCAGAGGCCTGGGAGCTTGAGGGTCCTGCGCAGTATCTTAGCTGTTCCCAGGACTGCGCTCTTCTGGACAGAGATCTCCGATGTTTTTCCCGGGATCTGCTGGAGCCACTCGCCTAGCTTGGGAGTCACCGCACCTAGTGCTCCGATTACCACGGGGACCACCGTTACCTTCATCCTCCACATCCTCTCGAGCTCTTCTCTGAGCCCTTGGTATTTCTCCAGCTTCTCGTGTTCCTTCTTCCTGATATTGCTGTCATTGGGAACCGCTACATCGATCACTACGGCCGTCTTCTTCTGTTTGTCTACCACCACTATGTCCGGTTGGTTAGCCACCACCATTTTGTCCGTCTGTATCTGGAAGTCCCACAGGATCTTAGCTCGGTCATTCTCCACCACCCTTGGGGGCATCTCCCATTTTGACCTCGGGACTTCTAGGTTATACTCGGCACAGATGTTCCTGTACACTATGCCGGCCACTTGGTTATGGCGTTCCATGTATGCCTTGCCTGCTAGCATCTTGCACCCTGCTGTTATGTGCTGGATAGTCTCTGGGGCATCTTTACACAGCCTGCACCTGGGGTCTTGCCTGGTGTGATAGACCCCAGCCTCTATGGATCTTGTACTCAGAGCTTGTTCTTGTGCTGCCATGATTAGTGCCTCTGTGCTGTCTTTCAGTCCAGCTTTGTCCAGCCACTGGTAGGATTTCTGGATATCAGCCACCTCCTCTATCTGCCGGTGGTACATACCGTGCAGGGGCCTGTCCTTCCATGATGGTTCCTCGTCTCCCTCCTCTTTCTTGGGTTTCTGCTGCCTGAGGTATTCACTGAGCACTCGGTCAGTTGGGGCCATCTTCCCAATGTATTCTTGGATGTTCCTTGTCTCATCCTGGACTGTGGTGCTGACACTCACCAGTCCCCGGCCCCCTTCCTTCCGCTTAGCGTACAGCCTCAGGGTGCTGGACTTGGGGTGAAACCCTCCATGCATGGTCAGGAGCTTTCTTGTCTTTATGTCAGTGGCTTCTATCTCCTCCTTTGGCCAGCTTATTACCCCAGCAGGGTACCTGATCACGGGCAGGGCGTATGTGTTGATGGCCCGGATCTTGTTCTTACCATTCAGCTGACTCCTCAGGACTTGCCTGACCCTCTGCAGGTACTTGGTGGTTGCAGCCTTTCTAGCGGCCTCTTCATGGTTCCCATTTGCCTGCGGGATCCCCAGGTACTTGTAACTGTCCTCTATGTCTGCAATGTTGCCTTCTGGTAGTTCAATCCCCTCAGTTCTGACTACCTTCCCTCTCTTTGTTACCATCCGACTACACTTCTCCAGTCCGAACGACATTCCAATGTCATTGCTGTATAGCCTGGTAGTGTGGATCAGTGAATCGATGTCTCGTTCACTCTTGGCATACAGCTTGATGTCATCCATGTACAGGAGGTGGCTGACAACTGCTCCGTTCCGTAGTCGGTATCCGTAGCCAGTCTTGTTAATGATCTCACTGAGGGGGTTCAGGCCTATGCAGAACAGCAGTGGGGACAGAGCATCTCCTTGGTAGATCCCGCACTTGATGGTAACTTGTGCTATGGGCTTGGAGTTGGCCTCTAGTGTTGTACGCCACATCCCCATTGAGTTCCTGATGAAGGCTCTTAGGGTCCCATTGATCTTGTACAATTCTAGGCATTCCAGTATCCAGCTGTGGGGCATTGAGTCATAGGCCTTCTTGTAATCAATCCAGGCAGTGCACAGGTTGGTCAGTCTGGTCTTGCAGTCTCGGCTGATTGTTCTGTCTACCAGTAGCTGGTGTTTTGCACCTCTGGTATTCTTGCCAATTCCTTTCTGTGTCCCGCTCATGTATTGACCCATGTGCCTGTTCATCTTAGCCGATATGATGCCTGACAGGAGCTTCCATGTAGTACTGAGGCAGGTTATTGGTCGGTAGTTGGAGGGGACCGGTCCCTTCTTGGGGTCCTTGGGGATCAGGACCGTCCGGCCTTCAGTTAGCCATTCCGGGTGTCTCTCGTTAACTAGCAGCTGGTTCATTTGTGCTGCCAGACGCTCGTGGAGTGCAGTCAGCTTCTTCAGCCAGTAGGCGTGAACCATGTCGGGCCCTGGTGCTGTCCAACTCTTCATACTGGAGACCCTTTCTTGGATATCTGCCACTGTGATGGTTACTGGACCCTGTTCAGGGAGGTCGCTGTGGTCTGCCCTCAGATCCTCTAGCCACTGAGCATTGCCGTTATGGGTTGCATCCTTCTCCCATATGCTCTTCCAGTATTGCTCCGTCTCCAGCCTTGGTGGTGCTGTTCTCTTATTGTTCCCTTGCCACTGAGAGTACACCTTTGCTGGTTCTGTGGAGAACAGCTGGTTTATTCTCCTGCCTTCTATCTCTCTGGTGTACCTCCTCAAGCGGCTGGCCAAGGCTGTGAGTCTTTGCTTGGCAGTTTCCAAGGCCTCAGGTATGGACAACTTGCTGTATTTCTTAGGCACCTTATTTGTCGCACCTTTCTGCAACTCCGTTAGTTGGCTAACCTCCCTCCGTGCTACTTTGATCTTGCCCTCTAGCCTCCTTCTCCATGGAGGGTACTGCCCCTTGTGGCTGTTCAACTTGTAGCCAAGCATCTCACTGATCACTGCTGCCGTATTGTAGATCAGCTTGTTAGTGTCGGTAATCGTGGTTGTAGGTATTGCCCGTAGTGCTGCATTAACATCATCTAGCAGACCTTCTGAGGGAACTTCACGTAATCTTGGTAACCGGCTACGGGGATCCAGGTTTCAAGCTTGGCCATGATCCTATTTTTCAGGTCAGTTCCTCTCGCACTCAACGATCCTTCTCCTATCGCACTTGGGGCTATGTACCCAATCTCGGGTGGGGGTGATGATATCTCCCCCCTGACCTGGCGTCCTGACTCCTCCTTGCCGTAGCATTTGTGTTGTACCTCGTCAATCTCTAGCTGTGAGAGCAGTCCCTTCTTTCGAATGTTGGAACACTGAGCTACTAGTTGTTTCGTCCCTTGCCCACCGATGCCTTCTTGTTCCAGTAGCCCACTTTTCGTCAGGGTGCCCTGGTTCCTCAACACCTGACGCGGACCTTGTTGATCCGGGCGACGTCCGAGCCGGCATGCCTTCATATTTATCTGTCTCGCTCATGTCTGCGGTAGGCTTGCTTAGCATAGGGGGTCTAGCCTTAGGACCCTTACTGGATACAGACGCCCCAGGCAGGAATCGAACTTGCGATCCTCTGTTCCAAAGGCGTGTAGTTTAACCACTACGCTATCCAGCTGCTATCTATATATATCTCATAATAATCTGACAATACTATAATATTGGCCATATTATATTTACATTACCACAGTGAGATGACTTTAGTCTCATGAACAACATGAGCTAATTGTTATTTCCTAACTACTCTTGAAATGACTGTTCAGCACAGAAATGAAGCCCAACAATCATGTTTACAGTCCTGTGGTCTCAGCCTCAGATACTCAACTAATCAAAGTGATGTCATGACAAAAATGAATGACCAACAAAACATTTTTCTCCTTCATTTCTGTCAATCAAAGCTGTATGTAACGTTTCTCGCGGTTAGTATCATGGTTGCTAGGCAACCTGGACAGTGCGACGAAGGCTAGACCGTCTCATTTCACAAGCCTCTCACTTCCGCACTTCTCGTACTCATAGTACGCACCGTACGTAGTACGCGTAGTGCGCGTAGTTCAAGCGCGCAGACCCTGAATTGGGACACAGCCAATGACCTGGGTCATAACAGGGGCGTCACATGGTTTTAAGTAAAGGGGGGGCCTTAGCCCCCAAGAGAAGCACACAATATGAATGAACATAGTACATGAGCACAAAATTTCACAAACAGAAAACAAAGACTGAGAAATTGCTTTTCAACTTTTTTGGACAGATTAAACATCTTAGGCCACAAAGAGATTTTCAGTTCATGAACCCACAGTTGCCTCCAGCACAAAATCCTCCATTTTCCTCTGTTTGTGCCTTGACTTGGCACCTGGTTCAGGGATACTGTACAGGGTCTTGGTGTTCTCATACAACTCTGTGGCAAATGCATCTGAGTGTGTCACAGACAGCTTGTTTGCAGATAAAAGCTTCTGCCAGGTTTAAAGTCTCTTTCTGCAGGAACTTGAGCAGTCCTTCGGTTACAGACAGAAGTGACTGAAACATCAGTAGTGCATAGACTGCTGAGAACTTGTGGATCTTTGCTCTGAGACCAAAAGCTAAGGGTGATCCAATGGCAGATAGCAGGCACTCCAAAATGGCAGGCAATGTCTCAAGAACTGCACTGATACATTGCAACTGACATGCCCAGCAAGTGTTTGAAAGTTGCACAAGCTCAGTTTTTGTCAATCCAAGCTTTGACTGAGCCACCATGAACTCATGATGATTGACTAGGGAGGTGCTGAAGAAAGAATGCACACACTCCAACAAGCTGAAAAGCTCCACACCCTCTTGGACAGCCTTGCAAGTATTACACAAAACCAGGTTGAGTTGATGAGCATAACAATGCACATAGCTAGCCTTCTACAATGTGCTTGTACGCCTCTAGTGGAGCCACTCATAACGACTGCACCATCATATGTTTGTGCTACACACTTATGCTCTGCGAGGCCATTGTTTTGGATCTGTTACTGAAGCTCATTTGCACAAACAGTTAACTGCTCTGCCTTTTCATCCCTTGGCTCATCTGTCATGAGGGCACAGATTTTAGACTTCGTCATTTCAGATACAATGACACTAGCAGTGTTGGTGAGTAACGGGATACATGTACCGGCGTTACGTATTTAAAATACAAAATATTAGTAACTGTATTCTGTTGCAGTTACCATTTTAAAAGGTGGTATTTAGAATACAGTTACTTTGTTGAAATAAATGGATTACACGGCAGTCTTTTCCTGTTTCATATGTTAGGCTGTCCCCTCTCTATTTCTGGTAATTCCAGTGTCCAGGCAGAGCATTACAGGCATCGCTCTAAAGAATGTAGCTTCATGGGCAGTGTTGTCCTGCTGTAAGTAAGCAATTAAGACTCGACTGTACACCGTGTTCGTGTTTTCCTCCGAAACAATAAGCTCTGTTGCAGCAGCCTTTCAACGCCTCTCTCTGTCTCTGCTAGCAAAGTTGACCCAGACAACAAAGTAAAGCTAGTTTTCAGCTACGAGCCGACACGAACCCGACGTATTAGCCAGAAGTCCCTGTACTACAGTTCGGAGCCGCGGACCTGTTTTATATACGCGCGGAATAGTTTTCTACACGAGACCGCTGCAAAAAGTGCAGCCTTACCTAATGTCCACCTACTGTTACTCATTTATGTTAAGATTTAAACATCTAGCTGGTGTTGGTATGGAGAGTAACCTTCAGTAATAGTAATAAATCACACAGCAATAGGACATTCATGTAGTTGTAAACAGCATGATAATATATTAAGTAATCCAAAGTATTCAGAATATGTTACTCTCATTGAGTAACGTAACAGAATACATTACAAAATACATTTTGGGGCATGTAATCTGTAATCTGTAGTGGAATACATTTTAAAAGTAACCTTCCCAACACTGGTCACTAGTAACTTGTGTAAAACCCTTGACTCACCTCGCCAGTAGAGGTCTCTCACTCTCTGTGCTCCTCTGCCCTGACTCCTACAGGTTAATGGGGATGGAGGAGGGATTATTATTAGTGTATTATTATTATTTCCACTGATGATTTTTCAGAGCTAAAACAAGTGACAGAAATTAACATTATGCTAACAATTTAACTTCGTGTGCTAGCCAGGTTTTTATTAATCAAAATGGAGAGCACCTGGTTCATTAATTACATTACCCTGATGTGTTGAGAGACTGGTCTGTCAGCACATCAGGGCCGGTCTGCCTCCCACTCTGGACCCCCACCAATTTGCCTACAGGACAAATCGTTCCACCGAGGACGCTATCACCATAGCGCTCCACACTGCGCTGAGTCACCTGGAGCACCGAGGAAGCTATGTGAGAATGCTCTTTCTGGACTTCAGCTCAGCATTCAATCATATCATCCCGGAGATCCTGGTCCAGAAACTGTCTCACCTGGGACTCTCCACCCCATCTGCCTCTGGATCAAGGACTTCCTGACAAATAGACCACAGTCTGTCAGAATCGGCCCCCACCGGTCCAGCACCATCACACTCAGCACCGGGTCTCCACAAGGATGTGTTTTGAGTCCCCTCCTGTTTACGCTCTACACATCCGACTGCTCCCCTACCCATCTCTCAAACACCATCATAAAGTTCGCGGATGACACCACAGTGGTTGGACTCATCTCAAGGGGGGATGAGTCGGACTACAGAGATGAGGTCAACAGACTGACTGAGTGGTGTTCAGTTAACAACCTCCAACTGAACACCACGAAAACTAAAGAACTTATCTTGGACTTCAGGAAGGGCAGAGCAGACCCGGCCCCACTTTACATTCACGGGAGCTGTGTGGAGAGGGTACGCTCCATGAGGTTTCTGGGCGTGCAGATCTCTGATGACCTCTCCTGGATTGCAAATACTACAGCGGTGGTTAAAAAGGCCCAGCACCATCTCCACTTTCTGAGAGTGCTCAGGAGGAACAACCTGGAGGAGAGGCTGCTGGTGACATTTTACAGAGCCACCATAGAGAGCATCCTAACGTACGGCATAACATCATGGTATGCAGGGTGCTCAGCTGCGGACAGGAAAGTACTGCAGAGGGTCATCAACACAGCCCAGAAGATCACTGGCTGCTCTCTGCCCAGCCTGGAGGTCACTGCAAACTCTCGGTACCTCAGCAGAGCTGGCAATATCATCAAGGACCACTCTCACCCCAGCAACCAGCTGTTTGAACTATTACCGTCAGGCCGACGGTACAGGTCACATAAAACCAGGACAAACAGATTCAGGGATAGCTTCTTTCCCAGAGCTATCACCGTAGTAAATAAGCACAAAAACAATTGAACCTATTCCATACCGTCACTGTCATTATATTAATGCTGCTATCCTGTATATATTGTACATACTATTGTTTAAGTACTTAGGATTGGTTTTTTTGTACTTTTTATATTTTACATTTATATTTATTATTGAAACTTGCACCAAGGGAGTGGCACTCCAATTTCGTTGTACTCTGTACAATGACAATAAAGGCTATTCTATTCTATTCTTCTATGAGACTCTCTACTGTTAGCTGGAGCTAACTAATTGTTACTACCAACAGTGATGAAGACTTACTTTCTTGAAAAACGTGCATGTATCCACGTTGTTTTGCTGTGTGCAGCATGTGCGCTAGTGTGTCTGCAGGTGTAGATGCAGCGGAGTGTAAAGTAGCAGTGAAAACGTGGACTGGATTTTCAGTGATGTGGACGTCCCCCGTGAACAACTGGAATGGATTGGACAACAGCAAACTTAAAAACAGCAAAAACAAACTTAAAAACAACAAAAAATTATTTAGGGGCCTTAAGAATATTTTAGGGAGGCTTCAGCACCCCTAAAATAGGCCTAACAATGCCACTGCTGACATGTGATTTGGCTCAGTGAAACTTTAAATGACAGAACTAAACTTGTTCACATCTGCTCTGACTTAGTTTACAGTTTCAGTGCTTCACATAGGATGTTTTGCATTGTGATATGATTTGATTTATTCTGGTTGGTGTCTGGGAACCAGTTCAGCAGTGAGACTGGTTGGGGTATGTCTAAGATGAGGCAGTCTCAGTACCAGCAGACATAGGGGACTCTTTCCCAGGCTCATCATTCAGCTGTTCACAGCTTTGGAGTGGAGGTGTCTTGGGGCCTGGATTTAATGTGATTAAAATTTTTGTGTGCTCTGTTTTCAATGATAATTATCCTACAAGGGGGCAACTGGGATGAATGCTCTGACTGATCTGAACCCGAGTGGAGATCTGTTACCGGACTCACAGTTCTTTTGTTTTTTTCATATTTACTTTTGCGGCCCAGTATTTGTTTTTCTACTTTGTGTAGTTGTAGTCCTTGTCCAGTAGGGGACAGTAATCAAACTCATTCCTGGGTGAAGAAATCCACCTGTTTGTCTCTAGTTTCCACATTCTGTCAAAATTACGAGCTGCTGGCAAAGCAGGTGTCCTGAATACAAGATAACAGCTTAACTGAGGTTTATTTTTAGGTCCATTCACAGTGTTAAATTACTGTGTTGTTGTTTGTGTGTGGGTGTTCTCAGTATATGGTATGGATTTGTCTTTTGTATGGGAATAATTGAGTTCGTACTTTTAGAAAACACTGTTTCTGGGACACTTTGTTAGCGGAAGGTGAAAGAACATGTCTTAACACTTACTGCAAAGACATTTATTCTTATAATGACACATTTTATAAGAACTTTAAGAAACTTCGCTGACCACTATTACACTTAAAGTTCTTTTTAATAACTCATCCTTTGAGTGACAGTTGAGTATTAAGGCCTGCACACAGTGAGTAAAATGTGAATATTTATTGCATTAAAAAGTCTGAATAAACAGATCTGACCAACTGCATGTAGCAAATGCACTGTAGCTCAAAAATGATCTTAGCTCGGTCATTCTCCACCACCCTTGGGGGCGTCTCCCATTTTGACCTCGGGACTTCCAGGTTATACTCGGCACAGATGTTCCTGTACACTATGCCGGCCACTTGGTTATGGCGTTCCATGTATGCCTTGCCTGCTAGCATCTTGCACCCTGCTGTTATGTGCTGGATTGTCTCTGGGGCATCTTTACACAGCCTGCACATGGGGTCTTGCCTGGTGTGATAGACCCCAGCCTCTATGGATCTTGTGCTCAGAACTTGTTCTTGTGCTGCCATAATTAGTGCCTCTGTGCTGTCTTTCAGTCCAGCTTTGTCCAGCCACTGGTAGGATTTCTGGATATCACCTCCTCTATCTGCCGGTGGTACATACCGTGCAGGGGCCTGTCTTTCCATGATGGTTCCTCGTCTCCCTCCTCTTTCTTGGGTTTCTGCTGCCTGAGGTATTCACTGAGCACTCGGTCAGTTGGGGCCATCTTCCCAATGTATTCTTGGATGTTCGTTGTCTCGTCCTGGACTGTGGTGCTGACACTCACCAGTCCCCGGTCCCCTTCCTTCCGCTTAGCGTACAGCCTCAGGGTGCTGGACTTGGGGTGAAACCCTCCATGCATGGTAAGGAGCTTTCTTGTCTTTATGTCAGTGGCTTCTATCTCCTCCTTTGGCCAGCCTATTATCCCAGCAGGGTACCTGATCACGGGCAGGGCGTACGTGTTGATGGCCCGGATCTTGTTCTTACCATTCAGCTGACTCCTCAGGACTTGCCTGACCCTCTGCAGGTACTTGGTGGTTGCAGCTTTTCTAGCGGCCTCTTCATGGTTCCCATTCGCCTGCGGGATCCCCAGGTACTCGTAACTGTCCTCTATGTCTGCAATGTTGCCTTCTGGTAGTTCAATCCCCTCAGTTCTGACTACCTTCCCTCTCTTTGTTACCATCCGACTACACTTCTCCAGTCCGAACGACATTCCAATGTCATTGCTGTATAGCCTGGTAGTGTGGATCAGTGAATCGATGTCTCGTTCACTCTTGGCATACAGCTTGATGTCATCCATGTACAGGAGGTGGCTGACAACTGCTATATATATATATATATATATACAGAGGAGGAGCCAGACATTTGAAACACCCGGGGCTTAGCCCTAAAGGGTAGTATGCATGTGGGATTTTTTTTTTTTTTTGAGGGGGGGGGGGGGGGGGGGGGGTGTAGAAATGACTGAAAGATTAATAGGCTCTGTTTTGAGTTTTGTTCAAAAAAGAATGACTTCATATAGGGAAATATATATATCACACATGCAGGACACCTTAAACTAGTTTTTTAATTGAGCAGCAAGACAGAACGAAGTCGGGGCTGTATCAAGACACAGGGACTAAACCCCAATTCAACCAGACCCAGAACTGATCCAGAATTAAAACAGGACTACAACAGTTCAAAAGCAGGATTACTGAGGACTTAACCAAGACATAACCACAATCAGAACTAGATGATAGTAGCACTAAAAATCATCATAGACCTGCACTACACTTATTTATTTAATTCTACCAAAGTACAATATTTAGATTGAGAAAAGTTTATATAATTATTTAGCCTTGTTGTGCAAACAAGCCTGCAGAACTTAATAAATATAGAATTTGAAAAATAGCAAACCTAAAAAGAAACACTAGGTACGAGATACATGAGTACCTATGATACAGTGATACTTTTAGTAAGCAACCATTTGACTAACATGTGTGTCTCACCTGCTCTTGTTCATCTCTGTTCTGTCCTCATTCTCCATCTCAATCTCTGCTCCTCTCTCTCCCTCTTTGTGCTGACAATCATCAAATACACAGTTGAAACCAGATATTTACAAACTCTTCAGATAAAAACACAACACTTTTATAATCGTAACATCAAATCAGACTAAATGTTTATTTTTTTAGATTGATAAATATAAAAATATATTTGTTAACTTTAAGAGTAAAGAGAGAAACTGTCTGTGTTTTTTAATTGCAAATGGCACCAAATTGTATTCAAATTGAGCCACACTTATGGAGCTCCACGATTCTTTTCCTGGTGTTTTGGTTGACATCTCTGGATTTTCCCATGTCAAAGAAACAGGCTCTGTGTTTTGCCTTATATGCATCCACAGCTGTGCCACCAATTTACTCACATGGACTCTACTAACCTATCAGAAGCTTCTTCAGCTCAGAATGGAATCGTCTGGAGTTTTCTTATTAATTAACAATAAACTTAGTGTACATGTACTCCTAAATTTGATGAAAGTGATAAAAAATAGACAGCTCTGTCTCTCTTTATTCTGACATTTAACTAATTCAAAATATATTTCAATATTTATCTAAAACAAAAGTTTACTCTAAATTGATCTTGTACAGTAAAAATGTTTTATGTTTTCTCCCTAAAGTGTAAATATCTGGTTACAAATGTGAATATCCTGCTGTGTACTGAAATCCCTCTTGTTTTGCATAGAAATATACTGAACAACATACAAAGCATAATATATAAAATAACATTTACCTGAGTTTTTTCTTTGAAAGAACCCTCTAATGTCCATTCTTATATTTCAGTACATAACTGAAACCGAATTAGTCGGGGAGGGTAAGAACTGAAAATATGAAATAAACACACGTAAGATAAGACTCTATTAAAAAAAAAAAAAAAAGCATTTGTTCGGCTTTTCATTTCGCCATTTGTTGATTCACTTGAAGAGCAAGTAAAATAATATTGGTCAAGTGATCAGTTTCATATCAATCTTTCGTGATGCACCGTCATATTTACATTATTTGTACGGTACGAATGATTTGCTTTGGTACCTGCTCAAACTTAAGCTCTCCTCTGTCTGCCTGGCTCCGTCTCTCCAACAGCGCACTCACGGGCAGCAGCTCCCCCCGCCCCCTCGCTCAGTCGCTTAGTGCCTGAGCTTGGATCATACCAATATCAGGGGGGGATTCACGCACAGTCGTAAATTCCCACAGTGTGCACTATGTGCTTCGAATATTGTGTGTACTTTTTGTTTTATACAGTTGTCAGCCAGGCATCTAACTATGAAAAAATTACACTCCAAAATACCCCGGGCTTCTGACAAAACAACCCGGGCTTAAGCCCCGTAAGCCACCCCCACGCTCCGCCCCTGTATATATATATATATATATATCAAATCAAAATCACTTTTATTGTCACATCACATGTGCAGGAACATTGGAACAGTACATGTGAGTGAAATTCTTGCGTGCGAGCTTCACAAGCAATATATGTATGTATATATATATATATATATATATATATATATATATATATATATATATATATATATATATATATATATATATATATATATATATATATATATATATATATATATATATATATATGTATATATGTATATGTATATATGTATATATATATATATATATATATATGTATATATAATATTATATTTACATTACCACAGTGAGATGACTTTAGTCTCATGAACAACATGAGCTAATTGTTATTTCCTAACTACTCTTGAAATGACTGTTCAGCACAGAAATGAAGCCCAACAATCATGTTTACAGTCCTGTGGTCTCAGCCTCAGATACTCACCTAATCAAAGTGATGTCATGACAAAAATGAATGACCAACAAAACATTTTTCTCCTTCATTTCTGTCAATCAAAGCTGTATGTAACATTTCTCGCGGTTAGTATCATGGTTGCTAGGCAACCTGGACAGTGCGACGAAGGCTAGACCATCCCATTTCACAAGCCTCTCACTTCCGCACTTCTCGTACTCATAGTACGCACCGTACGTAGTACGCGTAGTGCGCGTAGTTCAAGCGCGCAGACCCTGAATTGGGACACAGCCAATGACCTGGGTCATAACAGGGGCGTCACATGGTTTTAAGTAAAGGGGGGGCCTTAGCCCCCAAGAGAAGCACACAATATGAATGAACATAGTACATGAGCACAAAATTTCACAAACAGAAAACAAAGACTGAGAAATTGCTTTTCAACTTTTTTGGACAGATTAAACATCTTAGGCCACAAAGAGATTTTCAGTTCATGAACCCACAGTTGCCTCCAGCACAAAATCCTCCATTTTCCTCTGTTTGTGCCTTGACTTGGCACCTGGTTCAGGGATACTGTACAGGGTCTTGGTGTTCTCATACAACTCTGTGGCAAATGCATCTGAGTGTGTCACAGACAGCTTGTTTGCAGATAAAAGCTTCTGCCAGGTTTATATCACTGGTACACTGGTACTAAATATACAAATAGTATAATAATACTATATTAACTCAGACCAGCTGGTTATTGTTTGATGCTGACTTTATTATTTCACAGGAACTATTTTGATTATATTTAAGGACAGATTTTCCACAAAAACACAATGTGTTTGGTGTTTATACACCTCACACGACAAGTTCGAATCCCAAAAAATTCAGAATTTCACTGTAATAGACTTAAAGTTTGGGGCATGTCTGTTTTGGCTGGCAGGTGCTGACTGTGCTGGCAGATGTAGCTGACCACTGTCAGCTGAGCCTCACCTTCAGTAATCTGAGCCAGTGAACTGTGTCTTACATCCCAACTGTGTCTTTCAGTGAAACTGTCATATTTGTGTGTTTCTATGTGTTGATTACAGACACGTTAAGGCACTAATGAGTACAGAGTTATGTTAATATAAGTCCATTTTTGAACATGGGGACACTTCTGGACTATGAAAAATTATGCTTGCAGGACCAGTAATCTCAAACAGACAGTTAATGGTAGCGTTACTTCCACAAAAGTGTGAGTATGATATCAACCAAAGTGTCTCAGCTGAACAAAACACAGGATCTTTGAAGAGCTTTTCAGCATTTTCAGCTGGTAAAACACAATTTGTTCGACACAGCCCACACTAATACTGTTATACTAAATGACCATATGATATGCTTATGTCAAGTGGAGAGAAATACCATATTTGTGTGTATTATTTAAGTAGGTAGGCCTCAGTAAGCTCTGCAAAACAGAATTAATTGACAAAGTTTAATTACATAAAGACTATAATTATACTTTCAACAAGCAGATTTTCAAGTACAGAATTATATGATTTCAATGCATTTAAACTCATTAAAACATAAATGCAGAACTTAAATGGGTGATTTGTGTGGGAGTAGGTGCGGGGCGGGAGAAGAGTTTATTATTATGCATGCCTGTGTTTTTGTATTTACCGTGTGTGTGTGCGTGCGTGCGCTAAATGGGCATGAATAATATGTGGAACTGTGTTTTTCTTCTTGTGTGAATCGTCAGTCCTCTGGAGGAGTGCCAAATGAGATCAACTGCAGTAGAATTCTTTGCTTCTGGTGACACAAACACATCAATTACAGCTCACATCTCTGCCCACCCCAGCTCTCCCTCTGATCCCTGCTATCCATCCCTTTCCCACTCAACTCACAGCCAGCCTTTCCTCATCACTGTCAACGCCCCTCAGCCCTGTTTTTCAGGGAGAGGAACCAAAAGGAACATAAGCAAAACACTCAACCATGAGCTCTACCTGCCGTTTTCTATAAATGGAGCTTTATATATGTAAATGAAACATGTAAATACTGTGGTGGGTAGGTTTCTTTGCATGCTGAAATATGACCCACAGGAGTGTCTGCACACTTTCATCTTCACATTAAACCTCACATACTTATATAAAGCTGTGCTTTGAAAACACATATGTAATATTTCACACACCAGCGCAGACTAAGCATCATTAGGAATAATTGTACACACTTTGCACTGACATTCAGCAAAGCCTTCATTCTTCACAGGAGAAATAATAGCAAAGCTTGTGATTGGCAGGTGATAATGTTAGCGTGCCCTTCATAAAACTCACCTGATAATACCATTGCTGCTGATTGAGAAACCACACTCGTTTCCAATTACATAGGCACATACTTCTACACATCCTGTGTTAATAAATGCACTGAACCCACAAGTGTGTCATCTCGGGGGACACAGGCACACTTACATAGAAGAAGAATGCAGTAGAATTGAGACAGGCACTTCTTTATCACCCACACTGAGTGGAGTTAGAGGAGACACAGCTGACAGAGTGATGGAGGAAGAACTCTGGATTAGGAAGCACCCTCTACAACAACAGCTTACAGAGTACAAACAAGGCTAGAACTCATTAAACAAATGTAATTCAGTGTTACTCATTAAATATTTTTATGTTTATCATTTTAATGACTGCAGGTTTTCTTCAATATTTACGATTAGTTTAGTATAAAAAGAGAATAGAAGAGAAGAACACGTGCAAATACCCATCTGGTCAAACCACACCTACACATTGTTTAAAGACTTGCTCTTGTATAAAAAAAAGTCTGATAATTATTAAGATAATAGTTGTTCAATTCAATTCAATTCAATTTTATTTATATAGCGCCAAATCACAACAAAGGTCGCCTCAAGGCGCTTAATATTGTACGGTAGATACAGAAAACACCCAACAGTCATATGACCCCCTATGAGCAAGCACTTTGGTGACAGTGGGAAGGAAAAACTCCCTTTTAACAGGAAGAAACCTCCGGCAGAACCAGGCTCAGGGAGGGGCGGGGCCATCTGCTGTGATTGGTTGGGGTGAGAGAAGGAAGACAGGATAAAGACATGCTGTGGAAGAGAGACAGAGGTTAATAACAGATATGATTCAATGCAGAGAGGTCTGTTAACACATAGTGAGTGAGAAAGGTGACTGGAAAGGAAAAACTCAATGCATCATGGGAATCCCCGGCAGCCTACGTCTATTGCAGCATAACTAAGGGAGGATTCAGGGTCACCTGGTCCAGCCCTAACTATATGCTTTAGCAAAAAGGAAAGTTTGAAGCCTAATCTTGAAAGTAGAGATAGTGTCTGTCTCCTGAATCCAAACTGGAAGCTGGTTCCACAGAAGAGGGGCCTGAAAACTGAAGGCTCTGCCTCCCATTCTACTTTTAAATACTCTAGGAACAACAAGTAGGCCTGCAGAGCGAGAGCCAAGTGCTCTAATAGGGTGATATGGTACTACAAGGTCATCAAGATAAGATGGGGCCTGATTATTTAAGACCTTGTATGTGAGGAGCAGGATTTTGAATTCTGGATTTAACAGGAAGCCAATGAAGGGAAGCCAAAACAGGAGAAATCTGCTCTCTCTTTCTAGTCCCTGTCAGGACTCTTGCTGCAGCATTTTGGATTAACTGAAGGCTTTTCAGGGAGTTTTAGGACTTCCTGATAATAATGAATTACAGTAGTCCAGCCTGGAAGTAATACAGTAAATGCATGAACTAGTTTTTCAGCGTCACTCTGAGACAGGATATTTCTAACTTTAGAGATGTTGCACAAATGGAAGAACGCAGTCTTACATATTTGTTTAATATGTGCGTTGAAGGACATGTCCTGGTCAAAAATGACTCCAAGGTTCCTCACAGCGTTACTGGAGGCCAAGGTAATATGGTTAGATACCATGGTTAGATACCATATTTCTAGGCTTTTCAGGGCCGAGTACAATAACCTCAGTTTGATCTGAATTAAGAAGCAGAAAGTTAGCGGCCATCCAGGTCTTTATGTCTTTAAGACATTCCTGCAGTTTAACTCATTGGTGTGTGTTATCTGGCTTCATGGACAGATAGAGCTGGGTGTCATCTGCATAGCAGTGTAAATGTATGCTATGTCTTCTAATGATGCTGCCTAAGGGAAGCATGTATAATGTAAACAGAATTGGTCCTAGTACTGAACCCTGTGGAACTCCATAATTAACCTCAGTGTGTGAAGAGGACTCTCCATTTACATGCACAAACTGGAGTCTATTAGATAGATATGATACAAACCACTGCAGTGCAGTACCTGTAATACCTACAGCATGTTCTAATCGCTCTAATAGGATATTATGGTCGACAGTATCGAACGCTGCACTGAGGTCTAGCAGGACAAGCACAGAGATGAGTCCACTGTCAGAGGCCATAAGAAGATCATTTGTAACCTTCACTAAAGCTGTTTATGTGCTGTGATGAGCTCTGAAACCTGACTGAAACTCTTCAAATAAACCTCTGCAGATGATCTGTTAGCTGTTTGACAACTACTCTTTCAAGGATGTTTGATATGAAAGGAAGGTTGGAGATTGGCCTATAATTAGCTAAGACTGCTGGGTCTAGAGATGCTTTTTGAGTAAAGGTTTAACTACAGCCAGCTTGAAGGCCTGTGGTACATAGCCGATCATTAGAGATAGGTTGATCATATTTAAGATCGAAGAATTAATTAATGGCAGGACTTCTTTGAGCAGTTTTGTAGGAATGGGGTCTAAAAGACACGTTGATGGTTTGGAGGAAGTAATTATTGAAGTTAACTCAGAAAGATCAATTGGAGAAAAAGAGTCTAACTTAACATCAATGGTACTAAGAGTAGCTGTAGATAATATTACATCTGTGGGATGATTATTGGTAATTTTTTCTCTAATGATTAAAATTTTATTTGTGAAGAAGTTCATGAAGTCATTACTAGTTAATGTTAAAGGGATGGTTGGCTCAACAGAGCGCTGACTGTTTGTCAGCCTGGCTACAGAGCTGAAGAGAAACCTGGGGTTGTTCTTATTTACTTCAATCAGTGACGAATAGTAAGATGTTCTGGCTTTGCGGAGGGCTTTCTTATAAAGCAGCAAACTATTTCTCCAGGCTAAATGATGATCCTCTAAATTTGTGACACGCCATTTCCTCTCCAGATTACGAGTCATCTGCTTTAGGCTACGTGTTTGAGAATTATACCACGGAGTCAGGTACTTCTGATTAGAGGTCTTAGTTGTTAAACTGTATTACGTGACATGAGCAGGGACTTTTAACACTAACTGCTGTCTGTGTGGAATATAAACAGGCCAGACAGATCTATGTCCTTTTTGCCTAAACCTGCTGAATCAGGCACTGAGGCTACAGTACACCCTGTGTGTATCCGTGAGACACCACAGGCTGTGATTAAATGGATACATATGCTGCCCTGGGAAAGAAACCAGACCAGATAAAACACCAATAGAGCAGAGCTGTACTCTATGCAGTGAATTGCTTTCCATGTTCACTGTGATGATGATAATCATCCTATATGTTGTTTTCAAAAGAAAAAAAACCCATAAAATGAGAACATTACATCCAATTAAATCTATTAATTTCTTTTTTTGTCCCTTTCACTGTAAAAGTCAATAATAATTCAGTTGAAATACTACTACTACTACTAATAATAATAAAAGTAATAGTAGTATTTAAAGTTATGTCTTAGTTTTTTGCATCAGGCCTTCATTAATTATAATGAGTCGCAGATTTCAGATGCAGAGTTTACACGCAGGTTTGTGTGAATGTTCTTTAAACGTCTCTGATGTTACCTTAAGAGTTTCAGTGTGTCTGTCCCAGCTGAGAGAGCGATCAGTGCACATATTAAATTGTGTGTAACACTTCTATGAATAACTGCTGGACTGTGATCACCTATTGACTCATCCCAGACATCTATTAAAAAAGTACACAATCTAGAGTGGAAAGATTCACCGATTGCTGTCGATTTCTTTTACATTTTAGTACCAACATTTTTTAAGTTCACGCAAATGAAAATCCCTCCCTCAAAACAGGAAAACTCTACAATTAAATTGGGTTATAAGTCACGCAAACCATTTAATGTGTCATACTGAATTCTCTCTGTGAGCAAATCAATGATAATAATATGATAAAGTTCCTTTAGCACTGTGTAAAACCAGTGTGGTTAAAATGTTTGCATAGAAAAGAAACCACAATAGAGTACAATGAAAACTACACCAATGTTATTATTATTATTGAGATCATTCTTATTATGCAGTAAAATAATATTGTTTGTGAGATCAAACACTGCACTGAGGTAGAGATGAATCCAGTGACGCCATAAGAAGATCATTTATAACTTTAACCAGCGATGTTTCTGTGCTGTGATCAGTTCTGCCTGAAACAAACCATTTGACCAGCTGTTAGAATATAATGTATATGATTTGTCTATAATTTCTTAAGACAGTTGGTTCAAGTCAGGGCTTTCTGTCATATGGAATGTGTTTTCTCACAATACACTGGAAGAAGAAGCACTACACTCCAAAAACATGCCGTTCATAATTACAACTATTTGATGAGGTGCACAGTCCTTGGTTAGATGTCATCATAGGACATAAACAGCTGAACAACCTGTGAATTACAGACAGGGAAGTCCGTTGGGAATACTGAAAGGAAACTGTAGGATATTTTTAACTGTACTTGTGTATTTGACTGTTTAAGTATATATGTATATATACCGGTATATGGATGAATATGTACAGTATGTACTTTCAGATATCAGAATCAGGATCATGGAAACAGAATTAGAATCAGAGTTATTGGCCAAATATGAGCACACATACAAAGACCTGGACTCTGGATATTTCTTTGCTTTCAGTGTGCATAACAGACTGTGCAACAGACAACAACAGGGCATTTAGCATGTTTATATGTATGGTGCAGTGATGCAGAGGGCAAAGATATTATAATAAATTATTTAAAAAATAAGGATATGGATAACTAGTGTGTATGCAGTATATACACAGGGTTTGACTATCAATATATATGCATAGTGGGTATACAAATATGTACAACAGAACTAAATGTACAGCGAGCTTTCATTCAGCAGCTGTCACAGGCTGGGTCTCTGACCCCGCACTCTGAGTGTAGTTTGTATTTGTCTTATGTTAGATTTGTGATTATATAGTTTGTTTGGTTCTTATTTAGGTTTTAGTTGAGGATAAGTTCAGTCATTATTTGTCATTGTCTCCTTGGTTTCTGGGTTCTTGTCTAATTTTTTAATGTGTGCCAAGTCTGTTAAGTTGGTATTGTCTTGTCTACGTTTCCTGTTTTATTTTGTAAAGGTCCTGTGTTTCCCTTAGCTTTACACCTCCCCTGTGTGTCATTATGTGCATTTGTGTCAGCTGTCTCCTCATGTGTTTCCATTTATTTATTCTGTTTTCTATTTATTCTTCACATATGGTCATAGTTTAAATCATAGCGTATGTCATAAAGTCATAATAGTCACAGTCGTAGTAGTTTCTTTGTTTTTCATAGTCTTCATAGTTTCATGTGTATCACTTGCTTCCAGCCAAATAAAGGCTCCCTCTTCGTTCAGTTCTGTCTCCTTGTCTGTGTCAGCTCCTGGTTCCTCCTCACACACTCCACACGATTTGTACAAATCCAGAATCAAGAACAAGTCAGTTTATCTGCAGATCGCACTGTCCATTGTAACCTGTTCTTGTCCTGTTTGGCGTCTGATCCAAACCATATAATGATGGATGAGCAGAGAGCCTCAGTTACTGCAGAACTGGATCAGCAGGTTGAACTTCCTGAGCTGGAGTTTATCTTTAGCTGGAAATGATTGATGATTGTGTCTAAATTGGATGATCACTTCAGATCCTGTGAGATTGCGGAACCCAGACACTGATTAAGGTGAGGGGGATAATAGAGACGGGGTCCTTCTGAAGTCCATTGACATCTCTACTGTTTTCAGCATAATCAGCTCCAGGTTATTCTGACTGCACCACAGAGTTGACCCCATGTCTGCATGCAGACCCATCCCTGTTCTTGGTGAGTCCATTAACTGTCATCTCATTAGGGATGGGTATCGTTTAGCTTTTATCCGATACCAGTACCAAAGCGGTACTTTTGAAACGGTGCCGGTGCTTAAGCGGTGCTCGAACCGGTGCTTAATAAATGGAGAACACAAAATTGGTCCAAAAACCTCTCATGTTCAGCTGTTTTTATGTAAAAAGATAACAATGTTAGCCTTTTCTGCAGCTATGGGGCATATATGGTATCACTCTTGGCTGGAAGCAGTGCTTAAACAATGGAAAAAACACAAACTTTGTCTAAAAACTTCTCATGTTGTTATCTGGGTCTGATAACAGGCACCACACCCGCAGTAGATGTGCTCGGTGTGAGGTCTCGCAGCAAGCTAGCAAATACGGCGCATTTCTTGGCTTTTAAAAAAAACGCTATGCGTTGCCAGGTGTTTCATCAGATTCGAGGTGTTACCTCCTTTGACAGCATCACAGTATCAGCTTAAAGCACTTGTTGCTGCTGAGTTTGCATCTTTTGCTGTGAAGTACAGCCAGCGTTTGACCGCTTCGCCTTGGGCATTTTTAATCTGTAGCTCTGCTCTAAAAGAACGGACGTACCTGGACCCGCCTACTATCCTCGGAAACGTAAAATGATTGGCTACAAGTGTATCACAGCTCAGGAAAAAAAGCACCGAAATAAAGCACCGAAATGTGCGCTGCTTTTCGGTCTGGTTACTACCGTTTATGTCAGAACCGGTGCCATTACCGGTACCCATCCCTACATCTCATCTGCAAAATTTACAAGACTGACAGACGGCCCATTTGAGGTGCATTCATTTGTATAGAGGGAAAAAAGCAGAGGAGAGACGACGCATCTCTGGGGGCCTCCAGGGCTGATTATCCAAGTACCAGATGTGATTCTTCCTAGTCTCACCTGCTTCCTATCTGCCAGAACATTTGTGATCTACTGACAGATGGAGGCTGGTGAGTTTGGCATTTTACACCATCATGCCTGAAGTCTGAAGTTTCTGATGTCCAAAAACTGAACCCTAGCATATGTCCCAGGGCACAGAAAGTGCCTTTAGATAACAGCTTCTGTGTCTACTACTGTATTAATGAAACTGAACCAACATGATCCATACTTCTCCCTATCTGTATGCAGATTTGCAATGGTTGAGCACTGGAATAATTGCAGCTATATGTAGTTAATAAAGAAATTAATGTTTACAGTAAGCAAAACCCATAGAATGGGAACCATGTTTCTTCTGGACTGGTATGAAGCTCTTTCATCTCACCAGGGTGGATAACAAAGTGAGGCTGCTAGGAAAAATGCCACCACGGGATCAGTGCCTCTCAGAGGTGACGGGCTGTGATATTTCTCAATCCATAAGAGACTGATGTAAAAACAAATAAATAAATAAAAACTGAATATAAAAACCAAGCTGTCATAAACGGCAGTTTTCCATATTGTCTTAATTTCTGTATTTTATCAAAGCTGCAAGAGAAGAACAATAATTAAGTTTTCCAAATCATATCTCGTTTTAAAACTATTTATATTGTTGCTTCATAACTAACACTATAGGCCCCCAGGGCTGTATGAAACTTTAGCCTTCGTAATTACAAACATAAATGGTTAAACAAAGGCTGATAATCTTAATGTGGCTGGTAACAGGAGGGAGAGCTTGGTGCTAGAACTTGTAGTGTCTTGAAAAAGCTTCTCAATAACTGTAAAACAGAAGAAATTTCTGTTTATTCAAAATGGACCAAGATGGTGTGTGTACTGGAATTTTCTATTGGCCTAAGACCAGTGAAAAAACTCAGGTTGGTAGATAGGTAATGAGTGCTGGCATTGTGGTCCTGTATTCCTGGCCGGTTCTGTGATGAGTGCTGGCGTGTATCTGTCCACACTGAGACGCTGACACCAGGTGTCTTCCCTGGAAACCCAGCACTGATTTCAAGGGCAAACAGCTGGAGTGTGCTCTAATTGAATTCCAGGCTAATTATGAGGGAGTCTGTTTCTGCATCGAACCCCAGGTAGGAGTGTGCTCATGCATCAGTCTGCCGATTTACTGTGAGGGAGCCTAAATGGCACACATGCTTTACATAGACTGCAGTGCAATAAATAACCTGGCGAGAAGTTCCAAGGAGAACTCACACTAGCACAGAGCTATTAGCTGTATGATGTCAGTAGGATATATGAACACCTGCTATTGAAATCTTTTGTTTATGACAGCAGCCAATCAGAAGAAAGTTAACAGGAGAGGTAGAGGAGCTAAATGGGCTGCTCTAAACAGCAAGCTGAAAAATAAAACTGAAGCTATGATTCCTGGAGTGCCATTTGAAGCTACCTTCAAAATAGAGTCAATCGTAGATCGCTCTATTAAAATACCAAAGTAATAATCACCACACAGCATATTTACAGTCTGCTGCAAAAAAGTTGTTTGTCTCTATGCAAAGTCATCCCTTCCTGGGTGGGTGAAACTGATCTCCAGTGGTGATAGCAGTTACATTACTAGTCGCTTCTATCAAAAGTAACTCAGTTACTTCAAGTTACTCATTACTTTCAAAGTAACTAGTTACTAGGGAAAGTAACTTTGGTTTTACTCAGAGTTCTCTTATTAATGTGTTGCTTCCCACACTGGATACCAAGCAAGGATGCCAGTCTTCTAGCTTGCTCGATTTTTTTTTTTTTTTGGAAGGGTATAAATAATGAAAGGTGTTGGATTGGCCAATTGGTCATGATCGACTCTGGGCTGGACCAATTACAGCCGAGGAGGTCGGATGCACCCTCCCCCTTGTTTAGCAATCTTATAGACGGACTAAAGAAAATGGAGAACAAAAAAAGGAAAGAAGGTGCAGAAAAAATTAGGGCCAAAAAGAAACAAGCCCTTCAGGCAGACGCTGCCAAATGTGTAAAAATAACTGAATTGTTTGGCGGTAGCTATGGCATAGCTTCCACAGATTTAGCAACATCAGCAAGTGGTGGAGGCCAGCAGGTGGATAAGGGAAAGGGGAGGCAAGAGGAGGAGAGACCCGAGGCGGCCGCCGGTCATAGTGGCAGAGGAACTGAACTTCAGGTAAGAAGTTATGACCTGCTGTCTATCTGTGTCAGATATAAACCAAGTTTAGTTGTAGTTTGTTTTCGTTGTGCTGACTTTTTACAGGCGCTTAGAATAACTGGTACTGTGTACTAGCTAGCATGACGGAGTTTATATACTGCTGGGCGGGTGCTATGAAGTTACTGATAGTTAATTTTATTTTATGCTTAAGGTTAGTTTCTCAAACTCCTCACAATCTTAACAAATTGTGCCAATCCTTACATGTTGCACCAGGCTGATTTATCATCTAAAGTGGAGAAGTCTGTGACAGAGGAGACAGAAGAGCAGCAGAGAGAGATGGAGAGATGACTTCATGTCATCCATGAGGGATGCATTTGACATATGTTTCACATATTATAGCCCAACAAGTTACTTATAGCAATTTAAATACGAGCAATCAGTTTTTGGCAGACAATCAGTTTTTGGCACAACACCGGCTATTGCAGTAATAATACAACAGCTTCTTGCCATTGTTTGTGTTTCTTCTTATCGCTGTGTGACTGAGTTCAATTAAAAGCCTGCATGCACTAGTACCTCTTGCCACAAGTTCCCAGAATCCTTTGCGGTTTTACCCCTGAATGACGTCACATTTTTGGTGGGCCGGTCTCTAGTCAAAATGCCCGGGCCGATTTTTTGTCCCAGTCCAGCCCTGCTGCCACAGTGCACTGTGCCACCTATCAACAGAAAGAAAAAAAATGTGCATATTTCCACGAGAGAAATCCCACTAATCTATTAATTAATTAATCAATCAATCTAATAAACCTAAACCTACACCATCCTCCCTATTCTGGTATTCTAAACAGTACTTAGCCGAAACCCAAAAGACTGCTTGGTCGAGTTAACCTCCTGAACTATCTACAACAGGTGGTGGAAACCTGAAATTAAAACAGAGAAAACTAGAGGTGAGAGTTGATCATTACTGAATATTAAAAATAATAAATGACAGATTTAGTGATATTTTCATAAACTATTTATTTACCACATCAATAAACAGCATGGAAAGCAAAATATTTTTTCTAACATGGCAACCTTTAAAAAGTGAAAGGAGACAGAGAGACAGGTGAGAAACAATAAAACTTAATTGACTGGTACAGTATCTAGACAATGTGGGAAAATACTGGCATCGTTTACAGTACTTACTTCTGAAGAAATTAAGATGGGACCCTGAAAAAATTTTCAACTTCCAATAATGGATTTCTATGCATTTTACATCGGATGAAAACGTTGGTTGTAAGATTCAGATATTTATTTGTTAAAAGCGAGACATTTTAAATGAGAATAAGAAAGAAAAGTATTTCTTTGTGCCCCCCCTTTTTCCTGTTAATGCCCTACCTGCCCCCCTGGCAAAACATTGCTAGACCCGGAACAGGCGAGGGAGGGGAGAGGATGAGAGGAGAAGAGGCAGCTGTAGCGTAAAGACAGAATAACTCCAGCTTTGTGTCTTTTTCATTGTAGCTGAAGTGCGGGACAAACTGTTCCTTTTCACCTCAATAAGAAACGCGTAATAATTTCTCTGAATGCGGGACAATTCCGTCTTTTACGGGACGGTTGGCAACTCTACTAACTAACCTTATGAATAAAGTGCAACATCAGTAACATCATAGCACCACCCAGCTGTATAGAAACTCCATCATGCTAGCTAGCACACAGTACGAGTTATTGTAACTGACTGTAAAAAGTCAGCACAACGAAAATAAACTCCAGCTAAACTTGGTTCATATCTGACCCAGATAGACTGCAGGTCATAACTTCTTACCTGAAGCTCAGTTCACCTGACACTCGGACCGGCAGCCGCCTCGGGGCTCTCCTGCCTCCCCTTCCCTCATCCACCCGCTGGCCTCTGTGGAAGCTCCGCCATAGCCACCACCAAGCAACTGAGCTATTTTTACACATCTGCCAGCATCTGGCCAATCCACCACCTTTCACTGTTTATACTGAAAAAAAAGAAAAAAAACCATCAGCCCATAAAAACAAAAAATCACCATCGGCCCACTGAGTCCAGCTATGGCTGCATATGTGTTTAGTAGGAATTTCTTTTTGTAGAGAGCTAGCAAAACAACCGTTTTCGAGGGCACTGGAATCCCGACTTCTCTGACGAGGCTAACCAGAACTCCGTTTACTCGAGTGTGACATCATTCCCAGGTTCGTGTTCTGATTTCGGAGGTAAGTCGAACGAACACATGAAGTAACGAATAACGAGCCTATCTAAATCCCAGTAACGATTAACGCTTTCCTAATTTTGGCATAATAACTAGTTACCGTGCTCGTTACCACAATAATACCGTCGATACTGTAACGCGTTACTTAATAACGCATTAGTCCCTAAACTGATGGTATGTACCACCATCAGATAGAAGACGTGGCTGACCTTCACAAAACTTACCAGGGGCTGGATAAAGCTGGACTGAAAGACAGCACAGAGGCACTAATCACTGCAACACAGGAACAAGCTCTGAACACAAGATCCGTAGAGGTTAAGGTCTACCACACACGGCAAGACCCCAGGTACAGGCTGTGCATGAGGTCCCTGAGACAATCTAGCTCATAACAGCAGGGTGCAAGAAGCTAGCAGGCATGCATATATGGAACACTGCAGCCATGTGGCCAGGATAATATACAGAAATATATATGCTGAGTACGGCCTGGATGTTCCCAGGGCGAAATCGGATCTGCCCCCGTGGGTGACTGAGAATGATCAAGGTAAGATCCTGTGGGACTTCCAGATACAGACAGAAAAACTGGTGATAGCTAACCAGAAAACAAATAGACATAGTAGTGGTCAACAAGGAGAGGAAGATGGCTGTAGTGATAGATGTAGCTCTACCAAGTGATAGCAACGTCAGGAAGCAAGAAGCAGTGGTCTCTGTGCATTCGTGGAGCACTTGGGGCAGTGAGCAGATCCCAGGAACAACATCTGAGATCTCTCTCCAGAAAAGCACAGTCCTAGGAACAGCAAAGATATTGCACAGGACCTTCAAGCCTTGGTAGAGGATTTGAAGGGTAAAGGCTGCCCCCTGGGTCAGTGGGGAATTTCAGTGACTTTGTTTCTAAGCTGTCCTTTAGTTTCTTTACTGTGACATGATTCTTAGAAAGCTCTTAGTCTAGCCATGATTTTTCTATTTTTCTCTTATTTTTATAAGACTGATATGAATAATACAGGAAAGACAGAATGCCTGTACTGTTTGGGTTGGGTGATGCCAACGAGTCCTCTGGTCCTAGGCCACTACACCCCTCAGTCTAAATGTGAAGCTGCTGCTGGTGCACAACCCTTCTGAAAATTTGTCACTGTAATGCACAGTTCTGATAGTTCTGATAGTGTTTAATTAAGGACTATAGCAAAGGTTATCCATGGCCATCCTTTGTTAAATATATGATAAAACATTGATAGCTGACTGAACACTTCATATCTCTAAGTACTGCAAGAGAAGCAAGGGAAAGCTGTATTAATGTGAAGACCTTGGTCCTTGTGGTTCCTTTTTAGCCCAAGATGCTACTTCACAACATACCTTTGAGGATAGATCATCTCTCATCAACGAGAAGCAGAAAGTGGTCTTGTATCCAATTAGATTTGACCTTTCTCCTGGAGGAGAGAGTAGTCCAGTCTTAACCATGCTCTAATTACCTGATGAGGCTGACAGTCACTTAACATAGTTTTACTTTGAACACATTATTAAGGAGATGTCAGGAAACAAAAGCTAATAGGTAGGAGGTGTGTGCTGATTGTTTTGTTGCATTAGACTGATGATGTGAAAGGCTGATAGTTATTTAATCCTCAGATCTCTCATTCACAAGTTCAGCTCAGTCAGTACAGTTTGCCTCTTTGATACAACAGGCAACAAAGTGATAACCAGTGTGGTCACCAATGGATAAAACAAGCTTTGTGTAGTGACTGAATATTTTTTGTGTTGTTAATCTGCTATGTTGCCCTTTGGAAACCAAAACATCTGTTTCACACCTGTTCTGCTTGAAGTATGCTCTCTCAGGTGTTCGTCCATTAGTTTTTTAAAAAAAATATTTTCTTTGTAATTTCTCTTGTAATAATGTTTTTTTCATTTGTTTTAAGATCTGAAGACATAAACGCTTAGTGCTGTACAGGTTTAAAACCCCTCAAGTTAAATTTGTTATTTGCCTCAAAAGGCAAATTGGGTTCTAAGTTATCATGTTAAGTTAAGCCTTCAAACAGGTGACTTTTGTTTTTGTTTTTAATGGAGTATCAGACCCCATTCATACACACACACACACACACACACACACACACACACACACACACACACACACACACACACACACACACACGTTGTAATATATAACAACTTTGTCAACACCCAACCTTTATCACATTATGTAAAGCTCTTCAGTTCTTTAAAGTTTTTGACCAACTCTTCATGTTTACTTCCTTCTGTTGGAAGCTTGTTTCAGACAATGGACAACTGAGTGCTTACACTGGTCTTTCAATAATGTACAGCTCTTTCATACTGGTAATGGAGGGTGGAGGGTGAATTAGTTTGTTCTGCTTATTCCCTTTTTCTTGGCTGGAAACATCATTTCAAGACATTTCTTTATTACCA
This sequence comes from Diplotaxodon limnothrissa, assembly GCF_057381915.1. NCBI lineage: Eukaryota > Metazoa > Chordata > Actinopteri > Cichliformes > Cichlidae > Diplotaxodon > Diplotaxodon limnothrissa. Next base: position 45,492,455 of record NC_140610.1, read on the forward strand.
AGCAATTAAGCTGGTGAAAGAATGATTTCCTTCATTAGTCTTCTTACTAATTATTAGTTCAATTATAAGTCAGAAAGGCTAAGGTGGGTGCTGGTTTAGCTCAATGGTTTGAGCAGCCTGCACATTGTATTGTCACCCTGGCACAATGAAGTTGGGTATCTGCAGAACCCTTTTATTTAGTTATGTGTTTTTATATTTACTGTATCGTGCATCAGTAGCTAGCAGTCGAGCTAACATAGCATGGTGGAAGCTAACAGCACAAAGTTAAAAGTCTGAATGATTTTCACACCTGCTGTCCCAACAGCTGTTCTTTATATATGGTAAATGGTAAATGGCCTGTATTTATATAGCGCTTTACTAGTCCCTAAGGACGCCAAAGCACTTTACACATCCAGTCATCCACCCATTCACACACTGGTGATGGCAGCTACATGTAGCCACAGCCACCCTGGGGCGCACTGACAGAGGCGAGGCTGCCGGACACTGGCGCCACCGGGCCCTCGGACCACCACCAGTAGGCAACAGGTGAAGTGTCTTTCCCAAGGACACAACGACCGAGGCTGCAGTAGTTTGGGACTTAACAAAGTGCAGTAATGAGATTTTATGACTTTAGTGCTTTCATTGCACTGAAAACAAAGATTTGGTGTTTCTTATAAGCTGCACACAGAGCAGGTTTTGTGTGTAATTTGCACTGAGAGCAAGGAAATGAGAAACTAGTGGGACTGTAAACAAAATCAGTTTACAGTACAGTTATAATAATCATCTGATATCAGATGATTTATAACATAAACAACACTTTTTATTTTACTACTTCAACGCAAATTCAAGAACTTTAAGGTTTTTGAATAATTCTTTGTTGAATTTCTTACATAACGTTAGAAAAGCTGTAATTACATTTTCTCTTACTTATGATATCGTATCAGAACTGAAAAAAGTTGGATTTGTTCATACCTACCTGCTACACCTGACGCCTTAATTAATATTTGTGTTTCTGTAGGCACACATTTCTATCCATAGAATTCATGCACCAATTTCTTCTTGTTCATCAAATACAAATCTATTTAGGATGCCTTTGTGACCAGCTGTATCAACAAAATTCACTTATTCATAAATGGATGTCTAAATAATAATCATGCACAGACAAACATGCTACTACACAGTTTTGCTAAGTTGATGTTAAAGCTAGAATACACAGAAACAACACTAAAAGCATTTAGCCACTTTTAATTTGGTCTACGGTCACACCTGTCATGTAGCAACACATGTCAGGCATCAATTTGTAGCTTCATCTCAGCAAGTCGCCTCTGGTAGTGTGAAAAAGTGCCTTGAGGTGACTGCTGTTGGTGCAGATCTGCCTGCTCTGCTTTTATCTGCTGTCATGTTCTGACACCGTTTATTTATTTTTGCTTAATTTCTGCTTGTTGCTTTGACTCTGTCCATTTTTCTGCCAAATATTATGATTTATGTGACGGTTGCTTAAGTAAAATTTACTTTGTTTCCATGTTGTTTTATTTAGCTTTTTTACTTATGCTTCTAAATGTTCCCTTTAAAAAATATGAAATGTTGTGAAATATTAGACAGGACCAAAGACTATAAGATTCAATAAGATGACTATATCATACTTTTAATTGACTAAAATTGAGCAAATTCAGCTGATTATAAATGCAAAGTATGGGGTCACCCCCTTTGCTCACCTTGCAGATCTCATCCCTTATTCCCAGTTTGAGTTTTTAATGGCTTGATCCAGTCCCAGGGCCCATGCTGGATGTCATTCCTTGCTCTCCACCCACCCACCCTCCCCACCCACCCACCCACCCACTCTGTAGCTGTCACTAGCAAATGAGACCAAAAAACAAAAAAACTAATCACATGACTTGTAAAACAGATTGATGATCAGAATGATTAACAGAGCTCAAGTTTCCCAACTGCAGTATCAATGAATTATATTCTAACTTCCTATAAAATTGACAGTGTAACATTACTGAATACTACATAATATTTTAACCATGGTAAGTATGGCTGTGTCTCAGGCTTCTCATCAAGAGCCCACTTTCCAAATCCCATCTCATTTTATTAACAATGCCTTTTTTGCAATTCATGACAAAATTAATTTAATTCTTAAAGCTTCTCATCCCAATCCTGATATCCTAATATCATCCTATCAATGAAGTTAAGTATAATAATAACTATAATGATCTCACTTTCAATAATTTTGTTATCAGCATAGCTAATCTAGGGAAAATTAGGCTGCTGATCCCATCTTTCACCCGTTGTTCAAATGGTCTTTAATGCAACTATCGAATCAGTCCCACGGCAGCAGCTCAATGCATGTATATGTCTGAGCTGTTGAAGTTCAAATTGAGCATCAGAAGACCAGAGCAGTCTGGGTTATGATTATGATTGTGGATGGCTGCTAACTTTCTGCTTCTTAATTCAGATCAAACTGAGGTTATTGTACTAAAATCTTAGAAATATGGTATCTAAGCAGATTCTTACTCTGGATGGCATTACCTTGGCCTCCAGTAACACTGTGAGGAACCTTGGAGTCATTTTTGACCAGGACATGTCCTTCAACGCACATATTAAACAAATATGTAAGACTGCTTTCTTCCATTTGTGCAACATCTCTAAAGTTAGAAATATCCTGTCTCCGGCCTCTGGGCCCGGGGCTCGGTCACTCAGGCGCAGCTGGCTGCCGGCGGAGCTCACGGGCGCGTCACTGCAACCCCCCCTGGCTTCTGCTCCGCGGCTGCTGAGTGAGCCCTCATCTGGGACTCTCCTCAGCTCTTTCTGGGACAGTGGCGCGGCTGCCCCTCTGTTGGTCTTCCTTGGTCTCTTGTGTTCTGGGGGCCTCTGGATGTCTGGAGTCTTGATCTCCTCCATACCTGCTTCATGCCCTGGAGGACGGGGCTGTGGCCCCCCCACACCCTAACAGATCATTACATGAAGGAACCTTTTAAAAACAAGCGCGTCCATGCTCACAGGTGTACACACGGGTGATCACACACACAAACTACACCCTTTTTGGCTCCTACCTCAAAGCACACTGTGTTCTGTTGATCTTATGTGCTGCACAATAATGTTTAATATTTAGTATTTACTGTCATATTCCCATATATCATTGTGATGTTGTTTATTCTATTGCTCTAGTCTTCTTCTGCTTGTTTTCTTTTTTTCTCAACAGGTGATCCAGGAAAAGAGAAAGAAAAAAAAGGTGATGAAGCAGATTTTCATCGTCTTTTCTCTCTATCTCTTTTCTCCTTTTTCTTTCCCTCTCCTTCTGTTAACTTTCTTCTGAACTTTTCTTCTTGTTTTTCTTTCCCATCCCTGAGTCCAGTCTGGTCTGATTACAATAACTTAGAATAAAAATAACTAATAAAGATCAAATAAACTATGACAATCAAGTGGACTAGTATAGCAAAAGGCCCACTTGGGAAAGTAAATCTGTTGGGCATTTTTCTTGGCCTTCAGACAATAATTCTGATTGCTACAGTGCCAGACAGGACACAAAGAAAAAGAAAGAAATATCCTGTCTCAGAGTGACGCTGAAAAACTAGTTCATGCATTTATTACTTCCAGGCTGGACGACTGTAATTCATTATTATCAGGAAGTCCTAAAAACTCCCTGAAAAGCCTTCAGCTAATCCAAAATGCTGCAGCAAGAGTCCTGACAGGGACTAGAAAGAGAGAGCAGATTTCTCCTGTTTTGGCTTCCTGTTAAATCCAGAATTCAAAATGCTGCTCCTCACATACAAGGTCTTAAATAATCAGGCCCCATCTTATCTTAATGACCTTGTAGTACCATATCACCCTATTAGAGCACTTGGCTCTCACTCTGCAGGCCTACTTGTTGTTCCTAGAGTATTTAAAAGTAGAATGGGAGGCAGAGCCTTCAGTTTTCAGGCCCCTCTTCTGTGGAACCAGCTTCCAGTTTGGATTCAGGAGACAGACACTATCTCTACTTTCAAGATCAGGCTTCAAACTTTCCTTTTTGCTAAAGCATATAGTTAGGGCTGGACCAGGTGACCCTGAATCCTCCCTTAGTTATGCTGCAATAGACGTAGGCTGCTTGGGATTCCCATGATGATAATAATAATAATAATAATGGATTGGATTTATATAGCGCTTTTCAAGGCACCCAAAGCGCTTTACAATGCCACTATTCATTCACTCTTGCATTCACACACTGGTGGAGGCAGCTATGGTTGTAGCCGCAGCTGCCCTGGGGCAGACTGACAGAAGCGAGGCTGCCATATCGCGCCATCGGCAGGGTAAAGTGTCTTTCCCAAGGACACAACGACCAGGACAGAGAGCCCAGGGATCGAACCAGCGACCTTCCGGTTACAGATATGCTTCCTTCCCAATCCCCTGAGTTTTTCCTTTCCAGTCACCTTTCTCACTCACTATGTGTTAACAGACCTCTCTGCATTGAATCATATCTGTTATTAATCTCTGTCTCTCTTCCACAGCATGTCTTTATCCTGTTTTCCTTCTCTCACCCCAACTGGTCGCAGCAGATGGCCCCGCCCCTCCCTGAGCCTGGTTCTGCCGGAGGTTTCTTCCTGTTAAAAGGGAGTTTTTCCTTCCCACTGTCGCCAAAGTGCTGCTCATAGGGGGTCATATGATTGTTGGGTTTTTCTCTGTATCTATGAACCGCCTTGAGGCGACTTTTGTTGTGATTTGGCGCTATATAAATAAAATTGAATTGAATTGAATTGAAATCATTAGAATAGAGAACTTGCACTAACATATATTTCTGTTTTTACTGGACTCAAAGATGTGATCGTGACGGATTTATCAAAATATTTTGCATAGATTTTTGGGTATGAGTGCTGAACTGTGTGATTACTATTGATATACACAAACACAATAAATAATCATTCATCAACCTGTCTTGTGACCTGCCTGACTATCAAGCTCTCTTCTGGAGAACCATGGTGGCCCTAAGCAGCTGCACAGTCTGCTTATCCCTTTGGCTGCCATGCATTAACATAAATTTTTTGCCTGGGAAATACACCCACCGTACCTTTAGCTAACAAACAAATTGTGTGCTAAACTACAGAAGTGGGAACAAAGTACAATCACTGTTTATTTTTTCTTTTCTTTTTTTGCTTGTCCCGGTTGGTTCTTTAACCATCAGAATTACTGTGTGAAGGCCAAGAAAGATACCCAACAGATTTACTTTACCTTTGTTATCACGGCCTTGCCGTATTGGTCAATTTGATTGATCTTTGTTATTATTTATTTATTTTATTCAGACGGGACAGACATGACTGGGGAATGGGAAAGGGAGAGAGAAAGTGTTAGGTCGGCCCCGCTAGTTCAAAGACTTATCACCCGTGAAGAAAGCAAGACAACAACTTAACCGGTTTTTACTTGCTAGCAAGGGGAGGATCTCAGAGCAGCACCTCTGCCCTCGGTCTCAGACCACTCCAAAGAACCCAGCTTCTCTCAATGACTATCGCCCTGTAGCCCTCACCTCAGTAGTGATGAAGTGCTTTGAACGCCTGGTCAGAGACTTCATCATTTCTTCACTACCAGACACACTGGACCCACTACAGTTCGCTTACCGTCCAAATCGTTCCACAGACGATGCCATCTCTCATCTCCTCCACACATCACTCACTCACTTGGACACTAGAAGGGGGAATTATGTTAAAATGCTCTTCATAGACTACAGCTCTGCATTTAACACCATAATTCCCTCCACACTCACCACCAAGCTGGAGCATCTGGGACTCAGCTCATCTATGTGTCAGTGGATCTCCAACTTCCTAACTGGCAGACCACAGGCAGTAAGGATGGGCGGACATGTCTCAGCCTCCACCACTCTCAGCACTGGAGCCCCCCAGGGGTGTGTTCTGAGCCCCCTGCTGTACTCTTTGTACACATATGACTGTGTGGCCACTACCAGCTCCACCACCATCATCAAGTTTGCTGACGACACCGTCGTGGTGGGCCTGATCTCTGATAACAACGAGACGGCCTACCTGAAGGAGATTAGGAATCTGGAGAACTGGTGCCAGAGGAACAACCTCCTTCTAAACGTCAGTAAGACAAAGGAGCTGATAGTGGACTTCAGCACTAAGCAGGAGAGGAACTACCAGACCCCCGTCATCAACGAGTGCCCAGTGGAGAGAGTGGACAGCTTCAAATACCTCGGAGTTCACATCACGCAGGACCTGTCATGGTCCTGTCACATCAACACCGTGGTGAAAAAGGCCCGACAGCGTCTCTACCACCTCAGACGCTTGAGAGACTTCCAACTGCCCTCCAAGGTGCTCAGGAACTTTTACTCGTGCACCATAGAGAGCATCCTGGTGGGAAACATCTTAACCTGGTTCGGGAACAGCACCATGCAGGACAGACGAGCTCTACAGAGGGTTGTGCGGTCAGCTGAGCGCACCATCCGCTCCGAGCTCCCTGACCTGCGCTCAATCTACAGCAGGCGGTGCCGGACCAAGGCCAGGAAGATGGTGAAGGACCTCAGCCATCCCAACAACAGACTGATCTCTCTGCTGAGGTCAGGAAAGCGATTCCGCTCCCTGAAGACCAACACAGAGAGACTGAGGAGGAGCTTCTTCCCGCAGGCAATACGGTCTCTCAATCACACCACCACACAGTACTGACCCACACATATGGTTCTTACACACACACACTGGACTTTCTGGACTTTGGTTTTGCACAACACTGGTCACTATATTCTTCATTTCCGGTTAATACTTGTACAGCTGCTGTGATTGTGTATATATTTATTTATATTTAGATTTCTTCATACATTCTTATATAGTTCTATATTGTGTATTGTGTATTTTGTTGTACAGTTATTTTATTTTCAACTTTAATTTATATATTTTATCTTATTCTTCCCAGTTAAATTTACCCTTCATTCTAATTTGTGTTGTACAGTTATTTCATTTTTAACCTTAATTTATATTTTATTCCTTCCTAGTTAAATTTACCCTTTTTAATTTTTCATATTTATTTCCTATCTTATTCATAGCCTTTTCCTTTTTTGTTTTCTTTAGGTCACGAGCAGTTGTCCAAGCATTTCACTACATATCGTACTGTGTATGACTGTGTACGTGACAAATAAAATTTGAATTTGAATTTGAATTTTGATTCCCCTGCAGCCTTTATTCTGTGAACACAGTTTACAAAAACACCCATCGTAAAAAAAACCCCTATAGTGCGTCATAAAACTAAGGCACTGAGTGTGTGCGTATGCATGTACGAGCATGTGTGTGTGTGTGTGTGTGTGTGTGTGTGTGTGTGTGTGTGTGTGCACGTGTGTGTGCACGTGTGTGTGCACGTGTGTGAGTCTGTGTGTGGATGTGGGTGTTTTTGTGTGACTTCCTGCTGATCACAAAGGGTCATCTCCCCTCACCCTGTATATGCCTCAACCCCTTTAATGGTCACCCATACACAAGCACAGGCGGGGCCATAAATTGAAAGAAGTAAACATCCTCACTAAATAAGGACAGAAACAGAATGTCTTTGATCATACAGTTTGAACCAAGGCTTAAAAATGTACGTAAAATAATGGCAACATTTAACAATTTCACCCTAACAGAAAGAGGAGGGGGGGGGGGGGGGTGAAGAAAAACAGAGGAGAAACGGGACAGTGAGAGAAGACAATAAAAGAGAGCGAACAAGAAGCAAAAGGAGGGACAGTGAGAAAGGGCACTTAAAAAGAGAAAGAAGAAAAAAAAAATCTCCTGGATCACCTGTTGACAGAAAAAGAAGAGAAAACAAGCAAAAAAAAAAAACCAGAGCAACAAACTAAACACAACACCATCACGTTAATCTAGCCAAGTGTAAACAGCAGTAAATACTAAATATCGAATGTTGTTGTGTAGCAAGAAGGACCGACAGCGCACAATGTGCTTGGAAATAGCAGCCAATAAAGGTGTAGTTTATGTCTATGAACAGTGAACACCCGTGTGCACACCTGTGTGAATCAGCGTGCTTGTATTCAAAAGATTTCCCCATGTAATGGTGTGCTAGATCACAGGTGTCCAATTCCAGGCCTCGAGGGCCGGTGTCCTGCAGGTTTCAGATGTGTCCTTGATCCAACACAGCTATTTCAATGCCTAAATTACCTCCTCAACATGTCCTGAAGTTCTGCAGAGGCCTGGTAATGAACTAATCATTTGATTCAGGTGTGTTGACCCAGGGTGAGATCATGTACTGCAGGGTTTAGATTGGGGCGATCGTGGCTCAAGAGTTGGGAGTTCACCTTGTAATCAGAAGGTTGCTGGTTCGAGCCCCGGCTTGGACAGTCTCGGTCGTTGTCTCCTTGGGCAAGACACTTCACCCGTTGCCTACTGGTGGTGGTCAAAGGGCCCAGTGGCACTAGTGTGGGGAACCATAGCCCACAGGGCATGAAGCAGGCATGGATCCAGGCCGCAGAAATCCAGAGGCCCGAGGGCCCCCCAGTCTCCAACCACCATGGAACCACCATGCCCTCCCATGTTTTAAATGCACTTTAGAACAGCATGCAGCAACACTACATATGAGCGGGCGGAGGGAGGTTTGGGGTCTTCACTCACTCCTGTTCTGTTAACCGTCGGATTGGGGTCTGGGATGCGGGGCCTCCCTGCTATTGCAGATAAGGAGGCGGCCTGCTTTCCTCCACCCCATAGAGAAGGGCTAGATCTCCTGGGTCTGGGTACGGTTTGCCCCTCTAGGGGCAGGGGTACCCGGACCTGGGATATAGAGTATTTTTGGGGAGTGTGAATGTGTGTAATGTGTCTATTTGTGTCTGTCTCCACTTTGGGTGAGTGCCGAGTATTCGTTTGTGTATATGGGGGTGGGAATGCACGTTTGTGTCTGTGTGCGCCTGTTCGTCTGTGTCTATATGTCAGGTTGGGTCTTAGACTCCACCTCTCTGGGAACATCTCAGGCTCTCCGAGGTATGGAGGCCCATCTCCCCTCACCACACTCCCTGCCGGTGGCTGACGCCCTCAGACGTTGGTGTGTTGGTGGTTCTTGGTGTCTGGGGGTGGGCGCTCATCTATGTACCGGCTCACTCCTGGTGGCCGATTGGCGGGGCCTGGCGCCTGTGGCCCGGCTGGGCCCCTTCCGTCCTCTCTGGCACAGCTGGCTGCCGGCAGAGCCCGCTGGCATGTCACTGCAACCCCCTCTGGCCTCTGCTCCATGGCGGCTGGGTGACCTATCGTTTGGGGCTCTCCTCATCTCTACCCAGGAGGGTGGCACGGTTGCCCCCCTGGTGGTCCTCCTTGGGTCCTCGTATTCTGGGGCCTCTGGATGTCTGGGGCCTGGATCTCCTCCATACCTGCTTCATTGCCTGGGGGACGGGGCTATGGCTCCCCACTCCCTAGCAGATCATTACATGGAGAAACCTTTTGAATACAAGTGTGCTGATGCACACAGGTGTACACGGGTGTTCACAGACACAAACTACACCCTTCTTGGCTGCTACCTCAAAGCACATTGTGCACTGTCAATCTTGTGTACTGCACAATAATATGTAATATTTACTATCTACTATTATCCACTGTTAGCTAGTTTATTGTGACTGTGTTGTATTCATTATGTTGCTCTTTCTTGTTTGTTTTCTCTTCTGTTTTTTCTTATCTCCATACAGGTGATCCAGGTGTTTTGTTTGTTTGTTTCTTTCTTCCCTCCTTTCTCACCATCTCTTCTCTCCTCTATTTTTCTTTCTCTCGCTCTCTTTCTTTCATTCTTTCTCCCTGTCCTATCCCCCAGTCATGTCTGTCCCGTCTGTAACAACTGAAAATCAAATAAAATTAATACATAATTGTCATAAAGGTCAATCAAATGGACCAATATGGCAAGGCCATGATGATCCAACTGGTAAAGTAAATCCGTTTGGCATCTCTTTGCCTTCAGACAACAATTCTGATGGCTAAAGATCCAAAGGGGAAAAACTGCACTTTAGAACAGCACACAGTAACACCACATATGAACGGGCGGAGGGAAGCATGGGTCTCTTTATACCTCCATTCTCTCTTTACCATTGGGGCTGGGAGAAAGAGTTGGCCATCTGATCGAGGTCTGGATGCGGGGCCTCCCTGCTGCTGCGGGGCCGTGGGCAGTCTGCTTGTCTCCACCCCAGTGAAAAGAGTAACATCTCCTGTGTCTGGGTACCATCACCCCTCTGGGGGTGGTGGTGCCTGGACCAGGGGTTTAGAGTATGTTTGGGGAGTGTGAGTGTGTGTACAGTGTCCATTTATGTTTGTCTCCACGTTGGGCGAATGATGAGTATTTGTATATGTGTGCATGAGGATGGGAATGTACGCTTGTGTCTGTGTGTGCCTGTTCGTCTGTGTCTATATGTCAGGTCGAGTCTTAGACTCCACCTCTCTGGGAACAAATACTTTGTTTCTGCAGGTCATATTTTTCAGGTATACATTCAGGTGTATTTGTGCATTTATTTTTCAGGACACTTTTTACTTTTACGACCTACATGGTTACACGAGTATTTGTACTTTTCACTCTCTATATTTTCAAAACAGACATTAAGTTAGGTTTAGGTCTATCAAATATAGCTAGGTGTTTATAGTGGGGGGCTAAAGTGGGCCAGAAAGAGTGCAAGTGTTGTGAGTTGTGGTTGCGGTTCTTGAGCATCTAGCTAGCCCTACAGAAGAGGAGTGAGGATAAAGGGAGTAACGTTTTGCTTTTGGTTTTTTTTGTCAAATAATTAGAAATGTGTCAATTTTATGAGCTCAACAAACACACAAACTGTTTGTCCAGCTTGTCACATATTTTGTTGCTAGGTAAAAAAAAAACAACAACAGCTGCTGTATTTCCAGGTACAGAAAGAAGTTTCAAGATAAATTCAATAAGAGATGGAGAAAGACGTAAGAAAGGACAGACGTTAGATTTAAAGGTAAGGACTGCTCAGCGGCAAGAAATCTGCTGTGTTTTGGTAAATTATGTATTTTCATGCTGTGAAACATCCTGCACAACAAACTACGGTATAATTATTTTGTGTTATTTAAATGTTGAATGAAAATACTCTGTAGTCTTGTGCAGAATAATCAGGTTAGCTGCAAGCTACTTTGGTGAATTCACAATAAAAGAGTATGTTGGACAATTACATTTGGCGATATGAGCGCCAACAAAGCGGCCTCATACGGCGTGCGGCGCGCGGTGAGAGATGCCAAACGCCGGTACCGGGAACGTGTGGAGTCCCGCTTCCACCAGGGCGACACACGGAGTATGTGGCACGGACTACGCACCATTACGGACTACAAAGCCAGGGACACTGCGCCGATCAACGCCGACTCTGCATTCACCAACGAGCTGAATCAGTTCTACGCCCGTTTCGAGGTTAGCCAGGCGGCTAATGCTATCTACCGCCTGACTACCGAGGACAGTGATGTCATCAGCGAGAGACCGGTGACCAGCATCGCGGAGCATGACGTCCGAGAGGCATTGAGGAGAGTGAACACAAGGAAAGCGGCGGGGCCAGACGGCATCACCGGCCGTCTGCTGCGCTGCTGCGCTGACCAGCTAGCAGGTGTGTTCACTTACATCTTCAACGAGTCCCTGGCGAAGTCTGTGGTCCCCACATGCTTAAAAAAGTTCCACCATCATCCCTGTGCCCAAGAACAGCAAACCCTCATCCCTGAACGATTACCGGCCAGTTGCACTGACCTCGGTAGTAATGAAGGTGTTTGAGAGGCTGCTGAAGAACATCATCTCCTCCTCCATCCCAGACACCACAGATCCGCTGCAGTTCACCTACAGATCCAACAGATCCACAGAGGATGCCATCGCCCACGTCCTACACACCACTCTCAGCCACGTGGACAAGAAACAGGGTAACTATGTGCGAATGCTGTTTGTTGATTACAGTTCAGCGTTTAACACAATAGTGCCCTGCAGACTGTTCACAAAGCTCAGGGATCTGGGACTTAACAGCCGTCTGTGTGCATGGGTGTTGGACTTCCTCACTGGCAGAACTCAGGTGGTGAGGGTGGGCAGGTGCTTCTCCAACAGCATCACCATCAACACAGGAGCATCTCAGGGATGTGTCCTCTCACCACTGCTCTACTCCCTCTACACTTCAGACTGTGTGGCCACCCATGGCTCCAACACCATTGTGAAGTTTGCTGACGACACAGTGGTGTTGGGTGCCATCACCAACAATGATGAGGCGGCCTACATGGATGAAGTGAGAAATCTGGCATCGTGGTGCCAGGACAACCACCTCCAGCTGAACGTCAGCAAGACCAAGGAGCTGGTGGTGGACTTCAGAAGGGGTCAGCACAGAGACTACAAGCCCATTATCATCAATGGAGCTCCAGTGGAGAGGGTGCAGTCCTTCAAGTATCTTGGTGTCCACATCTCCTCAGACCTGACATGGGCTGCCCACATTCAGGTCCAGACCAAAAAGGCTAGGCAGCGCCTGTATCACCTACGACAACTGAGGAAGTTCAGGGTCTCTCCAAAGATCCTCAGGATTTTCTATACAGGCGCTGTGGAGAGCATCCTCACACAGAACATGACATCGTGGTTTGGGAACAGCTGTGTGAAGGACCAAAAAGCTCTCCAGAGAGTGATCCGTACAGCAGAACGCTGCTGCAGGATTGCTCTCCCCCCGCTTCAGGACACCTACACCAGGAGATGCCGGACTAGAGCAGCGCAGATACTGAAGGACCCGTCCCATCCTGGCAACAAACTGTTCCAACTTCTGCAATCTGGTAGAAGGTTCCTCATCATCCGGGCAAGGACAGAGAGACTCAAGAGGAGCTTCTATCCCCAAGCCATCCGGGCCCTGAACACACACACCCGCCCTCTCACATCATCTATAACTGACTGAGACAGGACTCTTCCAGACACTCTAAACCAAGGCGCAATGTACACTCCAAAGTCCTTTAATATTTGAAATTAAAGGACTTATTTTTATATCGTCTATTCTGTAAAATAGTCAGATGTCTATTCTTATTATATGTTCTTCCTCTACTACCCCCCCCCCCCCCCCCCCCCCATTTTTGCACATGTCGAGGAGCATGTCAGGCTACATTTCACTGTGTGTTATACTTGTATAACTATGCATGTGACAAATAAAGAACCTTGAACCTTTAAATAATTTGCAAAGAAGCTGATGATGCTTAGATTAATTGTGCCAGCTGTATATGGTCTAGTATGAAGACAATATGCAGTATATTGTCAGTGTAGGAAATGTAAATTAGCCAAGATATAGAGCTCTACTGAGCCACTACAACCAATTGTAGGGTTCCCAATTGAGCAAAGAAGTTGATTCTGTACTTTAGCTTTTACTGGAGTATTTTTAATACAGGTGGCCTGTCTGTGCTTCTACCTAAGTAAAGAATGTCTGTATTTTTGCCACCTCTACCGCACTGTGCAAAAACAGTTTGGTTGTTATGTGTATTGAGCTTTTTGAAATGTTGAATTTGAAATTATATGCCACTTTAAGTAACTCTGTTTATCCTTGAAGTAATGCAAGCATAGCTTTACATCTGAACCGTCACAGGGATGAGAGGAGAACAGGATGTGTGCAGGTGGTGTCATGTGGTTACTTACATAACAGTCTCTAAAAGGACCAGCTCATAAAAACCTGGCATCTCTTAACAGTATTTCATAATAAAATGCCAATCGGATTTAATTATAATTCATTCATAATTCACAGCTTTGAACTTTTCTAGCGTCTAACTCAGTTGGATGTGTATTTAACCTGCTAATTCACTGGTAGGCCTACAAAGTCAAAGTTGCACCAGATAATCTAAATAAAAGTGGTAAGTCATACTTGCAGGGGTGGATCTAGAAAGGTGGCATGTGCCACCCCAAAATGATCCCTTGCCAGCCCTAGTGCCACAAGGTATCTTACCAACGTGTACATAATAAGCAAATACTCCTGTGTGCTATAGACTACAGTATACACACCTACTTACTGTTTTTTGTTTGTTTGTTTTTGTTCAGCCTGCGTCTGTTAATTAATTTGTGTTAATTAATTACAGCTCAAACGGCAAAAAATGCACGTGCTCTTTGCCAGCCCGTTCCCAGCCTGTAACCAGTGCGCTATGCTGTTAAGGGCGATCATTGGTTAATGGTAGTCATATGACTGATGCAAGCCAGTCCTTTTATTGAGCAAAACTGTGATTAATAGTTAAATATTACTGTTGAGGGGCACAGACACACACACACACACACACACACACACACACACACACACACACACACACACACACACACATAGTGCCTTGTCTTAGAACCATTGGGGGGGTTTACGATGGGAGGTGCTTGTGTTGTTGTGTATTGTAACAGTTTGTCAATAAATAGCTGCGAGGAGAGCTGCTCTTTGAAGGATTTGGGCTGGAGACAGGTGAGGAGCATTGCTCCACTGCCTGGTTCTGACCAAAGCTCTCCCTCGCTAGCGAGTTAAAAAAGACTGGTTGAAGATGTTCTGTTTTACTTGTGTTCTTCATGAGGAATAAGTCTCTAAACTAGCGGGCCTGTGGAAACACAGACCCAACACTTTTATTACCAAGTTGAACCTGCCAATTAGTTTTGGTATGAATTACTCTTCCAAGATGAAGAGCATGCTTAGATGTCCTAACTAGGCCTTCCTGTTTTTTGTTTTTTTTTTACTTTCACAGTGCACTGAAAGTTTTGTTTGGTCATGCAACATGCAGCACTTGTACATAAAAGGCCAAAGCTGACTGTACTTCCTCAGGAGGCTGAGGTCCTTCAACATCTGCAGGAAGCTCCTGAGGATGTTTTATCAGTCGGTGGTTGCAGGAGTACTGTTCTATGCTGTGGTGTGCTGGGGGAACAGCACAGCAAAGAAGGACTCATCCTGGCTGGCTCTGTGGGGAAATCCTCTAGTTGAAAATCCTGTTTAAAAAAAGCACTTGTGACAATTGTGTTGGTGACAGCTTTTGTTATAATATCAATAATATTCATATGAATATGGGATACTGTTACATGTTTGCACAGACTTTTGTGGAATATGGAGACACTCCTGGCATTATATGAGCAAAGTGAGACTCATTTTTTAGGGTTGGTGGAGATGAGTGTGAAGATCCAAACAATCCCTGTCAGTGATGGAGAAGCTTTGATGGAAATATTTGGTAAAAAGTTCACCAGCATGAAGGAAATGAAGTTTCAAACTTTCCTTAGGAGGAGCCCAGCACGCCTGCTTAAAGAAAAGTGAGTGTGGCGATGTGGATGCTTGCAGCGACTGCTGTATAGAGGCCATCCTGCTACACATGAAACACATCAGAGTCATAATTGTTATTTTAGTCACGTGTTTGTTTATTATCCTTATTGTTTTATCTGGGACAGTTTGCAGACATCTCAGAGAGAGGAGACACCAGCATCTGAACAGAGACTCAAACCAGCAACCTGCAGCTCCCTGCTTGGCTGCTCCAGTTTTCTCCTCACTCATGTTGCCCACCAGTGATTTCTAGCTGCCCACCCACACAGCAGGCTAGAATATGCGCTGAGCCTCAGCACCCAATACTTGGACATGTTTTCTTTATTAAATAATGAACCAGACCCCAAAAGTAAACAGCTGTTATTGCTAGGCAACGGGAGCAGCATTTGGTGATGCAGCACCTGACATTCCTGACCATGTGGGCGGAGCATGCATGAAATGGAATGTTTAGTAGAACTGTGCAACACAAGCACTTAGTTCCAGCATGTTTCATTGTATCCAGACACAGCTAGAGACACATCTACAGCAGCATCTCTGTGCAGGACAAACGACAGTTGACGAAGAAACATCGAAAACTTCACTTCACTCCTCTACAAAACGTTGGCTCCTTTGTTTAAAAGGCCAAAATGAATCAGGGGAGAACGAGAAGAGGATCGGCGAGTGCTTCACCTCACAATTCAGTACAGCTGATTAACCTGCAAGAAGAACTTCAAATGATACAGGCTGAAAATATCAAATTAAAAGAAGAGGCAGAAAAATCAAGAGGAGAAGCTAAAGATTCAAAGTTTGAAACTGAAGTAGTATTGCAGGAATTACTGCATGTGGGCCTCAAACTTAAAGGAGAGAAGATGGGAAAACAACAGGCAGAAAAGGAGAATGAAAAGATGAAGAAAGAACTGTTGGAAGCTCAAAAAGCATTGGAGGAAGAGAAAAGCACAGCACAAGAAGCCAAAAATAAATATCAAACTGCAAAGAAGGAGGCAGGAAATGTGATGCAGGAATTACAGGAGGTGCAGGAAGCTTTTGGAGAGGGAAAAAGGAAAATGCAGTTGGCAACTCAAGAAGCTGCAAATGTAACGGCTGAAGCTGGAACACTAAGAAAGGAATTACTGCATGTAAAGCAACAACTTGAAGAGGAGAAAAGACGTAAAGATGAGGCAGAAAATGAGATTGAAAATTTGAAGAAAGAATTGTTGGAAGCTCAAAAAGTGTTGGAGGAAGAGAAAATGAAAATAGAGGAAGCAAAGAAAGAAATGGAAGATACAAAGAGTCACACTGAAAACATGAAGAAGGAACTGATGAAAGTGCAAGAAGAACTTGCAGAAGAGAAAATTGAGGTGAAGGTATTCAAGAAAGAAATGACGGTGACCAAGAAAGACTGCAGAGACGCACTGAAAGAAATGCGAAAGCACAAAAAGGAAGCTAAAGAGCTCCTCAAACACAAAGGGAAACTGGCCAAACAGCAGCTGAAAGAAACATTTAAAGATGCCGAGGAGCAGCTCAACAAGACCTTAAACGAACTGAAGGCAAAAGAAAAAGAAAAGCAAGCCGAGGACAGGAGGGGATTCTGGAGCAGACTGCTGAGAAAGAACTGACCCAGCAGCATCAATAGTTTCTTCCCCCTCTCTCCACCTTTCTTTCACCCCATCCTTCTTCTTGGGACGTTTGCTTGTTTTTTAAAAACTGAAATGCACAAATAAAATTGCCATAACTTTACATGTTGCCTTCTTCTTTTCTTGTGTCTCTGTGGATGTAAAACAGTAACACACTTTCTGCTCTGTGTCTTTAATTGTAAATAAATGCAATATGTTTTCATTTTAAAATGCAGTGCAAAAAACTTCTGCTCCGAATCTTTTTTATATCAAAAAGCTTTTTTTTGCCTGTTGTGGAAGTTTTCCATTTAAATAAAGCCTGCAGACGAGCGGTGAGCGGTAGCTAACATTCTTTAATCAAACACACAAAGAACAGACAACCAAGCTTGATGAAGTCCCTGCATGACCGCGGGACAGACGGTCAGCAGAGTCTGAGCCCAGCATGGCTCTCAGTTAAATATCTCCAGGAACAAAAGGCAGTACACAGCTGTTTCACACCTTAAGGTTCACACTCCCTTGCTGCCTCCCAGAGTCCTCAAAGAGACAAAAGACTCTTCCTGTGGAGTTTTCTGCTTCCCCCAACTTCCTTACTACACCACCGCCATTTGTCTTACTGTATGAGTGTGAGACATGTTAAAATCCAGTGGCACCAAGGCATCATACAATAAAATAATGTGATTAATACATAAGTAAAAGAAATTCCTATACATGCCCCTTCCTGATTTCTTACACTTACATGTTTCCAATTTCAAATGTTAACACAGATGTTCAGAGTAAATACAGATTGTAGTTTTTTAAATGATGATTTCATTTAGTTTGGGGAAACAGCTCCAACTTTACCTCATGTAGAAAAAGTCATTTCCTTCTAAACCTAATAAGTGGTTTTGTCATCTAGCAAGAACTGCAATCAAGCATTTGCAATAACTAATAAAAAAAAGCACTTGTGACAATTGTGTTGGTGACAGCTTTTGTTATAATATCAATAATATTCATATGAATATGGGATACTGTTACATGTTTGCACAGACTTTTGTGGAATATGGAGACACTCCTGGCATTATATGAGCAAAGTGAGACTCATTTTTTAGGGTTGGTGGAGATGAGTGTGAAGATCCAAACAATCCCTGTCAGTGATGGAGAAGCTTTGATGGAAATATTTGGTAAAAAGTTCACCAGCATGAAGGAAATGAAGTTTCAAACTTTCCTTAGGAGGAGCCCAGCACGCCTGCTTAAAGAAAAGCGAGTGTGGCGATGTGGATGCTTGCAGCGACTGCTGTATAGAGGCCATCCTGCTACACATGAAACACATCAGAGTCATAATTGTTATTTTAGTCACGTGTTTGTTTGCTATATAAATAAAGTTTTGGTTAGATGAGTCAGGCAATTTGTTTTTGTCTTACATCCCTTTCTAATACATTTTAAGGACAGAGAATATAACTGTCAAAATAATTAGAATTAATGTTACAGTAAAAAATATGTAATCATTGATGAACACAGATCACAGCTGCTTGAAATGAACTGATCCTCTGGATCTCTCTGCTCAGTGATGCAGCAAGAAAAACAGGATGAAGACAAGGCAGACATGATTCCAATAAAAATGGTAATGTTGTCAGACTGTTATTATGTTATACATGGGTGACAGCAGTGTTGGTTTGTGTGTTTGCAATTTAGGAACCAATTTACCTGCAATTACACCTGTCTACTACTCGAAGGTTATTGGCTTGTCTGGTCAGGACGCTCCAACGGCTGATTTAGACTTCCGCTGTAGAGCCTTCGATGCGGCCAATGCTATTACCAGCACTGATGGTTGTGTGCAGTGCATTATGGGCTAATAATCTTGTGCCTGAGTCCAAGTGTTTTATATGTAGCGCCAGCCACAACAGAAGCAAATAAAATGCTGAAAAACATTTTCTTCTTCTTTGTAAATCTGCTTACATCCATCTGATGGTTTTGGCAATCCTCCATGAATTTGCTGACATCTGTGATTCCTTATATTGAGGATATGTTTATTATTAAAAATCTTGGCCAAAATTGAGTAATATAAAAATCAAAAATCATTTAATATTGTTTATATAATTTTTAGACTGTACTGGTAATCTCAGGGTACTTTAAATGTACTGTAACACTCTGCTTTAGCTAACTGTAGTACTGGTAAGCTAGCTTGGTTAGCAAGTTATAAACTTTGGGAAAAGCCAGAATGGATGAACTGGAAAAACTAGAAAGCTGACACATAAAATACAGCTGTGATGGATGGATCGAAAACTAACCTCTATGCAAACTATCGAGATCACAACTGTTTTGTACGAGGTTGTAATTATGTTTATGTATTTTTATCCATTCACTTCCACTTATCAGGGGCGCTGGAGCCTATCCCAGCTGTCATAGGGCGAGAGGCGGGGTACACCCTGGACAGGTCGCCAGTCTGTCGCCGGGACAGACAGCCATTTGCGCTCACATTCACACCTATGGGCAATTTGGATTGATCAATTAACCTATCCCCACTAACTGCATGTCTTTGGATAGTGGGAGGAAGCCGGAGTACCCAGGGAGATCCCACACTAACACGGGGAGAACATGCTCCACACAGAAAGACCCCGGCCTGATGGTAGAACTCAGGACCTTCGTGCTGTGCGGCAACAGTGCAAACCACCGTGCCACCGTGCTATTTATTTTCAGTCATGCTAAAATCTTCAACATTTTTTGGCACTTCTCCCAATTTTAATGGACTGTAGAGAGGTTTTAATTCAATTCAGTTTTATTTATTTAGTGCCAAATCTCAACAGCTTGCTTTAGAAAGTAATGTGAAATTACAATAATAGGTGGACACAAAAGCATTTTGTAAAGTGAGTGGACAGACCTCCATTATAACGGTAAACACACATACACAATGGGAAGTAGTGCAGTGCAGCCTGTGACAGGAGCTCCTCCTAGCAGTGAGGAACAGTGCTGCACACACAACAAGATGTGTGAGGGAAAGAGAAATATCTATAGTCACCAAAGGGCTAAGATTACAGAAGCAAGCACTTTCCACTCTAACCAAACCGCAGGGTCCAGTGTCACAGACGACAAGACTCAGCATCAATATGGATGAAGAGGAGAGCTGTTGTGGCGCTGGAGCTGGAGCGAGGCCACCCGGTCACTGCAGCAGCAGCAGTCACAAACTTTCCTCGGTAGCCACCAGTGCAGCCAAATCAATCCACTCAGTTGAATACAAGGACTGTGTGTGTGTGTGTGTGTGTGTGTGTGTGTGTGTGTGTGTGTGTGTGTGTGTGTGTGTGTGTGTGTGTGTGTGTGTGTGAGCTCCAGCTGGTCGATTTGTGATGTAGAGAGTGAGACTTTCAAACAATGACAGTTATTAGCCCAGCTGACTAGCAGGGTAATGACTTCAACATCGGTTGGCTAATCTGGAAAGTGAATGCAATCAATCAGAACTTCAATAAACTCGATTTTTCACCTGTTCCTTTTTACATTAATGTGACGACAGCACCATACCCCTTCATGGTACCAGGGAGTTTTGTTCCTCAGGTAGAATGCTGGGTAAGCAGTTGCAATATTGACATATTAATAAAAATGTGAAGATTTCTACCAGCTGAATACAGCAGCGAGGAATGTATGTGTATATCTGTAAACCTTCAACCTCATTACAGACTTGACTCCTTTGCAGTCTGTGTCTGCGACCTTCCTGTTTCTCTCCATTTATTTCATGTACCACTGCCTCAGAAGTGACTACAGTCTGTAGGACATGGAGCTTCTCTGGTTACTGGCTGCAGCAGTTCATACTCAAGCTTCTTCCTGAATCTGGCCTCAGAGTCACAGTGCTTTAATATTCCACAGCTGGAGTTCAAGAACACACTGCAGGTCAGCTACAAGCAGCTTTTAAACGAAGTAATGTTAATAAAGACGTGTGGCTTACTTATTAAACAATGCTTCTTTATTATTGTGGCTTTTATTTTAATATTAATGAGTGTTCAGCTAGAGAGACTCAGTTTTAGAAAAAGATCGACTGTAAAAACTGTGAGAGGATAAATTGTTCTCAGCACACAGGCTGAAGATGGACACATTTTGGAAATAATGTACCAGGAGTACATATGGGACTGTTCCAGTTATCACTTTGAAGTGTTTCTCTTCACTTTCAACTTTTCTGTTGTACATGTGTCAAGAAATGCTGTCTCACTTCTTATTAGTACAGACGTGATGCTCACTACACCCATGAATCTTCTCTGTGTTTAGGGTTAGGGTATAGAATAGAGTTACAGTACATTGAAACCAAGCACACCATAGTTTTTCTTGTGACCAATAAGTTTGATGTGTCACATGACCCTCTTCCTATTGAAAAAACAAAAGTTGTATCCAAGATGGCCGACTTCTAAATGGCCACCATGGTCACCACCCATCTTGAGGAGTTTGCCCCTCACATATACTAATGTGCCACAAACAGGACTTTAATATCACCAACCATTCCCATGTTATTACGGTGTATCCATATAAATGGCCCACCCTGTACTATTATTATTATTATTATTATTATTATTATTATGATTATGATTGACAGTTTTCCGAAACACCATGTGCCACAGAAACTGTCTCTGCTCTCATACCACCCATAATAAGGAATTATAAGGATAAAATTAACAAAGAAAGCACGGGGGTCACGTGACGTCAATGGCGGAGTAGCTGTGTTTCTCGCCCGCTCCCGCAGCTTGGCATTTGTATAGGCCTTTATATGTCTTATTTGGTTAAAGTCTCTGTTTATTTCGACTTTTAAACTTCGTACGATGCCAAGCACCCAGAAGAAGCTCAACCTTGGGTCGAAACCGGGCAAATCCGGAGGAAATCACCCTCCGCTCAGCGATCATGCTGTAGCGGTTATGGCGGAGGCCCAGTCGCTCCCACTTCTCGACCGAATGGACGTCGACAAATTGGTGGAGAGGATATCGGCGGAGGTGCTGAGGGCGGTGGAGGCCTCCTTTGAGAAGAAGATTGATCCAGTTCTGAAAAGACTGGAAACATGCGCAGCTAACATTTCTGCATTGGATGTTAAAATGAAGGAGGCAGAGGCACGTATATCAACGCAGGAAGATGTTACAGCGGGAT